>NC_064820.1:2265344-2569568 GCF_024166365.1 Elephas maximus indicus | reverse complement strand
GGTAGAACTGTCCCATAGGGTTTCTAAGGAGCAGCTGATGGATTCAAATTTTTGACCTTGGAAACTCTGTGAGGCAGTTCCACTCTGTTCTATAGGATGACTATGAGTTGGAATCGACTCGACAGCAATGAGTTTGTTTCTTGTTTGTTTGTTTGTTTGTGTTATCCCAAAATGTGTATTTTAAACCCCTTAAAGTTTTTGGAGTTGAGGAAGGATATCGAATATACCATGGACTGCCAGAAAAGGGAACACATCTGTCTTGGAATAAGTACAGCCAGAATGCTCCTTAGAAGTGAGGGTGGTGAGACTTCACGTCACATACTTTAACATGTTGTCAGGAGGGCCCAGTCCCTGCAGAAGGACATCATGCTTGGTGAAGTAGAGGGTCAGCAAAAGAGAGGAAGGCCCTCAACGAGATGGACTGACACAGTGGCTGCAACGATGGTTCAGGCACAGCAATGATTGTGAGGACGGCACAGGGCGAGGCGGTGTTATTGTCCTGTCGCACATGGTGTTGCTATGACTCGGAACCATCTCCACACCTAACCACAACACCTGCTGTCAATTTGTCCTACTGTGGTGAGTAGGCCATTCGTTGGGAAAGGACATCATGGTTGGTTACGTGGAGGGTCAGCAAACGCAAGGGAGGCTCCTGGTGGGACAGACTGACTCAGTGACCGAGACGATGGACTCAAACACAGCACCTGTCATGAGGAAGCACAGGACTGGGCAAGGTTTCCTTCTGTTGTTCACAGGGTCATCAGGAATTGGAGCCGACTCAGTGGCAGCCAACAACAAAGGTCTTGGTCATCATAAATAAATGGGAGGATTCATCACATCCACGACCTTACCGCTCTAATATTAGTCTTCGTGTTAATTACCAAAGTCGTGGATGAAGAGCCCCTCTTTATTTAGCAAGTAAAATAAAATAATAAAGGTGGGTTTTAGTGGACTGTAGTAATTGAGACCAGTGCTGCTTATAACTCTCACAGATACGAAACCAGAGCAATAGTTAGGGGAAAAGCTACTCATTAATATTGTTAATAACCTCACTGATAATTTAAGTTTTATTAAGCTTTAAATATTACCTGCAAATCTGAGTGCCTTGAGGATAACACATGGTGAGTGACTGCTCTATTTTAGCTCCTGACTTCTGCTCTCACGGGCCCACTGGGTGTCTGAACTGATCTGTTCTTCAGTTAACAGATATCATCTTTCATTTAAAAAAAATACCATCTCAATATCACTAGGATTCTTTTAACCTGCACTGTCCTGGGAATATTCACTTGTAAGGTTTTCTCCATATACAATTATTTTTTCTGGTTTGTCTTCAGAGTGAGTACAATCTGGGAATTTTTTCATGTGTCTTCAAATAATCCAAGAATCACAGCTCAGTCTCCCATATGTTCAACCCCAACTAACACCATTATGGCCAGCCAGGCTCCCAAACCTTGCTTAAGTCCCCTTTGACCCTCTGTCCCTTCAATTAGCCTCATTCACTGTCAAATCAGCTCTGAAAGAAGAAAGACTCAACTCCCACGATCGACACTTAAATTCCAGTTCTCTCCACCTATCATCAGATGCACAGCCCCCAACTGCTGTCTCTCCTCCAACGTCTCCAAATTCTAGCACCTTCTGCACCCAATATGGCTGGATCATCTTCCTAAAGCAATTCTGAGCATGGGATCTCAGAAATCCCTGGGGCTCCTCAATGCCTGCAGCCTGGGGCAGTTGGGTCAATTCTGGCTCATAGTGACCCTACAGCAGCAGAGGTTCTCAAATCTGCCAAGCCAGCAGGTTACCGGGGGTTTGTTTATGACAAAAGTTCTGGCCCTGCTCCCCCAGAGTCTAGTTCAGATGATCTGGGTCCAGTCCTGGGCATCTGCATTCTCCAAAGGCCTCTTGGGGGACATGGAGCCCTGGTGGCACAGTGGTTAAGCATTTGGCTGCTAATCAAAAGGTCGGCACTAAGAATCCACCAGCTGTTCCTGGAAACCTTATGGGGCAGTTCTCCTCTGTCCTATAGGGTCATTATGAGGGTCATCAACTCGACAACAATGGGTTTGGTTTTGGGGGTTAGAATCACTGGTCTAGAGGATTACCCAAGCTCAGTGTTAGGGACTGAATTGTGTCCCACAAAAACATGTGCTATAAATCCTAACCTCTATCCATGTGGATGTAATCCCATCTTTGTTGTATTAAAGAGGCTGTATAATTTTTTTTTTTTTTATCAGTACAGGGTGTGTCTGAGGCCAATGGCTTCTGAGTATAAAAGAGTAGATTGGGCACCGAACCAGCAAGTACAGGAGGGGAAGATAGATGCCAAGCCACGTGAAGATCACCAAGGAACCGAGGAATGCCAAGGACTAGGGAAGCTGAAGGAGACAAAGTCCTTCCCCAGAACTAACAGAGAGGGCCTTCCCCTAGAGCCAGTACCCTGAATTCGGACTTCTGCCCTCCTGAACTGTGAGAAAATAAACTTCTGTTCCTTAAAGCCACCCACTTGAGGTATTCCTGTTATGGCAGCACTAGGTAACTAAGACACTTCCCCGCTATCTGACCCCATCAAACATACCCAGTGAACATGAAGATGGCGCAGGACATCTACTACAGGTAAGGGTACCATGAGCTGACACCGACTGGACAACCAGTAACAACAACAATCATTGTGGCCTCACCTACCATCACCTTCTTGTCCTCACCAGCAGGTCCCTTAGAGCAGGGCTCTTCCCAGCCTCATGGTGACCCCTCAGGCAGGAAGGAGCTCTCCTGACGCCCAAGCCCTCAGTAGAGTCCAAGGTGCAAATGGACGCACATCTCCGAACATGGCCTGTTTGCTCACTCACTGCATCATGTTCCTCTGCTCCTGGGATTTCCTGGTCCTTCACTCAGGCCTTGGCTGGGGACTGTAATTGCCTGAGTCCCTGTCACAGGGGCCAGGAGTCAGCGAACTTTATCTTAAAGGATAAATAGCAAATGTTTCACCTTTGCATCCTCCCTGGGGATTACTCATCTCTGCCCTGGTAGCTTGAAATTATCCAAAGACAATTCATAAAGGAGTGTGTGTGGCAGTGTTCCAATAAAACTTTATTTACAAAGACCTGAGGCCAGCCCCTAGCACATGGAGGAGAAGGCTTCTCTGGGCAAAGAATGTGCTTCATCTTTGTTTTTCCAACAGCTGAGACACTTCCTACCATAAAGCAGGTTCAGTAAATATTTCATGAATAAAGTCGTGAAAGAATAGCCACATGAAGGAATAAATTCTGACGGACCCCATGTGGGGCTGGCTAGGAGAAAAGCTCTCAGCTCTCAAACGTATTTTCTTTCTGACTCCATTTACTCAACAGTCATAGTCAATTTACAACTTGTGTCCAAATGTGGGGGGAAAGCAGAGAAAAGGCTTTAAGTAAAAGGATTCCCAGTCTGGCACAGGGCCAGAATGTGGCCCTCAGGCAGACACTTAATCATTTACTGACTCTGTTTATAAACGAAAGACAAGCCTGGTCCTTCCTAGCCCCCTGACCCATGGGGCAGTTTTGAAAAGAATCATAACAAAGGCTATTTTGCTAATGAACATCATAACCTACTTCCCTTTAAAATCCCACGTTCATTAACTGGGCATAATTTTGAAATGCTATGGAATGAAAACCATCAATCTATATCTGGTTACAGAAACACTCCAAGATTTTAACACGTTCACGTGCGTGCACACACACACACTCACATGCCCGTGCCAAATAAAGAAATTGATTGATGTTTACCATACTCCTTTGCTGGCTCATTTGTGGAATTAGGCGAAAAGGAAGACTACATACAGTTGTGAGGTGCTTTGGCGGCACAACAATAGAATTCTCGCCCTCCACGCAGGAGACCCAGGTTGTTACTGGCCAGTGCACCTCATGCACGCTCACCACCTGTCTGTCGCTGGAGGCTTGAGTGTTGCTGTGATACCCAACAGGTCTCAGCAGAGCTTCCAGACTAAGACAGAGTAGGAAGAAAAGCTTGGCAATCTACTTCTGAAAATCAGCCAATGAAAACCCTATGGATCACAAGGGTCTGACCCACAACCAATCATGGGGATGTGGGTTAGGTGGAGTTTCATGCTGTTGTGCATTAGGTCACTCGTGACTGCAACTAACAACAATATATTTGTTGCTGGTGTTGTTAGGTGCCACAGAGTAGATTCCTACTCATCGACTCCATGCACAACAGAACGAAATACCACCTGGTCCTGCGCCATCCTCACAATCATTGCTGTGCTTGCGCTCACTGTTGTACTCGCTGTGTCAATCCATCTCGTTGAGGGTCTTCCTCTTTTTCACTGACCCTCCACTTTACCAAGCATGATGTCCTTCTCCACGGACTGATTCCTCCTGACAACACCTCCAAAGTATGTGAAACATAGTCTCGCCATCCTTACTTGTAAGTAGCATTCTAGTTGTACTTCCTCCAGGGCAGATTTGTGTGTTCTCTTGGCAGTCCACGATATATTCAACATTCTTTGCCAACACCACAATCCAAAGGTGACAATTCTTCTTCGGTCTTGCTTATTCATTGTCCAGCTTTTGCATGCATATGAGGTGACAGAAAACACCATGGCTTGGGTCAGACTCACCTTAGTTCTAAAAGTGACATCTTTGCATTTCAACACTTTAAAGAGGTCTTTTGTAGCCAATTTGCCCAATGCAATGCGTCTTTTGATTTCCTGATTGCTGCTTCCATGGGTGTTGATTGTGGATCCAAGTAAAATGAAATCCTTGACAACCTCAATCTTTTCTCCATTCATCATGATGTTGCTTATTGGTCTAGTTGTGGGGATTTCTGGTTTTTTTTATGATGACATGTAATCCATACTGAAGGCTGTGCTCTTTAATCTTCATCAGTAAGTACTTAAGTCCTCTTCACTTTCAGCAAGCAAGGTTGTGTCATCTGCTTAACACAGGCTGTTAATGAGTTTTCCTCCAATCCTGATGCCCCATTCTTCTTCATATCATCCAGATTCTCGGACTATTTGCTCAGCATACAGATTGAATAGGTATGGTGAAAAGATGCACAACTCTTACTCACACCTTTCCTCACTTCCAAACATGCAGTATCCTCCTGTTCTGCTCAAAGGACTGCCTCTTGATCCATGTAAAGGTTCCTCAAGGGCACAATTAAGTGTTCTGGAGTTCCCATTCTTGGCTATATTGTCCATAATTTGTTATGATCCACATAGTCCAATGCCTTTGCATAGTCAATAAAATACAAGTAAACATCTTTCTGGCATTCTCTGCTTTCAGCCAGGATCCATCTGACATCACCAATGATATCCCTGGTTCCACATCCTCTTCTGAATCCAGCTTGAATTTCTGGCAGTTCCTTGTTGATATACTGCTGCAGCTACTTTTGAATGATCTTCAGCAAAGTTTTGCTTGCATGTGATATTATTGATATTGTTCAATAATTTCTGCATTCGGCTGGATAGCCTTTCTTAGGAATAGGCATAAATATGAATCTCTTCCAGTTGGTTAGCCAGGTAGCTGTCTTCCAAATTTCTTGGCATAGACAAGTAAGCACTTCCAGTGCTACACCTGTTTGTTGAAACATCTCAATTGGTATTCTGTCATTTCCTGGAGCCTTGTTTTTTGTCAATGCCCTCAGTGCAGCTTGAACCTCTTCCTTCAGTACCATCAGTACCTGATCATATGGTACCTCTTGAAATGGATGAACATCGACTGTTTCTTTTTGGTATAGTGACTCTGCGTATTCCTTATAGCTTCTTTTGATGCTTCCTGCGTCGTTTAATATTTTCCCCATAGTATCCTTCAGTATTCCAACTTAGGGCTTGAATTTTTTATTCAATTCTTTCAGCTTGAGAAATGCTAAGCGTGCTCTCCCCTTTCGGTTTTCTATCTCCAGGACTTTGCACATGTCATCATAATACCTTACTTTGTCTTCTTGAGCTGCCCTTTGAAATCTTCTGTTCAGCTCTATTATTTCATCATTTTTTCCTTTTGTTTTACCTATTCGATGTTCAAAAGTAAGTTTCAGAGTCTCCTCTGACATCCATTTCGGTCTTTTCTTTCTCTCTTGTTTTTTTAATGGCCTCTTGCTTTCTTCATGTATGATGTCTTTGATGTCATTCCACAACTTGTCTGATCTTATTTCGTTAGGGTTCAATGTGTCATATCTGTTCTTCAGATGGTCTCTAAATTCAGGTGTGAAATACTCGAGGCTGTACCTTGTCACTCATTGACTGGTTCTAATTTTCTTCAGTTTCAACTTGAACTTGCACATGAACAATTGATGGTCTGATCCACAGTCAGCCCCTGGCCTTGTTCAGACTGACAATATTGAGCTTTTCCATCTTCTTTCCATAGATATAGTCGATTTGACTCCTGTGTATTCCATCTGGTGAGATCCATGTGTATAGTAGCCATTTATGTTGGTGAAGAAAGGTATTTGCTATGAAGAAATCATTGGTCTTGCAAAATTCGATCATGGGATCTCTGGCATTGTTTCTTTCACCAAGGCCATATTTTCCAACTATGGATCCTACTCCTTTGTTTCCAACATTTGCATTCCAATCACCAGTAATTATCAGTGCATCCTGATTGCATGTTCGGTCAATTTCGGACTGCAGAAATTGGTAAAAAAAATCTTCAAATTCTTCATCTTTGGCCTTAGTGGCTGGTGTATAAATTTGAATAACAGTTGTATTAACTGGTCTTCCTTGTAGGTGTATGGATATTACCCTATCACTGACAGCATCGTACTTCAGGATAGGTCTTGAAATGTTCTTTTTGATGATGAATATAAAGCCATTCCTCTTCAAGCTGTCATTCCTGGCATAGTAGACCATACCATCGTTTGATTCAAAATGACCAATACCTGTCCATTTCAGCTCGCTAATGCCTAGGATATGAAGTTTATGCATTCCATTTCATTTTTGATGATTTCTAATTTTCCTAGATTCATACTTCGTACATTCCAGGTTCTGATTATTAATGGATGCTTGCAACTGTTTCTTCTCATTTTGAGTCATGCCACATCAGCATATGAATGTCCCGAAAACTTGACTCCATCCCCTTCATTAAGGTCGACTCTACTGTGAGGAGGCAGCTCATCCCCAGTAGCGTTTTGAGTGCCTTCCAACCTGAGGGGCTCATCTTCCAGCACTATATCAGACAGTGTTCATAAGATTTCACTGGCGAATTCTTTTCAGACATAGACCACCGGGTCCTTCTTCCTAGTCTGGAAGCTCAGCTGAAATCTGTCCACATGGGGTAACCCTGTTGGTATCTGAATACCAGTGGCACAGCTTCCAGCATTACAGCAACACACAAGCCCCCAGAGTACAACAAACCGACAGCCATGTGGGGGACAATATATTTATACCAACTCACATAACTACATTAATAATAACTGGGAACCCTAGTGGCAAAGTGTTTAAACATTCAGCTGCTAATCAAAAGGTCAACAGTTCAAATCCACCAGGTGCTCCTTGGCCTTTGGGGCAGCTCTAATTTGTCCTATAGGGTCGCAAGAGTTGGAATCGACTCGATGGCAACGGGTTTCCTTTCATTTTTGGGGTTTTAAATAATAACTGTCGTACTAGGCGCAGCTTCTCCCCACTTGTCTTAGTCATCTAGTGCTGCCATAACAGAAATACCATAAGCGGATGGCTTTAACAAAGAAAAATTTATTTCCTCACAGTAAGGTAGGCTAAACATCCAAATTCAGGGTGTCAGCTCCAGGGGAAGGCTTTCTCTCTCTGTCGGCTCTAGAAGAAAGTCCTTGTCCTCAATCTTCCCCTGGTTGAGGAGCTTCTCAGGTGCAGGGACCTCGGGTCCAAAGGATGCGCTCTGCTCCTGGTGCTGCTTTCTTGGTGGTATGAGGTCCCCCACTCTTTGCTTTCTCCCCTTTTATCTTGAGAGATAAAAGATGGTGCAGGCCATACCCCAGGAAACTCCCTTTCCCTTGGATCAGGGAGGTGACCTGAGTAAGGGTGGTGTTACAGTCCTACCCTAACCCTCTCAACATAAAATTACAATCACAAAGTGGAGCACAACCACAGAATGCTGGGACTCATGGCCTAACCAAGTTGACACACACATTTTTGCAGGGACGTAATTCAACCCGTGACACCCTCAAGCCCAGAAGAAAGTACAGAGATGATGTATTTACAATAGAAGACACACAGGAAAAAGCAGCCTCTCCCCAGAACATGCAGAAGGCTGTCTGATAAGAGCACGAGACACGGGCCACGGTCTAACTCTCTGAGCTAGCAGAACTGTGAGTGGGGCAGACAGACCTTAACGTTGAACAAATGCCTGGGAGTGCACACTGGCATTTGGCAAATATTGGGCAGAATGTAACAAAGCTAGCATGCAAATAGGGGACTTCTTACATCGCTTAGGTCAATTAACAAACAGGCCAATTGGAAGAAAGGACAGAACTCATAGAAGGAAGAGGGCGGTGTTATTGATGTTGTTAGTTGCCACTGAGTGGATTCTGACTCACGGCGACCCCATGTGTGCAGAGTAGAACTGTGCGGCATAGGGTTTTCAAGGCTGTGACCTTTGAGAAACAGGTTGCTGGGCCTGTCTTCCTAGGCACCCCTGGATGGGTTCAAGCCTCTGCCAACCTAGAATGTTTAGCCTTTCGTACGACCCAGGGATCCACTGTGAGGAAGAGGAAGAAAGAGAATCTTAAGAGAAAGGGCACACACCTTTGAATCAAGTGTCAGCAATGTGAAGGAAAAGTACAGAGAAGGGAAGATATGCAAACCATAACGTGTAGGTTTAAAAAAAATTAGTGGTGAACAGGATTAAAAGGACAAATGGGGACGAATGACAAGCTCCTTCTCTCTTCTCTCACAGAGACTTTCCCTAAGTCACAATTAACGTGAGCACAACATAAAGATGGCCACCCCTGGCTTTCTCCAGTGATGGAGTGACTCCCAACTGCTGATTTCATTCCACTCATTGTGAAGCTAAACTCAAATAGATCCCTTGGAAAGCAGAAACAAGTTGTGAGTATTGGACATAGAATTGCTGATCTCTTTTAAAAAAAAAAAAAGTTTCCCATTTACAGGTAGTCCTCAGGTTCTGAAGTCTGTCTTAAAGTCGAATTTGCATGTAAGTTGAAACAGGTATGGTTCATATCCACCACCAGTTAGTCAAATGTTTGTCTTAGTGTACTGTGTATATAGTATATAGTATACCCTTCTGTCAACTCAACGGCACTGGGGTTTATACTTTTCTGTGCATAGAAACCATTACAGAAACACTTTCAGACACACTAAAATGTCTTTAACATAACAACGGTTTGATGCTCGACGCACAGTAGCGCCGGAACCATTGCCTGTACCTTGAATTTTTAATATACC
Organism: Elephas maximus indicus; assembly: GCF_024166365.1. Classification (NCBI taxonomy): domain Eukaryota; kingdom Metazoa; phylum Chordata; class Mammalia; order Proboscidea; family Elephantidae; genus Elephas; species Elephas maximus. The sequence continues at coordinate 2,560,195 of NC_064820.1, read as the reverse complement.
AGGCTTTACGGGGGTTGGCTTGTAACTACAGGTTGTACCTAAGTTAGGCCTTGGTAACCCGGGGGGCTGTCTGTAATTACACACTGTGTCCGGCAGATTCATCTTACGGTAGAGCCTGGAAGTAAAGATGGAGCACTATAACCACCGAAAATCATGGAATTCTACTGGCCACTGTACACTCCAGGTCCCCGTTGAGAAACAACAGCAGAAACATTTAGAAAGGAGTCCCTCGCTCTCACTAAGGAGAAGCTGCCTGTTCGTTCATTCAACGATATCGTATAAGACTGTGTGCTGTGAACACCAAGGGCAAGTTCTGCACCAGCACACCAGAGGCCAAGTCCATCTCGCTTTCTCAAGTCGTGTAGGTTCGGAAAACGAGCAAAACAGACTGGTATGGACTGAATTGTGTTCACTCCTAAAACACTCGCTTTTGAGCAGATTAGGGATAGAGAGAAGCAACCACAGATAGAGGGGAGACAGATGCCACGTAGAGATCACCAGGAAACCAAAGAGCTCTGGGGCTAGTGAAGGTGAGAAAACGACTTCCCCCAGAGCCATCAGAGACAGCCTTCCCCCAGAGCTGGTGCCATAATCCAGACTTCTAGGCTCCTGAACTGTGAGAAAGTAAATGTATTTGGTAAAACCACCTGCCTGGTATTTCTGTTACAGCAGCACTAGAGACTAAGACAAGAATGGTTCAAAAGAACATCCAATAAAATGTTTCAACACGTCAGGTCTCTTGTGACTGTAAAAAAGACCAAGCTTTGCCTTGGAGGTACTCCGGCCTTAGTTTTGGGTTTTAGAGATAAACATACCATTCGGAAACCTACGCTGTATGATTTGTACACACACGGATAAAGAACAACAGGCTTCTGAACCAGAGACATCGTCTACCAACTGTAATGGCAAGTCAGAGGTTATACGAGAAGCGTGCCGTGATGGGCTCTCACCAATGGCCAGGTGTGCAAGGGTCAGGTATGCAAGGGCCAGGTGTGCAAGGAGCCTCAAGCAGCTCCTTTGCTCTTTGCCTTGGTGTCTTTATACATTTCCCATTAATGATGTAATTTTTATAGAATTAGGATCAAAATTTCCAAGGACAAAAACATTACCAAAAACAAATTAACAAGCTTGTTGCTGCTGAGTCAATTCCAACTCATGGCGACCCCATGTGTTATAGAGCAGAACTGTGCTCCATAAGATTTTCCGGCTGTATGAAATGGTTAAGTACTTGGCTGCTAACTGAGTGGGTGGCAGTTCAAACTCACTCAGCAGCTCTGTGGGATCCTGACAATCTGCTCCCATAAAGATTACAGCGTAGAAAACCCCACGGGGCAGTTCTACTCTGTTACACAGGGTCACCATGAGTTGAAATTGACTTGATGGCACCTAACAATAACAAATCTTTATGGAAGCAAATCACCAGGCCTTTCTTGGGAGGCACTGCTGAGTGGATTCGAACCACTATCCTTTTGGTTAGTTTAAAAAAAAAAAACCAAACCCAGTGCCTTCGAGTCGATTCCAACTCATAGTGACCCTGTAGGACAGAGTAGAACTGCCCCACCGAGCTTCCAAGGAGCGCCTGGTGGGTTCAAACTGCCGACTCTTTGGTTAGCAGCTGTAGCACTTTAGTAGACAAGCATAAACCATTTGCACCAAGTTATTACAGTTGGCATCAAAGACTGTTCATAAGAAACAGTTACAGACCTGTGGGCGTCAGTCCCACCACCTGAGTCATGGGCAGATGGCTGGGCCTTGAGGACTCCCAGGTGCCTGTATGACAGCTCCCAGGTAAACATTCTCACTAAAACATCACAGGGAGGTCACATGCTGGTGGGCAAGACTAAGACCTCAATTTATATGCTTATATTATGTAGAAACTTCCTAAAGCAGAGAAGATAATCAAAAATCAAGCAGTAGAAAGAAAATAAATGTGAGACCAGGAAACAAAATACTGAATCAAATTTCTGTTTTAGAAAGCCAAATTTAAGCCAAGTACCTAAGTGGCCAGGAAAAGTACCCCAACGTCCGCCATCTGGTTTGTTTGAAACATTGATGAGAAACACTCGCCAGGACCACTGGGCATCTTTGGACACATATCTGTGAAAGCCCTGATCGGTGGTCAAACATGCATTCTGTGGGACCCAGCCTGTGTGAGGTTAAGCCAGCTCCATCCAGTGCCACGTGGAATAATGTCTGAGCCCAGGCTATCAGGCACATCGGCGACGCAGTGTGAGGTCACCTGTCACCCTGAGGGTGAGCTGAAACACTACACAAACTCATTCTGAAGACAAAAACGCAATCCCCCCCCGACGCCTGCTGTGACCCTTCTATCTACAGTGAGTCTCGTACTTGCATCACGCTGTGGACTATTATTGTCCTTACTCTTAGAATTATCTTCAAGAAAAGCTACAAACCACTGCATAGTCTTTCGTTTTGAATTTTCTTTTTTTTAAAAAAAAAAATCATAGGAAATGCTTTCAATAGGTTTTATCACAAAGATGTACACAAACTAGTCATAAAATATTATCATCCCAAGAGTATAAGTTATATACCCGTTGCCGACAAATCAATTCCGGCTCAGAGTGACCCTATAAGACAGAGGAGAACTGCCCCCATAGGGTTTCCAAGGATTGGCTGTTGGATTCGAACTGCCGAACTGCTAGCCTTTTGGTTAGCAGCTGTAGTTCTTAACCACTGCACCACCACGGATCCTTAAGACAGACATATATATATACAAAACCACAAATCGTCTACAGTGAAACGTCCCTTTTGCAGGCACTCAGCGCCTTTATTGGATAACGTGAAGGATCTTTAGCTGAGTTCAATTTCAGGAACATGAAGTATCACAGGTGTAAACTGAAGCCATCAACAAACCGCTTTACAATGCCTACTGCTACCTAGGAGAAACTGAAAGAGATGCTCACTACCATTTTCCACAGCTCATATTTTTCAACTATTACCAATTTCTAGAATACACACCTGTTCTCTACCCTTCTCTTGCTAGGCCAAACCCTCCCAAACAGGAATCTGAGGGCTGGGATATTATTTATTTATTTATAATTTTTATTGTGCTTCAAGTGAAAGTTTACAAATCAAGTCAGTCTCTCACACAAAAACCCATATACACCTTGCTACACACTCCCAATTACACTTCCCCGAATGAGACAGCCCGCTCTCTCCCTCCACTCTCTCTTTTCGTGTCCATTTCACCAGCTTATAACCCCCTCCGCCACCCTCTCATCTCCCCTCTAGGCAGGAGATGCTAGCATCGTCTCAAGTGTCCACCTGATCCAAGAAGCTCACTCCTCACCGGCATCCCTCTCCAACCCATTGTCCAGTCTAATCCATGTCTGACGAGTTGGCTTCGGGAATGGTTCCTGTCCTGGGCCAACAGAAGGTGTGGGGACCGTGACCACCAGGATCCTTCTAGTCTCAGTCAGACCATTAAGTGTGGTCTTATGAGAATTTGGAGTCTACATCCCACTGCTCTCCTGCTCCCTCAGGGGTTCTCCGTTGTGTTCCCTGTCAGGGCAGTCATCGGTTGTAGCCGGGCACCATCTAGTTCTTCTGGTCTCAGGATGATGTGGTCTCTGGTTCATGTGGCCCTTTCTGTCTCTTGGGCTCATAATTACCTTGTGTCCTTGGTGTTCTTCATTCTCCTTTGATCCAGGTGGGTTGAGACCAACTGATGCGTATTAGATGGCTGCATGCTAGCCTTTAAGACTCCAGGCGCCACTCTTCAAAGTGGGATGCAGAATGTTTTCTTAATAGATTTTATTATGCCAGTTGACTTAGATGTCCCCTGTAACCATGGTCCCCAGACCCCTGCCCCTGCTATGCTGGCCTTTGAAGCATTGAGTTTATTCAGGAAACTTCCTTGCTTTTGGTTTAGTCCAATTGTGCTGACCTCCCCTGTATTGTCTGCTGTCTTTGCCTTCACCTGAAGTAGTTCTTATCTGTCATTGTTGTTGTTAGATGCCGTCGAGCCCGTTCCAACTCATAGCGACCCTATGCACAACAGAACAAAACACTGCCTGGTCCTGCGCCATCCTTACAATCGTCGTTATGCTTGAACTCATTGTTGCAGCCACTGTGCCAATCCACCTTGTTGAGGGTCTTCCTCTTTTCCACTGACCCTGTACTCTGCCAAGCATGATGTCCTCCAGGGACTGATCCCTGCTGACAACATGTCCAAAGTATGTAAGATACAGTCTCGCCATCCTTGCCTCTAAGGAGCATTCTGGCCGCACTTCTTCCAAGACAGATTTGTTTGTTCTTTTGGCAGCCCATGGTATATTAAATATTCTTTGCCAATACCACAATTAAAAGGTGTCAGCTCTTCTTCAGTCTTCTTTATTCACTGTCCAGCTTTCACATGGATATGATGTGATTGAAAATACCATGGCTTGGGTCAGGCACACCTTAGTCTTCAGGGTGACATCTTTGCTCTTCAACACTTTGAAGAGGTCCTTTGCAGCAGATTTGCCCAACGCAACGCGTCTTTTGATTTCTTGACTGCTGCTTCCATGGCTGTTGATTGTGGATCCAAGTAAAATGAAATCCTTGACAACTTCAATCTTTTCTCCATTTATCCTGATGAAGTTCTTACCTATTATCTAATTATTGAATGTCCCTCTCTCAGCCTCCCTCCCTCCTCCCTCTCGTAACCACAAAAGAATGTTTTCTTCTCAGTTTAAACTATTTCTCAAGTTCTTATAATAGTGGTCTTATTACAATATTTGTCCTTTTGCAACTGACTAATTTCACTCAGCATAATGCCTTCCAGGTTCCTCCATGTTATGAAATGTTTCACAGGTTGCTCACTGCTCCTTATCGATGCGTAGTATTCCATTGTGTGAACATTCCATAATTTATTTATCCATTCATCCGTTGACAGGCACCTTGGTTGCTTCCATCTTTTTGCTCTTGTAAACAGTGCTGCAAAAAACATGGGTGTGCATATATCTGTTCATGTAAAGGCTCTTATTTCTCTAGGATATATTCCAAGGAGTGGGATTGCTGGATCATATGGTAGTTCTATTTCTAGCTTTGTAAGGAAGCACCAAATTGACTTCCAAAGTGGTTGTACCATTTGACATTCCCACCAGCAGTGTAGAAGTGTTCCAAACTCTCTACAGCCTCTCCAACATTTATTATTTTGTGTTTTTTGGATTAATGCCAGCCCTACTGGAGTGAGATGAAATCTCATTGTAGTTTTGATCTGCATTTCTCTAATGGCTAATGATCGTGAACATTTCCTCATATATCTCTTAGCTACCTGAACGTCTTCTTTAGTGAAGTGTCTATTCATATCTTTTGCCCATTTTTTAATTGGGTTATTTGTCTTTTTGCAGTTTCATGTCGATTTTAGAGATCAGGTGCTGATCAGAAATGTCACAGCTAAAAACTTTTTCCCACTCTGTAGGTAGTCTTTTTACTCTTTAGTTGAAGTCTTTGGATGAGCATAGGTGTTTGATTTTTAGGAGCTCCCAGTTATCTAGTTTTTGGGCTGGGTTATTTTTAACGTTGTATAAGTGGTTCTCACTCCCTCTCACACTTTCTGAGCCTCTACTTCCACCATATTTCCTAGGTGGAATTCCTACTATCCTCCCTCAGTGGCATTTGCCCAAAATATACAAACACACATACCCTGAAACACACACATGTCGTCACCGCTTCACTAATGTTGCATGCTGACCACGTGTCTGAGACTGGGATGGTCATCTCCTATGGACTATTCCATTTAATTCTCACAATAGCTGAAAGGGGCAGAAACCATCCTACTAATTTTAAAGGTGAGAAAGGTAAGATGCAAAAGCTGGCTGGAGGTCACCCAACTATCGAGTCCAGCCCTCCCACTCTTTGCTTTATTAATTTATTGTCTGCAACATACCTTTTGTTGTTCTAGAAGGGAAAACACAGCCCATGTTCTCAAGGTGCCAGATGTTTGGGATATATTTATGCTAAAAAATGATTCATTTTCTATCTGAAATTTGGTGGCAACGATGGTTCTCACCTTCCACGTGGGGGACCCGAAGACCCTGGTTTGATTCCTGGCCAACGCACCTCATACGTAGCCACCACCCACCTGCCAGTGGAGGCTTGTGTGTTGCTATGATGCTGAACAGGTTTCGCTGGAGCTTCCAGGTGAAAGACACACTAGGAAGAAAGGCCTGGTTATCTGGTTCCAAAAATCAGCCAATGAAAACCCTATGGAGCACAATGGTCCAATCCACAAACAGTGATGAGGATGTGCGGGACTGGGTGGCATTTTGGTCCACTGTGCATGGGGTCACCATGAGTCAGGGGCCAACTTGAGGGCAGCTAACATCAACAATCTGAAATTCAATTTTATAGGGTGGCCTGTAGTTTTATTTGCTAAAGCTGGTGGTCATATGCACTCCCGGCCACTGCACCATACCACACACTTGGTGACTCAGCAGCTGGCCTTGTATCTCCTGGGTGACTCAGAGGCTATGGTGATATACAGCAGGATGGAAGTCTTCAGGGAAGGCAGTGTGCCATAGAGACAGTCCCCAGATGCTGTCTGGCCAGGATGGGACCACGACACAGCTTTTGGCAATGACCAACCTGCTCAGTGGATCCTCACATTCCACAGGAGAAGTGTCTGCCATTGGCCAAAGCCCAGCCCCCACAAGGTTGCATGGTGGTCTATCCACATGAGAGCCATCACCTCTACGGGTGACGGGAGACACTGGAGAAGAGATTCCCAGGGCACCTTTCCCCCATGCCTTAGAGATGAACAAGGGAGGCAGAGTCCCTCTGGCGAGTCCAGGGTTCTCCTTACTGTTGATCAGGGTCAGAGCTCATTGTCCATAAAAGGGAGCTTCTTACGACATGGCGTAGTGGTTAAGTGCTATGGCTGCTAACCAAAAGGTCTACAGTTTGAAGCCACCAGGCGCTCCTTGGAAACCCTATGGGGCAGTTCCACTCTGTTACAGGGTCGCTATGAGTCGGAATCAACTCGATGGCAGCGGGTTGGTTTGGTCTTACAACGTGTAGAACCTGCCACTCCCTCCTGCCCTTGCTCAGATGTAGGTATCTGGAATAAATGGCTACATCCGGCTCCTTTCCCTCAAATGTCTTCACACAAGTATGTCGTTGTTGTTAACTGCCATCCAGCTGGCTTCAGCTCATGGCAACCTCGCGCACAATGGGATGAAATGCGCCCAGTCGTGCACCATCTTCATCACTGTTAGTATGCTTGAGTCTATTGCTGTCGCTTTTGTGTCAGTCCATCTAATGGAGGGTTTCTCCTGTTTTGCTGATCCTCTCCTTTACCAACCACGATGTCCTTTTCTAGCCATTGTTCTTGCCTGATGATGGGTTCAAAGTAAGTGAGCTAAAGTCTCACCATCCTACCTTCTAGGGAGAATTCTGGTGGTATTTCTTCCAAGATTGATTTCTTCATTCTTCTGGCAGCCCATAATATATTCAATATTCTTTGCCAACACCATAATTCAAATGGTGTTGATGATTCAATCAATTCCTTTTTCATGGACCAGCTTTCGCGTGCATTTGAAGCGACTGAAAATAACATGGCTTGGGTGAGGAGCACATTAGTCCTCAAAATGGCATCTTTGCTTTTTAACACTGTAAAGAAGTCTTTTGCAGCCAATTTGCCCAATCCATCCTTTGATTCCTTGCTGGTACTTCCATGGACACTGATCGTTGATAAGAGTAAAATGAAATCCTTGATGATACACATTTATAGGGACATGTATGCAAGCTTTCTTTCCACAGACGTAGTTTACATCTGTGGAAAGAGACAGTGGAAAAGCTCAATATCATCAGTCAGAACAAGGCCAGGAGCTGACTGTGGAACAGACCATCAATTGCTCACATGCAAGTTCAAGTTGAAACTGAAGAAAATCAGAGCAAGCCCACAAGAGTCAAAGTACGACCCAAGCCATAGCATTTTCAATCACATCATATCATGTGAAAGCTGGACAATTAATAAGGAAGACCGAAGAAGAATTGTCGCCTTTGAATTGTGGTACTGGCGAAGAATATTGAATATACCATGGACTGCCAAAAGAACAAACAAATCTGTCTTGGAAGAAGTACAACCAGAACGCTCCTTAGAAGTAAGGATGGAGAAACCGCATCTTACATACTTTGGACATGTCAGGAAGGATCAGTCCCTGGAGAAGGACATCATGCTTGGTTAAGTACAGGGTCAGCAGAAAAGAGGAAAACCCTCAAGGAGATGGACTGGCACAATGGCTGCAACGACGGGCTCAAGCATAACAATGGTTGTAAGGATGGTGCAGGACTGGGCAGTGTTTCTTTCTGTGGTACATAGGGTTGCTGAGTTGGAACCGACTTGATAGCACCTAACAACAACATATACAAGCTCTGGTGGCATAGCGGTTAGGTGCTACGGCTGCTAACCAGAAGGTCAGCAGTTCAGATCCACCACGCACTCCTTGAAAACTCTATGGGGCAGTTCTACTCTGTCTTATACAGTCACTATGAGTCAGAATTGACTCGACAGCAATGGGTTTGGTTTTTTTTTTTGGTTTTTACATACAAGCCAAGTATTGGGAATAAGCATGCTGAATCAACAGATATCTCTACACCTATATCCCATAGGGGATGACACCTATCAATAAATAATGCAAAACCAGGCAATAGTACAACAATAAAGGCAGGTACCAGGTATGCTACGGGACCACTCCAACAGGGATGGGGCAGCTTGGGGCCACAGGGGACCCTAAGCTGGGGCATTATATATAAGTAGGAGTTTACCAAGCAGAAACCTTGGGATGGGGATGGGGGTTGGCAGCCACCAAATCCCAGAGGCAAGATGGTGTACATTTTCTACTTGTGGACAATGCAAATAATTTCACCTGCTGAACTATGTGAGAATAACAAAGCTGCAGGGCCATAAAGGGGCTTGGTGGCCTCACCAACAAGCCAGAGCATATCCCATGGGAGCTGTGGAAGTGGGCATTTTACAGAGGTGACTTGGCCATGGCACATAGGAGGGGAAGGACTGGAGGCAGGAGAACCAGCTACAAACCCCTGTAGTACACAGCCCACGCTGCGAGCCTTGAAACTGGTGGGAGCAGCATCAGTAGCCCTGCAGGTATTCCCGATGGCCTGAGGTCAAGAGAAGCATGGCAAGTAGTGCTTGTCCACCCACACTCACTGTCTGTTCACAGGCATCCAAAGAGGCCTTGTGGTCAGCAGTCAAGCTCTTAACCACTGCGCCACTGGGGCTCCATGTATCTATACAGTGTGTATACGGGTACATAAGTATATCTATCTATATCTTATCCTCAAGACATGCTGATGCTGTAGGCAGCTCGAATGCAGGGCTATACATCTTTTCTAAGTAATAGCGAATATGGGGGAAAACCCAAATCTGTTGTGATTGGGGTCTAGGGGCCACATCTTCCAACAGAAATGCCAAGTGTTGAGCTGGATCCAAGAGTACACACATCCTTGACAGACAGGGCTGGAGACAGTAATGCTCTTGAATTCCCAACTTATTGGCAAATGGCCTGATCGAAGTCACAGAGACACATAATGCTGGGGATTCAATTGTGACCACAAAATTATACTGAAGTTCTAACCACTGCACCTGTGAATGTTATGTTAATGAGTCCATACCAGAGTAGGGTGGGTCCTAAACCTAATCCCTTTTGAGTGATGTCTTCTCAAAAGAGCAGAATAGACACACAGGGGAAGACAGACGCCACGTGAAGACCCGTCTATAAGCAAAGGAACACCAAGGATCAATCGCCAACAGACACCAGACGCTGAGAGAGGCCATAAAGGGAAGTGACATGGTCAAGACCCTGACTTGTACTTTTAGCCTCCAGAACTGTGAGAAAATAAAATTCTGTTCTATATAGCCACTCCCTTGTGATCTTTTGTTATGGCTGCCAGAGGAAACTAAGATAGGTAGCAACAGGCTGATGCAGGCCAGAGACCCCTGACCACTAGAATTCTACTCAAGAATCTCATGAGAAGTTAAGAACTTGGGGTGTGGAGTGAGACTGCCTAGGCTTGAAACCTGAGCCCATCTCTTAGTAGATAAATGTCATGGGCAGCATATGTAACCACTCTTGGCCTCAGTTCCCTCATCTATACAACAGGGGTGTTGACAGTCCCTATCTCTTAGGCTTGATGAGATAATTCATGTCAGAACAGGTCCTAGCATGTGGCAAGGGCCCACTAAACGCTTGCTATAAGTAGCAAACTAAAACAAACAAAACCAGTTGCCATCCAGTCAACTTCAACTCATGGCGGCCCCATGTATGTCAAAGTAGAACTGTGCTCACTTGGGTTTTCAACGGCCAATTTTTCAGAAGCAGATCACCAGGCCTTTCTCAACAGCAACAGGGTTTCTTCCAAGGCGCCTCTGGGTGGACTCAAACCTCCAACCTTTTGGTTAGCAGCCGAGCACGCTCTGTTTGCGCCACCGAGGGACTCCCTGTAAGTAGCAGCCATCATCATTATTAGCGGTAGAAGACCTATGGCACTGTTACATGGTACCTCCCTCTTTGAAGAAGACATATTACCCAGCAATCACAGACCACACAGAGCAGCTCATGTTTAACTACAGAGACGTAAAATGAAGTAGAAAATATCTGCAATGGCAAAATAGAAGGTATCTCACCTTGCTCCTACAACAAGTTCTTTCTGTCCTGGGTCAAATGTTAACTGCGAGAAATCCACAGCATCCTTCACTCTGAACTCCCGTAACCAGGGGGCAATTTCTAAACAGAAAAAGAAAAGAAAAGAAAGATAAGAATGCACAATTTTTCTCCCCTTTGGGGACCACGTCAGGTAGCGAGCATGACATTGCAGAAGGGATTTGAACCCTCACACAGTACCATTGTTTTGGGGCAGCTGGGGGTTCTACCAGGATGTCACATGATTCGCAGTGACCCCGGTGCACAATGGAGAGGGCAGCCCCTGCCAAGGAGTACGCCTGGTGTCAGAGGCCACTGGTGGTCTCCAGGCCAAGGTCCGCTCTCCTTTTGGCTCTGGCTGGGCAGAAAACAAGCGGGCATTCACAGGACTCATCAGAGAGCACAGACCGCCAGCAGTCCCACTCCTGTTCAACTGGTGGGCAACAGCTGTTGTTGCTGATGTTGGGTGCACTTGAGTGAATCCTAACTCATGGGGACCCCATGTGACAGAGTGCAACTGCCCTGTAGGGTTTCCTAGGCTGTAATTTTTATGTGAGCAGGTCTTTCTTCAGCCAAGTGGCTGCGTGGGTTCAAACTGCCAACCTTTTGGTTAGCAGCTGAAGGCTTAACTCTTGTACCACCGGGGCTCCATTCGAAAAGCTGAAGACTTTGGAGGCTCACCAGAGCCATGCTCGTGAGCGAGGACAGAGGACATGACCAACGTGTGCCTGCTTTCAAAGTGGACGGTCCACCTCCTGCCCTGTGGATCTCTATTCTGGCCAGATGCTTACACTTGCTAAAGGCACACAGGCCTTTCCAGATGACAAACCCAAGTTACTTCCTGGCTGAATGCACATGTCTTTCCCTAAGAAGCACAGGAAACAGAGACTCTTCAGAGGCAGGTTTTTGTAGACACCCTGAAGTTCTGTCAGACACCTCCATACAGAGTCAGGCTCTTCGAAACGAGCAAGAGAGGCTGCCCCATCTTTGCAACTTTCCTTAGCTCATTCCTGGTGCCAAAAAACTATTTCCCGAGTTGCCTGTCAGTCATGGGACAGGTTACTGAGACAGAAGCCCGAAAGTGCTGTATTCCTTACTTGGCTTCCTCCCCTCAGTGTTGTCCTGCAAAAGCATTTCCTTTGCCGGGCTCTCCTGCCCCAGCTTTGCATTTGAGTCTTGCTTTTGCTTGGTGGTTATATGTAAACCCCACTGCGCCTGCGTAGTATGATTAAGGGTGTTGCTAACGTAACTTGTATGAACTCTCTACTTGTAAAACCCTTTAAAAGTAACCTGCCTGCCCAGCCTTGATGAGCAGTCTCGGCAGCAGTCAGCACTGACTGACTCCTTGTACAACGAAATAAGGGCACTTCTTGGTTCTCTCACCTCGGTCTCTCATTTACTGGTCAGTGAGTCATGCCACGTAAGAACCCAGGGTTTCCACCCGGCAACATTACCGTGATCCCCGACAGTGAACGGTGTGGTCTGACGCCTTTTTCCCTTGGACTTAGTATTTTGAGGTACATCAGAGAGAGTGAACAGAGGCCGACAACAAAGTCAGTGTTTCGGGGGAAAAGTATGCAGCAGCAGGAATCCTCTCTTCCAGCAACTGTTCACGCTGGAAACAGGCCTGATGTGGGCTTCCATTCACGCCCCTGGTGCGCCCCGGAGAAGCCGGTTTCCCGGGGTGAACAAGACATGTTATTTTCAAGGAACAAGTCTGTATAATAAATGTGTCACTTCTCTACTATCAGTTACTGGGGAAAAATGACATCAACTAAAATTTGTTTCTACTTATAGGAAACCAGGACTCAGTGATACACATAGGCCTGTATTTGGTTTTTAGAATCTCAATGTATATGACATTTTAATTCTTTTCAGTATATTATGTAAACTTCATTTTATAAGCAAGTCAATTAAAAAAAAAAAGAATTTATAACAAAGTATGTACAAGCCACTGGAGATATAAAAAGCTATTAATAAATGGTCCTTCCAGGGTTTATAATTCGGTTAGGGGGTACCACTCTTTAAACACGGTGTCTATCAATTAAACAGGGGTCCTCTGCCTCCTGCCATCCCCACGTGTGTCAGAGCAGAACTGTGTTCCTTACGGAATTCAATGGCTGATTTTTCAGTAGATCACCAGGCCTTTCTTCCAAAGTGCCTCTGAGTGGACTCAAACCTCCAAATATCTGGTTAGCCGCCAAGGGCATTAACCATTTGCACAACCCAGGGACTCCATCTATAAACACCAGGTGTTTGTCCCTGAACAGTATAAACAGGTAATGCACTTGGCTGCTAACCAAAAAGTTGCTGGTTCACGTCCACCACCAAGAGGTGCCTTGGAAGACAGGCCTGGTGATCCTTTTGAAGAGTCAGCCATTGAAAACCCTAGGAGCATAGAGCTCTACTCTGACACACATTGGGTCTCCATGCATCAGAGGACAACTGGGATACATATATATATGTAGCTATAAGTAGCCCCGGTGACACAGTGGTTAAGCATTCAAAGGGTCAGTGGCTCAAGTCTACCAGCTGCTCCAAGGGAGAAAGATGTGGCAAACTGTTCCTGTAAATATTTACACCTTGGAAACCCTATGGGGCAGTTCTACTGTGTCCTAGAGGGTCACTATGATTCAAAACTGACTTGACAGCAGGGGGTTGTATCTCCATAACCATAATCCTCTAAACAGAACTCCTGTCTGGGATATAGAGACTCAAATGAGATTTGAGCAGGACATGAACACTGGCTTCCTGGGGCCCAACAAATGAAGCTACAAGACTTGTCCAAAAAAAAAAAAAAAAAAAAACACATCACCATCGAGTTGATTCCAATTCATAGCAACCCTGTAGAAAAGTCACAACCAATGAACAGGAAAGGGGAAATCCCAAGTCCCCCGAGTCCTTTGCCCATTGAAGTTTCTCCCCATCACACAATATATAAGATATACTGTGGAAAACATATGTGTGTGTGTATGTGTATGAGTCCCTGGGTAAAAATGGATACGGTTGGGCTATCATCCAAAAGGTTGGTGGATCAAACTCATTCAGAGATACTTCAGGAATAAGGCCTGAGGTCATAGCCTTGAAATCTTATGCAGCAGTTCTACTCTGCACACATGAGATTACAATGAGTTGGAATTGGCCTGATGGCAGCTAACAAAAACTATGTGTATATACATACATATATACATGTGTACATACATACATACATATATACATGTGTATATATATGGAGCCCTGCTGGCATAGTGGTTAAGAGCTCGGCTGCTAACCAAAAGATTGACAGTTTGAATCCACCAGTCGCTCCATGGAAACCCTATAGGGCAGTTCTCGTCTGTCCTATAGGGTCGCTATGAGTCGGAATCGACTTGACGGCAACAGGGGATACGCATATGTACACACACATACAGGTAGTCCCCAACGTATGATAGGCTTCCTTTCCAACAACTCCGTCGTAAGCTGGTTCTGACATTAAATCAATTACCTCTTTTTGTTGTTAGTTTTTATTATTATTGCCTTTTATTATCAGTATCTTTATAAGTTTGATTTTGTCTTTGGGGGTTGGAAACATTACATATAAATCTACAGTGAACATCTGAGAATGATAACATCAGCAAACTACGGGCTGCAACACTGTATGTAGTGCATATTACTAACGATAAGATGTTCAAAAATAAAAAAAAAAAACAGATGGTCATAAGTGCACCTGACCTAAGCCATGGTATTTTCAATCACCTTATATGCATGCTAAGGTGGACAATGAATACAGAAGATGGAAGAAGGATTGATGCCTTTGAATTATGGTCTTGGGGAAGAATACTGAATACACCATGGACTGCCAGAAGAACCAACAAATCTGTCTTGAAGAAGTACAGCCAGAGTTCTCCTTAGAAGCAAGGAGGGCAAAACTTCATCTCACATACTTTGGAAATGTTATCAGGAGGGACCAGTTCCTGGAGAAGGACACCATGCTTGATAAAGTAGAGGGTCAGCAAAAGACAGGAAGTCTCTCAAAGAGACGGACTGACATGTGGCTGCAACGGCTCAAGCATGACAACGATCATGAGGATGATGGAAGACTGAGCGGTGTTCCGTGCTGTTGTATGTAGGGTTGCTAGGAGTCGGAACTGACGAGACGGCACCTAGCAACAACAAAAACAGGTACGGGTACAAATAATTTCATCCAAATATACATAAAACCTGTTGCCATCAAGTCATTTCCAACTCAAAGCAACCCCACAGGACAGAGTAGAACTATACAGTAGGGTTTCAATGGCTGTAATCTTTAATCGACAGCACCAGGTTTTTTCAATCTTTACAGAAGCAGACGGTGACATCTTTCTCCAGTGCAGCAGCTGGTGGGTTCAAACTGCCAACTAACCACTGCACTACCAGGGCTACTTATTAAAAAAAAAAAAAAAAACTAACCAAACTCATTGTCATAGAGTCGATTCTGACTTATAGTGACCCCACAGGACAGAGTAGAGCTGCCCCATGGGGTTTCCAAGGACCTGCTGGCAGATTTGAACTGCTGACCTTTTGGTTAGCAGCCATAGCACTTAATCACTGTACCACCAGGGCTTCAGGCTCCTTATAGACATATATAAATGTGTGCATATACGAATGATTAAATAGATGGTAACGAAGGAAAAAGTCCAAGTTGTACCGAAGACACTGGAGAAAAAACAAGGCTCCAGGAATTGACCCAATACCAACTGAGACGTTTCCCCAAACAGATGTGGCCTTGGAGGTGCTCACTCATCTACACCCAGAAATTTGGGAGACAGCTGCATGGCCAACTAACTGGAAGAGATCCATATTTATGCCCATTCCAAAGAAAGGTGATTCAACAGAACAAAGAAATTATCAAACAACATCAGCAATATTACACACAAACAAAATTCTGCTGAAGATGATTCAGAAGCAGCTGCGGCAGCACATCAGCAGGGAAGTGCCACAAACTCAAAGCAGAGAGTAAGCAAAACAGAGGAAGACCCTCAAGGAGACGGACTGCCACAGCGGCTGCGACAGTGGGCTCAAGCCGAACCACGAGTTTGAGGGTGCCACAAGACACGGCAGTGTTTTCTTTTGTTTACCTACAGTCCTCGTGAGTTGGAACTGACTCAACAGCACTTAACAACAACAACATATGCATGTGAAAGCTGGACAATGAATAAGGAAGACCGAAGACGAACTGACACCTTTGAATTATGGTGTTGGCAAAGAATATTGACTATACCATGGACTGCCAGAAGAATGAACAAATCTGTCTTGGAAGAAGTGCAGCCAGAATGCTCCTTAGAAGCAAGGACGGCAAGACTTCATTCCACATACTTTGGACATGTTATCAGGAGGGACCAGTCCCTTTAGAATGGTATCATGCTTGGCAAAGAGGAGGATCAGCAAAAAAGAGGAAGACCATCAACAAGATGGGTCGACACGTTGGCTGCAACAATGGGCTCAAGCATAACGACTATTTTGAGAGTGGCACGGGACTGGGCATTGTTTGGTTCTGTTGCACACAGGGTTGCTATGAGTTGGGACTGACTCGATGGCACCTAACAACAATAAAAACATTAAAGACTAGAGTAGAAGGAAAAAATTGTTCTCACAAAAAAAATGCTACAGGAAATAATGAAAATGTCTCAATTATCTGATTTTTTTTTCTTTAAAATCAAACAAAAATTTAACAATAACCATTCAGAGAAATTAAAACATTCTTATAACAGTAAAAGCAAGGTGGACACAACACAACAGGAAAGCATACAGTGTCTTTAATCTACATTTTTTGTAAACATGACATATAATACACAGTACTTTTAAAATGCAAACGGTGCTCCTCAATAGCCTTTTTATCTCTAATGACAGGATCTTAAAATGAGCCAGGTTTTCTATCCAGTATTTTCATTGCACCGACATACAGTATTTTAATCCATTTTTCACATGTTCATTGTAGGAAAAACCTCACAAACTGTAAGTTTTGCAAAATACCTGTACTCGGAAGTCGGGTTCCTCCAAAGCTCACAGCATCATCCTGGAAAGCCTGCGTGGGGTTTCTAAGAAACTCAAAAGCTGTGATCATTCACCTTTATCTAATGTGCTCTTGATTCGGGGCTTCTTTATTCAAACACAACTTGAAAACCACAAGTCTCATTTTCAGCTATACTTTACAGCCCCAAGTCCATGATCTAATAAATATCCGCAACATAAATACACATTAAATAATTGCCTCAAATCTGTTAAATTATAGGACAGAAGCCACACACCATGCCATGGACTGCAGAAGCAGACAGCCTGCACGGGGGTGGTCTTTGTTACTGTTGTTAGTTGCCCTCAAGTCGGCTGTGACTCACGGTGACCTATGACAACAGAAGGAAATCTTGCCTGGTCCTACGCCATCTTCACCATCATTCCTGTTTTCAGTCCACTATTGTGGCTATTTTGTTAATCCATCTCATTGGGCGTTTCCTTTATTTTCGCTGATCCTCTACTTTACTAACCATTATATCCTTTTCTAGCAACTGGTCTTTCCTGATAATGTGTCCAAAGTAAGCGAATCAATGTTTTGCCATCCTCGCTTCTAGGAAGAATTCTCGTTTCATTTTCTTCTGAGACTGATTTGTTCATTCTTTTGGCAGTCCATGCTATCGTCAATATTACTCCCCAACACATCAATTCTGCTTCTGTCTTCCTGTTTCACTGTCTAGCTTTTGCATGCATACGAGGAAATTAAAAATACCATGGTTTAAAAGCAAAGAAGTTTACCGAATAAACTGAATGCTTTGAAGGCCAGCATAGCAGGGGCGGGGGCTTGGGACCATGGTTTCAGGGGACATCTAAGTCAAATGGAATAATAAAATCTATTAAGAAAACATCCCACTTTGGAGAGTGGCATCCAGGGTCTTAAATGCTAGCAAGTGGCCATCTAAGATGCAACAATTGATCTCAACCTACTTGGAGCAAAGGAGAATGAAGAACACCAAAGACACAAGGTAATTATGAGCCCAAGAGACAGAAAGGGCCACATAAATCAGAGACTACATCAGCCTGAGACCAAAAGAACTAGATGGTACCTGGCTACAATGGATGACTGCCCTGACAGGGAACACAACAGAGAACCCCTGAGGGAGCAGGAGAGCAGTGGGATGCAGACCTCAAATTCTTGTAAAAAGATCAGACTTAATGGTCTGACCGAGACTAGAAGGACCCCAGAGGTCATGGGCCCCAGACCTTCTGTTAGCCCAAGACAGGAACCATTCCCCCACGCCAACTCTTCAGAGAGGGATTGGACTGGACTATGGCATAGAAAGCGATACTGGTGATGAGTGAGCACCTTGGATCAAATAGACACAGGAGGCTATGTGGGCAGCTCCTGTCTGGAGAGGAGATGAGAGGGCAGAGGGGGTCAGAAGCTGGCTGAATGGACACAAAAACAGAGAGTGGAGGGAAGGAATGTGCTGTGTCATTAGAGGGAGAGCAACTAGAAGTATATAGCAAGGTGTATATAAGTTTTTGTAGAGAGACTGACTTGGTTTGTAAATTTTCACTTAAAGCACAACAAAAAAAAAGAAAAGAAAAAAAAAATACCATGGTTTAAGTCAGATGCACCTTAGTCATCAAAGTGACATTTTTTTATTTTAACACTTTAAAGAGGTCTTTTGCAGCAGATCTGCCCAATGGAATGTGCTGTCTGACTGCTGCTTTCATGGGTGTTCATTGCTGATCCACGTAGAGTAAAATCCTTGACAACTTCAATATTTCCTCTGTTTTTCATGTTGTTGTTTATCAGTGCAGTTGTGAGGATTTTTGTTTTCTTTAGGTTGAGGTGTAATCCATACTGAAGGCTGTGGCCTTTGATCTTCATCAGTAAGCGTTTCAAATCATCTACTCTTAGGGCAGATAAAGTTGTTGTCATCAGCATATCGCATACTGGTAATGTGGCTTCCTCCAATTCTGATTCCAAGTTCTTCATATAGTTCAGCCTTTCAGCTTATGTGCTCAGAACACAGACTGAATAAGTACAGTGAAAGGATACAACCCTGACACACACCCTTCCTGATTTTAAACCATGCAATATCCCCTTGTTCTGTTCGAACTACTGCCTCTTGGTCTATGTACTGGTTCCACATGAGCACAATTCAGTGTTCTGGAATTCCCATCCTTCATAACAGTATGCATAAATCGTTAAAATCCACATAACTGAATGCCTTATCAAATAAAAGTGGTCATTTACCTCAATAAAACACAGGTAAACATCTTTCTGGTATTCTCTGCTTTCAACCAAGATCCATCTGACATCAGCAGTGATGATCCTTATTCCATGTCCTCTTCTGAACCTGGCCTGAATTTCTGGCAGTTCCCTCTCAATGAACGGCTACAGTTGTTTTTGGATTATCTTTGGCAGAATTTTGTTACCATGTGATATTAATGACACTGTTCAATAATTTATATATTCCTTTGGATTTCTTTTCTTGGTTGTGGCTGGTGAATAGAGGCTGCTCAGTGCAAACGGGGCCATAGCTTCAGCTAGGTCGGATTCTTTTATGACTTTTGGGCATATCCTTTCTCAAAATCAGGAAATTGCAGGATAATATGAGACAACTAAATAAATGTGCTTAATGTTTGTCTTGGGTATGTACACTAAGAGAAATTTTAGGGAACAAAACATTGCTGGAATCATCTGGCATCCCCTGCCCAACTGAAAGGTCCTGCATTTCTGCATCCAGGGCTTTGGTTCAGGACCTCTGCTCCAACCTCGAGTTTTCCCTCATTGCATGACTTTCTGGCCCTGCCACAAAGACGTGCTACCTTCTGGGGCCTCACAGCTGGTGTGAAGGTGGGTTCTACCGATTCTGCTGAAGCCCTGATGAGCCAGTCAAGGTTGATTTCAGACACATCTGGTATAAATGAGACACTGATGGGAAGTGGTCCATAAACCAGGCTCAAAATCAGCCCGGAGGGCTGCTGCGGCTTTCCTTTTTCTAACTTTAAGATCACGGCCACCTCCCATTTCATTAAACCATCTGTCACAGTCACTCCTGGTAAAGACAAGCTAAGGACCATTCTGATCCACAGCTGGTTTTTATTGCCGGATAACTCACACAAGAAGCAATTTCTACCCATCCATCAAGACAGATGGATTTTTTTTTTTTTCTCATTTAAAAGATTTTTCAAATTCACACGTAAAGGAGGCAAGACCATCAAACTCCTCGGCTGTGGCCAGCCTGTCCCCAGGCTGTGAAGCTAGTGTCCATGTTGCCCTGCCTTACACTCTGTGCCTTGTAAGCACCCTGCATTACCTTTAGGAAACCTTCCCAGTGCCAAAGGGGCTCCATTTTGCCTGATGACCTGCAGCATATGACTGTAGGCAATAAAATCTAATTGCAAATCTTATTGTTGTGCCAGAGGACATGAAAGAGTCATTTCCTTTAGATTTATAACTTTAGAATTACAAATGATGTTAATATGACTGAAGTTCTAAAAACGAGCAACTTCTGTTCATCGGGCATCTAGATTATTCCAGCAGTGGCAGAAGGCGCTTGTTGTGTAACTAGGAGGCCGACAGCCAAAACAGAGCCACTGGCCGCCAGGTAACTGCACAGGTTGCAGAGAATGGCTTGAGGTGTCTTTGAGCCTTACTAGGATACTTAATTTGAAAACGTACCCAACACTTGGTTCTGCCACATATTCAAGAGCTGACAGAGCTCCGGTTTCATAATATCCATCATTTGTTTGAGCTAGCAGATTTTTCTCACTCATTCTCCCTCACAACTTACGCTCAGTTTCTTCTCTGTCTCTTAACTCTTGGCAAATCGTACATTCTTATTTAAGCCGCTACCTCTACAGACTTCAGGATTCAGGAGAAGGTTGTGTGAGAACTCAGGGGAGAAGCGAGGGTCATGCATGAAAGTCCTTGCTTGAAGACAGGTCAAATACATCCCAAGGTGGCCATTTTGCAGAAGTATAGCTTCTATCGAAGCCCTGGTGGTGTAGTGGTTAAGAGCTCGGCTGATAACCAAAAATCCAGCAGTTCAAATTCACCAGCCAGTCCTTGGAAACCATATAGGGCAGTTCTACTCTGTCCTATAGGGTCACTATGAGTCGAGATTGACTCAGTGGAAACGGGTTTACAGGGTTATAACTTCTACTTACACATCAGAACTAAAACAAAGTTTTTTTTAAGACAAACACAAATTCTTCCAGAAGCTTTAGGGTTGTAACATTAAGGGTAGCCAAAACAATGGACTCAAACATACCAGTGATCATGAAGCAGTGCAGGACCGGGCAGCGTTTCGTTCGTTATACATAAGGTCACCATGAGTTGGAGTCGCCTAAACAACAACTGACAAGAACACTAAAAATATTTTCACAGCACAGTTATTCACTTACACAGTGAACTGACACTGACTGAGTCCCTGCTACATGGCAGAACCTACTGCAGGTGCTGGCTGGGATACGACATCACACGAAGCAAAGCTCCACCGCCAAGGCGTTTATGATTCAGCCAAGAAGGTGAGATATACATGCAGGAGTGCTGAACTGAAGAAGAGTTATACTAACTGGGCCCTAGGAAGAGCACTAAAGATGAGAGATTCTCAAAGGCAGCAACGTTCTAAGGAAATATAATGAGAGTCCCGCTTGTAACGTCTAATTTTCCTGTAGCCACATTATACAATGTTAAGAAACATGCAAAAATAATTTAAAACGATGTCGTTGTTTTTGCTTTCAGTTGCCATCGAGCATTTTCTGGTCCTGCGCCATCTGCATGATCATCAATGTGTCTGACTCCACTGTTCTACGTATTGTGTCAATCCACCTCATTGAGGGTTTCCCTCATTTTTGCTGACCCTCTTATTTAAGTCAATATGCCCAAAATACCATCATTTCAAAGTGCTATAAAAATTTAAAAAATTACCAATGAGCTATTTTCATTGTGTGAGAGTCCTAAGTCTTTGAAATCTGTGTGTATTTCACACTGACAGCCCAGCTCAGTTTGGACTGCCCACATTACCAAGTGCTCAATGCCAAACGTGGCCAGTAGCTACCAACTGGATAACACATACCTAAGTTATTAAGAACAGGGCTTCTTCCATAACACAGAGGTTGTGTCCCATCACATCCATGACTGAAAAACTAGCTAGCTCTGAATCTTCGCAGAGCCAACTGCTATAGGGTCCACTGCAAATGAACAGAGACTGACCCCACACAACTCTCCCCCACCCACCAAATACATTACTGAAAAGTAAGAGGGACGGTACTCGGACTTAGCTAATGGGTTTCAATCTACAGCCCTCTACTACTTCCTCTCCATTCTCCCCAGGACCACATGGTTTAGGGTGATTTTCACCTGTTTCATGATTTTACCACGAGGAAGTCCTGATTATATCTTCAACGACATCCTGAACATCAGGCAGCTTACCTGGCATCAATTTTATGACTACACGCAATTTCATATATACCACAGTCTACCAGCCAAGAGTCTCAGAGCCCAGCCAAATCCGGGAAAGCCACAAACAACCATCCAAAACTAACCGAAAAGGTAACCAACCCTCTTTGACAGAAGTCTATTAATCAAGTGAGAGGTTGTGTGGTAAAGGGTTAACTCTACAGGTACAGGTGCTCAAACCATGCACACAGAAGACATCTTCTCTTGCCCGGCTCCTAACAGGTAATCTCAAGGCCTTGGAGTACCTTGCCTGAAAAAAGTATCTTTGTTGACGTGGGGAGCTTGGCCCAGGTTGACAACGTGGTTTATGGTGGGGACATTGGGCCATGCTGTTTCAGTTTATCCTCTAGAGGAGCTGGTGAATGAGCAACTACTGTCAGCCCTGTGGGTACCCCACGCTTATGTGACCAACCCCCAAT
This sequence comes from Elephas maximus indicus, assembly GCF_024166365.1. NCBI lineage: Eukaryota > Metazoa > Chordata > Mammalia > Proboscidea > Elephantidae > Elephas > Elephas maximus. The sequence continues at coordinate 2,537,663 of NC_064820.1, read as the reverse complement.
TAAAACGCTGGACACCAAGGCTCAGGTGAGCTTCCCTGGTTTGCAATACTCCATAGGTGTTGTCACACATCATTCCTGGAGGAATGAAGCATTGTCGTCTATCTCCACTGGGAAGGGACAACTCGAAACTTGTGCCTGGCCTCTCCTGGACTCCACCCCATGCCCCTTTTCCCCTTTGCTGATTTTACTCTGCATTGTTTGACTGTAAAAATCTTAACCATGTGTAAAACAAGACGAAGCTTTATAAGTCCTCCTAGGAAATCCCTGAACCTGAGGCTGGATGTGGGGACATCCAACTCAGTACACATCTCCTTTGTGAGGATAATCACAGTAAATGAAATTGTAAAACCCATCAAATACAGACACATTTGTTTGGATGAGTCAAAACACATAGAAATGGCTGTCTCACTTAACTAGGGGCTTAAAGAAGATCCCCTTAAATAACACCAAGATCTATCAGATGGCCAGCCTATACCGTTACCAAAAAACAAGTCTTCCATAGGGTCAAGTTTGACGACTTCTTTCTATGAGTTGTAGCCAGAAACCAGGCAAATGTCATTCATAATATAATTAGTTCATTTCATTCTGATCTCTCTTCACATACCTTACAGGCTTTTATTTTCTTTTCAAAATGGTATAAGAAGTTTCTCAATTTAGGAATTTTGCCTTTAGACTCTTCCATAGGAACCAACAAGCCAGCAACAGATGGACAAACATTAGCAGACGTTCTATTGTGTTGCTCGTTATTCTACTGAGTAATTAACACTGATATTCAATGAAGGAAGAAAGCTAAAATTCAATCTGCTTTTGATAAATACTTCGGAGGGCTGGAAAAAGAAGAGTCAGATCCAGTGTCAGGCGTGTCCCAAGTCCCCTTGTGAAATCCACGCATCCAGATGGAGAAACATTCTTGGTTTAGGGTTTCCCTTTGAGTCACCAGACATGTGAATGCGCCAGCAGCCTTTGGAGGCCAAGTCAATCTCAAGAAGCAAAGCTATGCTCTGCTTACACCAGCTTGCTCTGCCTCCAAGGTTATGCACCAGCGCAAAATGCCCTCAGGTCCCTCTCAAACCCACCTGCTATCCACACCGCTCCTGCTGTTCACCAGCAGACCCTTAGTCTTGCAACAACCAACTGTGAAAGGAACTCATTCTCACCTCCTGCTTTGCTAGCACATTTCTATCCTTCTGAATCAGCTTCCCTCCTGCTCCCCATGTATTCAAACACTAAGAAATTTGTCAGACTGGGAGTACCTTCAGAGTTGGAAGTAAGTTTTTTAATATTTGCATTGTAACACACAAAGGCCTTGAATGACTGTGTGTTGAATATAATGCTGAACATTAAAAGGTATAATACAGTCCCAGATTCTACCTGTATCCTTCTTTAATGGCCCTCGTTAACCATTCTCCATCCCTCTGGTCCACTGGATAGTGTCCGTGTAATGTGTGTGTGTGTGTGTGTGTGTGTGTGTGACTGTGTGTGGGGAGCCCCTGGGTGGCACAAACGGTTAAGCACTCCACCACTAGCCAATAGGTTAGCGGTTCAAATCCACTCAGATATACCCCAGGAGACAGGCCTGGTCATCTGCTTCCGAGAGGTCACAGCCTTGAAAACCCCATGGGGCAATTCTACTGTGCACATATGGGTCACCATGAATAGGAATCTACTCAAAGGCAACTGAGGAAAATACTTTATATAATATATATGAATGACTTACTGTACACATTATATACAAAACAGCAGAAGCACTGTATCAACGGGGAACTGTCAGAAATTCAAGCCAGATTCAGAAGAGGACATGGAACCAGGGATATCACTGCTGATGTTGGATGGATCTTAGATGAAAGCAGAGAATACCAGAAATATGTTTAACCAAAGCGAAACCAAACCCAGCGCCGTCGAGTCGATTCCGACTCATAGCGACCCTATAGGACAGAGTAGAACTGCCCCATAGAGTTTCCAAGGAGCGCCTGGTGGATTCGAACTGCCGACCCTTTGGTTGGCAGCCGTAGCACTTAACCACTACGCCACCAGGGTTTCCTAGAAATATGTTTAGCTGTGTTTTATTCATCTCATACTCATAGCAACCCTATAAGACAGAGTAGAACTGCCCCGCAGTTTCCAAGGAGCGCCTGGCAGATTTGAACTACCGACCTCATTGTTAGCAGCCGTGGCACTTAACCACTACGCAACTAGGGTTTCCCTGAGTCAGAATCGACTCGACGGCACTGGGTTTGGTTTTTTGTTTTTTTTTTTGGTGTGTTTTATTGACTATGCAGAGGCGTTTGACTGTGTGGATCATAACAAATTATGGATGACATTGTGAAGAATGGAAATTCTTAATTGTGCTCATGCTGAACCTATACACAGACCAAGAGGCAATTGTTTGTACAGAGCAAGGGCATACAGTGTGGTTTAAAATCAGGAAAGGTGTGCATCAGGGTTGGATCCTTTCACCATACTTATTCAATCTGTATGCTGAGCAAATAATCTGAGAAGCTGGATTACAGAAGAAGAATGTGACATCAAGATTGAAGGAAGACTCATCAACACCCTGCGTTATACAGATGACACAACTTTGCTTGCTGAAAATGAAGTGGACTTGAAGCATTTACTGATGAAGATCAAATACTACAGCTTTCGGTATGGATTACATCTCAAATACAGAAAACAAATATCCTCACAACTGGACCAATAAGCAATATCATGATAAACGGAGAAAAGATTGAAGTCATCATGGATTTCATTTTACTTGCATCCACAATTAATACCCATGGAAGCAGCAGTCAAGAAATCAAAACACATATCACATTGGGCAAATCTGCTGCTAAAGACCTCTTTAAGCTGTTCAAAAGCCAAGATGTCACTTTGAAGACTAAGGTGTGCCTCACCCAAGCCATGGTATTTTCAATCGCCTCGAATGTGCAAAAGCTGAACAATGAATAAGGAAGAATGAAGAAAAATTGATAGCTTTGAATTACAGTGTTGGCGAAGAATACTGAATATAACATGGACTACCAGAAGAACGAACAAACCTGTCTTGGAAGAAGTAAAGCCAGAATGTTTCTTAGAAATGAGGACGGCCAGACTTTGTCTCACATACTTTGAACATATTATCAGGAGGGACCAGTCCCTGGAGAAGTACATCATACTTGGTAGAGGGTCGGTGAAAAAGAGGAAGACCCTCAACAAGATGGACTGATGGTGGCTGCAATAATGGGCTCAATCATAGCAATGACTGTGAGGATGACGCAGGACAGGCCGGCATTTCGTTCTGTTGTACACAGGGTAGTTATGAGTTGAAACCAATTCGACAGCACCTAACAACAACAACATACATTATGTATCAAATTATAGATCACATGATATATATATTATATTTTGTATACACGTTATATGTAAATGTAATATATAAAATATCATAATAATATATTTTGACTGGTGATTACGTTCCAGTAGCATTTTATGAACTATATTTTATCATTCTTCTGTTTTACATGCAAACATGTTTATACCCAAATACAGCTGTGAATTTAATAAGAGAAGCCATCGGTAATACGGATAAAAGTAAACCATTAATGTGTAGGCTGTGGAACAAAGATCGGCAATCCATGGCCCACCAGGACCTTTTTTGTAAATAAAGTTTTATTGGAACACAGCCATGCTGTTTTGTACTACAGCAGCAGAGCTGAATGCAGACCATCTGGGCTGTAAGGTCTAAAATATTTATGATCTGGCCCTTCTCAGTAAAAAACGTGTTGCCTCCTGCGCTAGAAGATCAGAGAGTAAGAGCCCAATAAATATGTGTATGGCAGATAATAAAACACACTAGGTAGAGTTTTCTAGTAACACAAAAAAATTAAGCAATCTTAGAGCAAGGAGAGACTTGGAGAACGTCTACTCAAATCCTCACTTTATCGAGGGGAGATCTGGAACCACAGGAAGGCAGGGAGTTGCCAAAGATCATCCCCATAGACTAGCCAAGAAAGAGCCCTGATCACAGGCCCCACACGATTTACCTCATGCCACATGGCATCAGTAAGCAGTCGAATATCCACAGTATTTTTATCCCATTCGTTTTATACAGCCTTTACCATTTTTAAAATAAAATAAGAAAAGCATGCAGAAAGCCACGGCCCTCTCCACGGAGAAAAGGCGAATGTTCTACTTGCTGAGACACAGTCCTCTTGGAACCCCGCTAATCACTATACTTCCATTTCCCACAAGAGAAAAGACAAGCTGTACGGAATCCCTACCAGGCCATGTTAGCTAATGTTACCTAAGGTTCCAGGAAGTCACACACTTCACTCCCAGGTTGGCGTTGGTAGTCGAACACTTTAACCCAAGATGTGAGACTAAGAGAAAGCCCATGTTTTAAAAAAAAGAAACAAACGCCGACATGTATGCTTTCTGGGTTTTCATTTTCATCAGAGGTGCACTCCTGCTGTGGCCCAGCTCCCCCAGGAGAGCCCCCACTCTGCACCTTCAAATCACCCACATTCACCAAGACGGGTGCACAAGGGTATACAGTCAGAGGCGATATTAGGAACAAATGGTATCTCTCCTTTGGTGCTGTCCCTTTCTGTTAATTTTGGCGATACTTTTTCTTTCATTGTGAGGTACTCACCTGATTCAAACCATGAGAGTAGCTGTATGATTCCTGCCCTGTCCCCCAGAGGGCAACAAAGCCATTGTGTGGACAACTGAGTGTATCAATTGCATTGCTGAGTTCCTTGGAGAGGGCTGTGAATCCAATCGCACCTTCCTACTAACTTTGTTTTCAATTTTTCTTGACGATTTCATACACTCCTTTTCTGACTCACACCAAGCCACTTCAGGGACCTTTCCCTCCCTGCGCCTAATATTAAGGACAGTCGTCATGGTCAATGCTAACCACTGGCTTGACCCAACGAATGGATCCTCCCTGAAGCCTTCACTACCAGGTGTGTGGCGGCTCTCTGTCCATTCAGAGCCCTTACCCAATCCATCACCATCTGTGCCAGGCCCTGCTCTGGGGACTGGGACTGGAGGCCCTGTGGGTGGTAAAAGGAGAAGGGCCCTCCTCTCACAAAATAGAGCAAACAGTAACTGCCAGGGTGAAAACAACGATGGTGCTTTAGAGTTGGCTCGGGTAGCTTTATACATCGTTTTCAGGGAAGGCCATTGTGTAGGGGTGACATTTAGGCTGAGTCCTGAACAGGGACAAGTGGCCACAAAGAGATGGAGGAGAAGGGCATTCCAGGAGAGGGGCTGCCTGGGGAAAGGCTAGAGATAGGGCCAGCAACAGGACCAAGGCAGGAGAGTGGAGGAGGGGAGGGAGAGGTGGGGAGGGGAGGGAGGGGGAGAAGGGAGGGAAGGGCAGGGGGAGGAGGGGAGGGAGGGGGAGGAAGGAAGGAAGGGGAGGGAAAGGGAGAGAGAGAAGGGGAGGGGAAGGAAGGGAGGGGGAAGGTAAGGATGGAAGGGGAGGGACCAGGAGGGGCAGGGCAGGGGGAGAAAGGGAGAGGTATAGGCAGGAGAAAGGGGAGCAGGCCAGTTCCTGTCAAGTCTTGCAGCTCAAGGTAAAGAATGCATTTTATTCTAACAGAGTGGTTGGCAAGCTCTTGCTCTAAGTCCCAGATAGTAAATATTTCAGGCTTTGCAGGCCATGTGGTTGCTGTCAAAACCACTCAGCTCCGCTGTTGTAGCCACAGACAAACAGAAAGAATGGGCATGGCTGGCTCTAGTAAAACGATAGTTACAAACACAGGCCATGTGTGGCTGGCCCACGGCTGGGGGAGGGCAGGGAAAGCCACTCTGCATTTTTCAGAGGTCACCTGCCTCGGTGGGGAGAACAGCCTGTGGGGACAGAGGGCAGGACACCGGATGGCACCTGGCAGTCCAGTGGAGAAGGAGGGAAGCAGCACTTCTAGGATGGGTTCTGAGATAATCGTTTGGGATATGAGGACACATGAGGATCAAGAACACCAAGTTTTCCCCTGTTGCTGTGTGCTGCCAAGTCAATGCCAACTCATAGCGACCCCATTGGACAGAGTAGAACTGCCCCATACAGTTTCCAAGGCTGCTTCCACAGTGGTTAAAGCACTAGACTGCTAACCACAAGGTCAGCAGTTCGAGCCCACCAGCCGCTCTAGGAGAGAGAGATGTGGCATTCTGTTCTTGTAAAGATTTACAGCCTTGGAAAACCTATAGGGCTGCTATGAGTCAGAACGACTCAACGGCAAGTGGGTAATCTTTAAAGGAGCAGACTGCCACATCTTTCCCCTGCAGAGCCGATGGTGGCTTCGAACCACAGACCTTTCAGTTAGCAGCTAAGCGCTTAACCATTGCACCGCTAGGGCTCCTTAAGACTTCCACTAGAGCAACTCAATCAATGGGGCAGTTTCTGAGATGGGGGAGATGAGAGGAAAATGACTTGGAGAACAACCAGCGGTTCTGTCCTGGACACCTCAGTGGACACGCCCAACAAGAAGTCCCCACGAAGATACGAGAAGGCAAGTGCAGCACAGGGCTTTAGCTCAGGAGAGGCTAACTGGAGAAGAAACTTGGCAGCCATCAACACATACAGGGCATTTAAAGCTACGGCACAAGCTGAGATGACCAAGGTAGGCAGACAGAACGAGGAGAAGAGGGTCCCACACTGAGAGTCAACAAAGACAACTTCACCGGAAGTTTAGCAGAGGCACAGAGGAATGCATGAAAGCATTGATGAATAAGCCCCATATCTTTGTTGTTGTTAGGTGCCATCGAGACCTGTGCCACTTTCATGATCGTTGGCATGTTTGAGTCCATCATGGCCACTGCGTCAATCCATCTTATGAAGGGTTTCTCCTGTTTTTGCTGACCCTCTACTTTACCAACCATGGTGTCCTTTTCTAGTGATTGGCCTTTACTGATGACATCTCTAACATACGCAACCAAAGCCTCACCACCCTCGCTTCTAAAGAGCATTCTGGTTCTATTTCTGCTTAGGCTGATTTGTTTGTTCTTCTGACCAACCCAAAAACCAAACCCATTGCTGTCGAGTCAGTTCCAACTCATTGTGACTCTACAGGACAGAGTAGAAAAAAGCCTCACCACCCTCGCTTCTGAAGAGCATTCTGGTTCTATTTCTGCTTAGGCTGATTTGTTTGTTCTTCTGACCAACCCAAAAACCAAATCCATTGCTGTCTAGTCAATTCCAACTCATCGTGACTCTATAGGACAGAGTAGAACTGCCCCATAGGGTTTCCAAGCTGCGCCTGGTGGATCTGAACCATTGACCTTTTGGTTAGCAGCTGTAGCTCTTAACCACTAAGCCACCAGGGTTTCTTCTGGCAGTCCATGGTATAATCAATATATTTCTCTCCAACAATACAATTTGAATGCCTCAGTTCTTCCATCTTCTTCATTCATTGTCCAGCTTTCACATGGCTATGAAGTGACTGAAAAGACCATGGCTTGGGTCAAAAAAAAAAAAAAAAAATTTTTTTTTTTTTTTTTTTGGTCAGGCACACCTTAATTATCAAAGTGACATCTTTGCTTTTTACAACTTTCAAGAGGTCTTTTGCAGCAGATTTGTGTTCGATTTCTTGTCTGTTGCTTCTGGTGACATTGACTGTTGATCCAATTGAATGAAATCCATGCTAACTTGAATTTCTCTCCATACTCTTTTCAGTGGGTTCACTCTATCTCTCTTCACTATCTACACCTCCTTCAACTCACTGATCCAAAAATTGACCTGAATATTTAACCCCATCCCTGAGGCCCATAAGTCATTGATTTTTCGTATGAGATCTCACATCTCTCCCAAATGGTGCTGCTTCTCATGCCATGAATCCTAACCTGTTTTCCCCCAATTCTTTTCCCCAGGAGTGACAGTATACTGGCCCAGTTAAGGCCCCAGCTTTCACTAAAGACACATTTCTTCTCTGTGGGCTCCTTTGAGTGTCAGGGGCTCCACTGGTCATAATGACACAGGTAACGAGCTAGCCTCCTTTGTGAAACCAGTTACTATATACATTTGTTCTGATTTACTTCTGCCTTCTGCTCAACCCATTTTACGTGCCTGGGCAGGAGAGAGAGAGCCCGTGGGCATGTAAGTGTGTGTGTTTGGGTGTGTGTATAGGTTTAGTTCCACCTGTCAGAGCCTCAGGGTATGGAATATAACAGATATGATAACTACATATTTTTTATGCTTTTAAGAAAAGGATGAAGGAGGTGGAGTGGCCAGGCTTGTAGACAATTTGGATTCCAAATCAAACCAGAAAAAAAAAGACTGCACATAGTTACAAGAAACTGCAAGTAGAAAAGAACCCCCACTGAGTTCAAAGGGACTTCTGCTTAATCAGACAGATAAAATTTTTTTTAGCCTCAGGAACCTACTTGGTGTGTGAGGAAATCTTGCCGTAGGATGGAATTAGGCACTAAAGCCAGCAAGTGTTTGTATTATGTTCTTCTGTCTTTGCAACTAGTTTTCAAGGAAATGTGCTGTGCAAAACAGACACTGAAGGAAATCAGACCCTCGAATTAATAGGATCAGGAAAAGTGGCTTCATATTAAGAGCAAGATTTCCAGTGGCCTACCCAATAAAGGGGTCATTGTCAAGTTCTTCTTTCCGGCTTCTGGAGAGACGCCTGCTTTGTCACCTGCCAAGAAAGCTCTCATGCACTTGATAAGACCTCCCCTGGCCTGCTGGACACATTCAATGAGCCTAACATCCAGGGGAAGCCCCAAAGGACAGGGGGCAAAGGGAGGCAGAGGTGGGTGAGACGCAGACATCTTCTCTTTTGAAGCCTGCTCCTCTTCCTGGCTGGGGGATTCAAGCAGCTTATCTTCCTACCTGAAGGTCAAGAGTGTGGCCAAAATCCCATCTCATTAATTATAACTGTTGGCAAGCCATTAAAAATCTCATTTCATTTTACCATTCACCCTCCTTTTAACTGACTTTTCATAATTATAATTCTATTTTTGATATACTAGACCTATTAAATTTAATGCCATGCAGACATTTCAGAACTCCTGAAGAAGACGGGGGCTGAGCGAGCTGCGTCCATGAACATGTGTGGAGCCCTGCTTTGGAACACGGAAGGGGGAATGGCAGTACTGGCATTCTATTTCCACGTTCAGGGAAAGAAAAGCCAAGTTAATTGCAAGTGGTCACTACAGTAACACTGGGCTGCCCTCTATAATTAGCAAAAACTGTTTCCACAAACGGACGGCTCAGGACTCACCAAACCCATGACTCCAGCTGTGTTCATCTATTTTTTCCCCCACCAGTTATAAACATTTCTATTTTCGTTCTTCCCAAAACATAAACATGACTATAGTAAAGACGCCCTGACGATATCTTTATAAACTCTGGGGATACAGATAAACTGCTGTTTATGCCAACATTCACCGGGCAGCTGGAAGGTGAAAAGTCAGAGGTGGGACACTTCTCACCCTCCAGTGATCTGTGCTAAAGGGAGGCTCACACAGAGCAACCTGATGCTTAGTGTAAAGACGAGGGGAAATTTGGATCTTCCATGTTTTAACAAATAGGCAAAAATTACCTGGCTACTTGTGCGTGTAGCATGTTGTCGTTAGCTGCCATCGAATCAGCTCCACCCTATGTATAACAGAACAAAACACTGCTCGGTCCTACGCCATTCTTCACAATGGCTGGTGTGTTTGAGTCCACCGTTGTGGGTATTGTGTTAATCCATCCTATTGAGGGTTTCCCTCGTTTTTGCTGACCCTCTGGCTTTACCAACCATGATGTACATCAAACATGTTGGTGAAGAATACTCCGTGGTCTGCCAGAATGAGCAACTAATCAGTCTGAAAAGAAATACAACCAGAATGTTCCTTAGAAGCAAGGATGTCAAGACTTGGGCTCGCTTACTTTGGACACATCATGAGGAAAAGCCAAGGGCTAGAAAAGGACATCATGTCCTGTAGTATGGCATTCATGGATATTTGTGGATTAAATTCTAAGCTGATGTTTTTTAACTAAAGTTATTTGGACAGGAATTATGAGCAGGGCCCTTTCCAGGACATAAAGTCAACTAAAACAAGAGGGGTTCATTGGGTTTTAATCAAACTGGACTGAAGACAGTGGACCCTCCGGGCACATATAATAATGACACCGTCCCCTCATCCAATCTCCAAATCCTGTTGCTTCTACTTCCTTAACATGCTCCTCTCTGTTCCCACTGCCATGGCCGTGGTTTTGGATGCTGGCGTCTCTCACTACACCTTTGCACAGCTACAATGTCAACAGTCTCCTCCTTGGTGACCTGGCTGACCAGTGTCACCCTCTCTTGGCTCTCCATCAGAACCCTTAAGATGAAATCTCAACAAGCCAACCTCATCTCTCCTCATCTCCACGCCCTTCCCGTCACCATCCATTGTGCACCTTGGGTTCTAATTGTGCAAGGATGATCCAGAGGTGCCCCTGCCTTTAATCCTCTGGCATCTGCTACTGGTTCTCACTCAGCTGTGATGGCAGTGCCTCTAGAAGGCTACTGTGCACCCCTTAGATGAGGTGAAGGGGCCTCCTGTGTGCACATGGCCAGGCAGCCCCATGACACGTGCCTCCTGTGTGCATGTGCCCTGTCAGCCCCATGACATGATGTTCAACGTGCTGATTGACATGCATGCCTTCCTGCTACAAGGTGCAGTGCCACGCCCTCCTCACATTCCTCACAAAGCAGGCACTCACCGAAAACACACACAATGGGTGGGTGGGTGGACGGGTGGACGGGCGGGCGGGCGGACGGGTGGGTGTCAGTTCACTGAACAGAATAAACACTGACCACATAAATGAATGGACAGACATTGATCTGTAAGTGCCCTCTCTGTGATGGGAGAAGTGAACCTGCAAAACAAGATGGAGCTTGGGGTATCAGCCTGGAGTTCTCCAAAGGAGCATGCAGTGCTCTTTGCCTGTGTGGTATGATCAATACAACTGGGATCTAAAAAAAGGAGTCTCTTGTTTTGGGCCCCTGAGGAACATGATAAGAAATTTTTGCCTCAGAAGTTTTGACTCAAGGAGTAAAACATTGGTTTAGGGGTTCACAGCCCTCTTGTAAAGGTGGCACCCCACAAGGCCATGGGTGGTCCTGATAACCTGAAAAGGGCAAGGGCATGAGTGTTGATTAGGGGTCTGCATGCCCCCTCTAAGAACCCCTGATGGCTCAACTGTTAAGCTTCTTTCTGTCCCAAAACCAAAAGGTTGATGGTTCAAACCCATCAGTGGCTCCTCAGGAGAAAACCTTCTGTAAAGACTGCAGCCCAGAAAACCTTATGAGGCAGTTCTCTGTCACATGGGGTTGCTATGAGCCAGAATTGACTCAATAGCACACAATAACAACAACACTGCCCTCCCACCTAGGCCCACAGACCCTGGGCACCAGCACCCACGCAGACGAGGACACACAGCCACGGTAGGAGAGCCACCACACCATGGCTAAGGGCTGTGGAGTCTTAGAGCTTGGTTTTGCTTCTAGTCCCTGTTCTGCTCACTGATGAGGACACACAGCCACGGTAGGAGAGCCACCACACCATGGCTAAGGGCTGTGGAGTCTTAGAGCTTGGTTTTGCTTCTAGTCCCTGTTCTGCTCTATATAGTCCATGGGCTCTTGAGTTACTTAACTCATCTTTGTCTATTTCCTGAGCTACAGAAAAGAGGACAAGGTCACCTCATGTTGTTGTTGTTGTTGTCAGTTGCCAATGAGCCAACCATGACTCATGGCGACTTTACATACAACAGAGTGAAGCGGTGCCCACTACTGCACCATCCTTATGATCACTGGTATGTTTGAGGCCCTCTTGTGGCTATTGTGTCAATCCATCTCATTTAGGGTTTGCCTCAATTTCACTGACTCTCTACTTCACCAAACATGATGTCTTTTTCTAGCAACTGGTCTTTCCTGATGAGGTGTCCAAAGTAAGGAGGCTGAACTCTTGCCATACTTGCTTCTAAGGGGCATTCTGGTTGTATTTCTTCTTAGACTGATCTGTTCACTATTCTGACAGTCCACAGCACAATTCGAACGTGTCAATTCTTCTGTCTTCCTTTTTCATTGTGCAACTTTCACATGCAAATGAGGCAATTGAAAATACCATGGCTTGGGTCAGGCACAGCTTAGTCATCAGAGTGTCATCTTTGCTTTTTTAAGATAGGCTAGGAAGACTAAGGTGTGCCTGACCCAAGCCATGGTATTTTCAATCACATCATATGCATGTGCAAGCTGGACAGTGAATAAGGTAGACTGAAGAAGAACTGCTGCCTTTGAATTGTGGTGTTGGCAAAGAATGTTGAATATACCACTGACTGCCAAAAGAGCGAACAAATCTGTCTTAGAAAAAGTACAACCAGAATGCTCCTTAGAAGCAAGGATGGCAAGGCTGTGTCTTACATACTTTGGACATGTTGTCAGGAGGGATCAGTCCCTGGAGAAGGACATCATGCTTGGCAGAGTACAGGGTCAGTGGAAAAGAGGAAGACCCTCAACGAGGTGGGTTGACACAATGGCTGTAACAATAAGCTGAAGCATAACAAGGATTGTAAGGATGGCTCAGGACCAGGCGGTATCTCGTCCTGTGGTACACAGACAGGGTCGCGATGAGTCAGAACTGACTCGACAACACCTAACAACAACAACCTGAGCAATATTATTTCAGATGATGCTGAAAATAATAAAACTGCAATGAAAATCACACCAATAATAATATGTACTGAGTGCGTACAGTATAGCCTTCTGAGTCTTCGCTGAGGAGCCCAGCAGGTATTTTACATACCTACCCCTGAATCTTTGTAAAAGCCCTGAAGGCCGATGTTACTCATATAATTCACGCATAAAAATTAGAACTCAGAGAGAAAAGTCAAAGAAGAGCAAGAAACACATGTGATGAGAACTTATTTTTTTCTTTTATAATCATCTCTTTGTTATCAGTCTATGATTCATCTTTGGACGCATAAACTTCTATTTTTTTCATATGTTGGAGAGAATATACTCTCTAGAAACAGAAGATCAAACATGTGGTCATTCCTTCCACTCACATCTCTGCAGTATTTGTTTTGAGAGTAATAATGAAAAAGATAGGGATCACGTCCTTTAAAGACCAAGCCCATACAGGATCCCTGTCTGTCTTTCCTCCATTGAGAAGAAAGAATGTTTAGAAAGGAAGGAGGGAGAATTACCAAGATCTCCATGGTGACATCTGCTCTTTTTTTTTTTCTGTGATATAGGACTGAGTGACAGAGTCCGTGGGTGGCACAAAGGGCTCACGTGCTCAGCTGCTAATGAAAAGGTTGGAGGTTTGAGGCTACCCACAGAGCCTCGGAAGAAAGGCCAGGCAATCTAGTTCTAAAAAATCAGCTATCAAAAACCCTATGGAGGAGGCGGAGCAAAGATGGAGGAACAGACAGACCCTACAGCAAGCCCTCCTTAAAACAAACACCCAAAAAAACAAGTGAAACGAGTATATTCCTGACAAGCTGAGAGCCCTGAGCATCAAAGGCAAGCTTAGACAATGAACTGAGGGGCAGGGGGAGGAAGAGACCATTCAGAAGTGGAGAGGAGTTACTGCACCTGAATCGCGGGGAGCCCTCAGGCACCATTCCCGGAGTGTCGACGGCGGGGGCAGCGGACTGCTACTAGCATTCTGCCGCAGTTTCCTCAGGGAGAAGCAGCCAGCCACACAGCCTACTCACACCTCTGGAACCTGAGGAGAAGGGCCCTCTCAGCAAAAGCTAAGTACTTGCGCATATTTTACTGCACCCCCCCCACCCCTAAGCCGGCTTCAACAGCTGAATCCCTTCCCTGAGATAGACCCTGGTGAGCAACTAGAGCCATCCTCCAGCCTTGGGGAAGGAAAAAATTGGCAACTGGGGGGAAAAAATAATTTGCTGGCTCCATTAACCGGGGGAGCTCAGGACAGAAGCAGCTCCTGTCCAGGCATAAACCGTCCGTGGACCTTGAGCATCTTTCCCTTCTGCATGGACCTGTGTGGGCCTATTTCGGGAGAACAGGCCCTTGTTGGCAAACTCCAACCATTTCAGCTGTGCGGTAGAGAGGTGGGTGTTTGACGTTTGACATTGCTTTGCCTATTAAACAAGGTCCTCACCTACCCACATCAAGGACCTAAGGACTGGTAGCTCCACTCAGGTCACCCAGCCACCCACGACAGGGGTCCAAAGATAACTGGTACCTCCCAGTCCTTACAACCAAAAATTCTCGGTGCCTGTGGTCGCTCTGCAGAACCCACCCACAAGCATGCTCTAGGGAACACAGCCGCGTTTTCCTCAGAGACCCTTGGGGGTCAGTTCTCAGCCCCATGCCTAGTTCAGAGCGTGCCCCCTGCTGCAATCAGATACCAGTATATACGCCAATCACCGCTGCCCCTCTAAGACTGTAGGACAGAGCCTGTACCACACACTTGATGATCAGCTACCTGGAAACCTGAGTTGAATTCATACAAGAAAACTGAATGCAATCCTAGACTGATATATCTGATAACAGCTCTAGCCAGCTGGGAACAGGACACCAGAGCTCCAAAGGGGAAAATAATCAAGCTAGCTCACTCAAGCAACCCATAGGGGTATACCAAAACAAAACAGAGCAAGCAGCTATGACAGAGTAAGTGAGTATAAACTAATAAATAACTTACAGATGGCTCAGAGACAACAGTCAATATCAAGTCACATAAAGAAACAGACCATGATCACCTCAACAAACTCTCAAAACAAAGAAGCCAGGGGTCTTCCACATGAAAGTGCATTTCTGGAATTACCAGATGCAGAATACAGAAGTTTAATATACAGAACCCTTCAAGACATCAGGAAGGAAATGAGGCAATATGCAGAACAAGCCAAGGAACACAAAGATAAAGCAACTGAAGATATTAGAAAGATTATTCAGGAACATAATGAAAAGTTTAATAAGCTGGAAAAATCTATAGACAGCAATCAGAAATTCAGAAGATTAACAATAAAATTACAGAATTAGACAACATAATAGAAAGTCAGAGGAGCAGAATTGAGCAAGTAGAAGCTACAATTTCTGAACTCGCAGATAAATCACTTGGCACTGATACATTTGAAGAAAAAGCAGATAAAAGAATTTCAAAAAATGAAGAAACCTTAAGAATCATGTGGGACTCTATCAAGAGAAATACCCTACGAGTGATTGGAGTACCAGGACAGGGAGGGATAACAGAAAATACAGAGAGAATAATTGAATATTTGTTGGCAGAAAACTTCTCTGATATTATAAAAGATGAGAAGACATCTACCCAAGATGCTCATCAAACTCCACACAAGGTAGATGTTAAAAGAAAGTCACCAAGACATATTATAATCAAACTTGCTAAAACCAAAGATAAAGAGAGAATTATAAGAGCAGTGAGGGATAAATGAAAAGTCACCTACAAAGGAGAGCCAATAAGAATAATCTCGGACTACTCAGCAGAAACCACGCAGGCAAGAAAGCAATGGGATGACATATTTAAAAAACTGAAGGAAAAAAATTGCCTGCCAAGAATCATGTATCCAGATGCAAAACTGTCTCTTAAATTTGAAGGTGAAATTAAGACATTTTCAGATAAATAGAAGTTGAGGGAATTCGTAAAAACCAAACCAAAACTACAAGAAATACTAAAGGGAGTTCTTTGGTTAGAAAAGCAATAATATCACGTATCAACCCAAGACTAGAACACTGGGCAGAGCAACCAGAAGTCAACCCAGACAAGGAAATCCAAAAAAACAAAGCAAGATTATAGAAATAAATTTAAAAAAACATAGTAACAGCAATGGTATTATATAAAAGAAGACAACATTAAAATAATAAAGAGGGACTAAGAAATGTAATCATACACCTTCCATATGGAGAGGAAGATACGGCAATACAAAGAAATAAAAGTTAGTTTTAAATTTAGAAAAATAGGGGTGAATATTAAGGTAGCCACAAAGGAGACAAACTATCCTACTCATCAAAATAAATACAAGGGAAAAATACAGACTCAGCAGAAACAAAATCAACAACAACAAATACGAGGAAAGGACAATATATAAAGAAAATCTACCCAGCACATAAAATCAAGTGGGAAAAAGAAACTGCCAACAACACACAAAAACAGACATCGAAATGACTAAATTCATACCTCTCCATAATTACCCTGAATGTAAATGGACTAAATGCACCAATAAAGAGACAGAGAGTGGCAGAATGGATTAAAAAACAAGATCCGTCTATACGCTGCCTACAAGAGACACACCTTAGACTTAGAGACACAAACAAACTAAAACTCAAAGGATGGAAAAAAATATATCAAGCAAACAACAATTTAAAAAGAGGAGGAGTGGTAATATTAATTACTGACAAAATAGACTTTAAAGTGAAATCCATCAGAAAGGATAAGGAAGGACACTATATAATGACTAAAGGGACAATACACTAGGAAGATATAACCATATTAAGTATTTATGCACCCAATGACAGGGCTGCAACACACATAAAACAAACTCTATCAGCATTGAAAAGTGAGATAGACAGCTCCACAATATAGTAGGTGACTTCAACACACCACTTTCGGTGAAGGACAGGACATCCAGAAAGAAGCTCGACAGAGACACAGAAGATCGAAATGCCACAATCAACCAACTTGACCTCGTAAATATATACGGAACACTCAACCCAACAGCAACCAAGTATACTTTCTTTTCTAGTGCACATGGAACATTCTCTAGAATAGACCACATATTAGGTCATAAAGCAAGCCTTAGCAGAATCCAAAACATTGAAATATTACAAAGAATCTTCTCCAACCATAAGGCCATAAAAGTGGAAATCAAGAACAGGAAAAGCTGGGAAAAGAAATCAAACACTTGGAAACTGAATAATACCGTGCTCCAAAAAGACTGAATTATAGAAGACATTAAGGATGGAATAAAGAAATTCAGAGAATCCAACGAGAATAAAAACGCTTCCTATCAGAACTTTTGGGACATGGCGAAAACGGTGCTCAGAGGCCAATTTATATCAATAAATGCACACATCCAAAAAGAAGAAAAGACCGAAATCAAAGAATTATGCCTACAACTTGAATAAATAGAAAGAGAGCAACAAAAGAAACGCACAGGCACCAGGAGAAAACAAATAATAAAAATTTGAGCTGAACTAAATGAAATAGGAAACAAAAACAACTGAAAGAATTAACAAGACAAAAAGCTGGTTTTTAAAAAAATCAACAAAATTGAGAAACCACCAGCCAAACTGACAAAAGAAAAACAAGAGAGGAAGCAAATAACCTGAATAAGAAATGAGTTGGGCGATATTACAACAGATCCAACTGAAATTAAAAGAATCTTATCAGATTACTAGGAAAAACTGTACTAAAATTTTAAAACCTAGAAGAAATGGATGAATTCCTAGAAACATACCACCTACCTAAACTAACACAGAGGTAGAACAACTAAATAGACCAATAACAAAAAAAGAGATTGAAAAGGTAATCAAAAAACTCTCAACAACAACAACAAAAAAAAGCCCTGGTCAGGACCGCTTCACTGCAGAATTCTACCAAACTTTCAGAGAAGAGTGAACACCACTACTACTAAAGGTATTTCAGAGCATAGAAAAGAACGGAATACTACCAAACTCATTCTATGAAGCCAGCATATCCCTGATACCAAAACCAGGTAAAGACACCACAAGAAAGGAAAATTATAGACCTATATCCCTCACAAATGTAGATGCAAAAATCCTCAACAAAATTCTAGCCAAGAGAATTCAACAACATATCAAAAAAATAATCCACCATGACCAAATGGGATTCATACCAGGTATGCAGGGATGGTTCAACATTAGAAAAACAATTAATGTAATCCACCACATAAATAAAACACAAGAATCATATGATTTTATCAATTGACGCAGAAAAGGCATTTGACAAAGTTCAACACCCATTCATGATAAAGACTCTCACCAAAATAGGAACAGAAGGAAAATTCCTCAACACATTAAAGGGCATTTATACAAAGCCAACAGACAACATCACCCTAAATGGAGAGAGCCTGAAAACATTCCCATTGAGATCGGGAACGAGACAAGGATGCCCTTTATCACCACTCTTATTCAACATTGTGCTAGAGGTCCTAGCCAGAGCAATTAGTCTAGATAAATAAATAAAGGGCATCCAGATCGGCAAGGAAGAAGTCAAAGTATTTCTATTTACAGATGACATGATCTTATATACAGATAACCCTAAGGAATCCTCCAGCAAACTACTGAAACTAATGGAAGAGTTCAGCAGAGTATCGGGATACAAGATAAACGTACAAAAATCAGTTGGATTCCTCTACGCCAACAAAAAGAACATCGAAGAGGAAATCACCAAATCAATGCCATTTACAGTAGCTCCCAAAAAGAGAAAATACTTAGGAATAAATCTTACCAGACATGTAAAAGACTTGTACAAAGAAAACTACAAAACACTTCTGCAAGAAACCAAAAGAGGCTTACATAAGTGGAAGAACATACCTTGCTCGTGGATAGGAAGACTGAACATTATTAAAATGTCTATTCTACCAAAAGGGTCAATACATTTACTGCAATTCTGATCCAAATTCCAACGACATTCTTCAATGAGATGGAGAAACAAATCACCAACTTCATATGGAAGGGAAAGAGGCCCCGGGTAAATAAGGCATGACGGAAAAAGAACAAAGTAGGAGGGCTTACTTTTCCTGATTTTAGAAGCTATTATACTACCACAGTAGACAAAACAACCTGGTACTGGTACAACAACAGACACATGGACCAATGCAAGAGAATTGAGAATCCAGACATAAATCCATCCACATATGAGCAGTTGATATTTGACAAAGGCCCCAAAACAGTTAAATGGGGAAAAGACAGTCTTTTTAACAAATGGTGCTGGCATAACTGGATATCCATCTGCAAGAAAATGAAACAAGACCCATACCTCACTCCATGCACAAAAACTAACTCAAAATGGATCAAAGACCTAAATATAAAATCTAAAACGATAAAGATCATGGAAGAAAAAATAGGGACAACTTCAGGAGCCCTAATACATGGCATAAACAGTATACAAAACATTATAAAGAATGTAGAAGAAAAACTAGATAACTGGGAGCTCCTAAAAATCAAACACCTATGCTCATCCAAAGACTTCAACAAAAGAGTGAAAAGACTACCTACAGAGTGGGAAAAAGTTTTCAGCTCTGACAGTTCTGATCAGCGCCTGGTCTCTAAAATCGATATGAAACTGCAAAAAGACAAATAACCCAATTAAAAAATGGGCAAAAGATATGAATAGACACTTCACTAAAGAAGACGTTCAGGTAGCTAAGAGATATATGAGGAAATGTTCACGATCATTAGCCATTAGAGAAATGCAGACCAAAACTACAATGAGATTTCATCTTACTCCAACAAGGCTGGCATTAATCCAAAAAACACAAAATAATAAATGTTGGAGAGGCTGTGGAGAGATTGCAACACTTCTACACTGCTGCTGGGAATGTCAAATGGTACAAACACTTTGGAAGTCGATTTAGTGCTTCCTTAAAAAGCTAGAAATAGAACTACCATATGATCCAGCAATCCCACTCCTCGGAATATATCCTAGAGAAATAAGAGTCTTTACACAAACAGATATATGCACACTCATGTTTACTGCAGCACTGTTTACAAGAGCAAAAAGATGGAAGCAGCCAAGGTGCCCATCAGCGGATGAATGGATAAATAAATTGTGGTATATTCACAGAATGGAATACTATGCATCAATAAAGAACAGTGAGGAATCTGTGAAACATTTCATAACATGGAGGAACCTGGAAGGCATTATGCTGAGTGAAATTAGTCAGTTGCAAAAGGACAAATATTGTATAAGACCACTATTATAAAAAAAAATTTTTTTTTTAAATAGTTTAAACTGAGAAGAAAACATTCTTTCGTGGTTACAAGAGCAGGGAGGGAGGGAAGGTGGGCATTCGCTAATTAGATAGTAGATAAGAACTACTTTAGGTGAAGAGAAAGACAGCACACGATACAGGGGAGGTCAGCACAATTGGACTAAACCAAAAGCAGTTTCCTGAATAAACTCAATGCTTCGAAGGCCAGCATAGCAGGGGCAGGGGTCTGGAAACCATGGTTACATGGGACATCTAAGTCAATTGGCATAATAAAATCTATTAAGAAAACATTCTGCATCCCACTTTGAAGAGCAGCATCTGGGGTCTTAAACGCTAGCGAGCAGCCATCTAAGATGCATCAATTGGTCTCAACCCACCTGGATCAAAGGAGAATGAAGAACACCAAGGACACAAGGTGATTACGAGCCCAAGAGACAGAAAGGGCCACATGAACCAGAGACCACGTCATCCTGAGACCAGAAGAACTAGATGGTGCCCGGCTACAACCGATGACTGCCCTGACAGGGAACACAACAGAGAACCCCTGAGGGAGCAGGAGAGCAGTGGGATGCAGACCCCAAATTCTCATAAAAATTCCAGACTTAATGGTCTGACTGAGACTGGAAGGACCCCGGTGGTCATGGCCCCCAGACCTTCTGTTGGCCCAGGACAGGAACCATTCCCGAAGCCAACTCTTCAGACATGGATTAGACTGGACAATGGGTTGGAGAGGGATGCTGGTGAGGAGTGAGCTTCTTGGATCAGGTGGACACTTGAGACTATGTTGGCATCTCCTCCCTGGAGGGGAGATCAGGGGGTGGAGAGGGTTAGAAGCTGGCAAAATGGACACAAAAAGAGAGAGTGGAGGGAGAGGGCAGACTGTCTCATTCACGGGAGAGTAATTGGGAGTGTGTAGCAAGGTGTGTATGGGCTTTTGTGTGAGAGACTGACTTGATTTGTTTTATAAAAAAAAAAAACCCTGTGGAATATGATTCTACTCAGACACATGCAGGGTTGCCATGAGTCAGAGTCAGCTTGAGGGCGATGGGTTTTTCTTTGTCTTTTTCATTTTTGTAGGACTGAGATATATATGTATTTTACATGGTATGAGTTCTCGATAAATACCGAATTGAATTCCTTACTTTCAGTGTTCGCCCAGGAATTCAAATATGGATAGACAGATGCACTACATTCTCTAAGATCTCCTGGAAATTCTGCCCCGGCTCCCAAGGGTCTCCTGTTTCATCTGCCCACCAGGGGGAGTTTTGTGGCTACACTTTGGACCTCTAGAATTTCAGCTCCCATCTGTGAATGCCCTACTCCTATGCCCTGATCTCTTGTTCTGCCCGGTTAGTTAGATTCCACTCACATCGCTCTTTTAACGTGTTAAAGCCAGTTTGGGTCAGCGTATCATGTGGATCTGGGGGTGTGATTCTGTCAGTGGTTGTGTCAACTGACTCTCACTTAGAGCCGTTCATTGCTTCACTGGTGTGAACCCCTTACCCAGAGCTCATCTTCATTGGGAATGGTTTCCACAAGAGCCCAAGAACCGTGAACTAGAGAGGCATCGCTACGGGCAGGCACCAGAAGGTACCAATCCATTCAAAGATGTGGTGTTTGCCTCAATTCCTTGGCCTGGGGCTACTCCCTCACAAGGATCTACCTGCTTGAGTCCCACACAGGAATTCATAGAGCAGGGTTGTGTTCCAGTTTTTCCTCTGCGAGTCTGCTTCCGCCACGGCCAGCTTCCTTCCCTCTATCTAGGGGGCTGGAGTACAGGTTTTTAAACTTCTATTTCCCAGCAGGACTGTTCTTCGGGGCTTCTAACTTGATACAGCATATTAAGTTCCTTCTCTCCCTGCTTCTCCTTCCCTGAGCAGATTTTAAAATTCCAGGCCCTAAGGCCTTTCATGGCTCGGTGGCTGGTGCAGGAGGTGGTGGAGGTGAGATGCTTTCAGGCGTGGTTCCCACTGAGACTGCAGATCTCAGTCCTCCTTTTGGCTTCTGCTCCCTGGGGCTTCTCCTTTCTTGCCTCTGGGGCAGCTCTGTATTTTTCAAGGCCGTTATATAGGAATGAGAACATCTTTCATCAGCTCAGTCCACTACTTGGCTGGAAATCTTACGTAAGAACTGTCTTCCTTATTTATGGTTTCACATCAATTTCTCCAAAACTAGGAGTCTACTCCAAATGGACAGCTGAATAAAACCGTAACATTTCCATGCTAATAAATAGACATTTTAAATCTTAAGAGAAAAGATACACGGCTTAAGTCCCTACTTTCTATTTTACATCTATCTTTTAAAAACAGAACCTAGATCTACTACTAAATCAAATTATTATTTAACCTGTAATCATAGGCAAAGTTAGAACTGCTGGTTCAGTGGTAGAATTCCCACCCTCCACGTGGAAGACCAAGACTCGATTCCTGGCCAACGCACCTCATGTGCGGCCACCACCCATCTTTCAGTCGAGGCTTTCCACTTGGGAGCTGACCCCACAGCATACAAAAACAACAACATAATTATATCCAGAAAAGAAAACATAAAAAATCCAAGTGAACAGAAGTGAACCTACCTGCTGATGTTTTTTGGGTCCAGCCCACATAAGTGTGTATGCTCCCATCTTAGATAAATACCAACTGTGAGAGGATTTCAGTGGAGAGAAGCCGAGCTTAAAGCAGAACTCCTTGCTCTTCAAAAGCCATGAGTCAGTTTGTTGTGCGCAAAAACCTGCAAATGCTCAGAGGAGAAATGGCAGGCTGCCGGGAAACTACCCCCTACCCCACCTGGCACCTAGGGGCATTCTGGGATTTCTCCTGACTGCTTCCTCGTCTTGGTGTTTGTGTGAGCTTCTCATTTCAAGTTTTTTTTATCATTACAAAAACACAATTAAAGAGTCCAGGGCTATACTGTCCATTTTATATGAGCTTCTTCTTGTTAGGTGCCACCAAGTCAATTCCGATTCATAGGGACCCCATGCGGCAGAGTTGTTGAATAGGAAAATTGGTAACAGACATCTCACTTTGATTTTGAGGTTTTTCTTATTCACGAAACCAAATATTAACCATAAAAAGTCTGACCCAAACCATAAAAGCGTGCCAGAAACTGCCCTATGGCAATGTACATTTGCCTTATCCTGCTAGAGAGTTATCAAGCCACTGCCTCCTAATTTAAGTCTCAAAAAGCCTCACGGATGGGGTGGGTGGTGGGCAAATTAGCAGCTGCCAGACCAGCAATAAGCTGTTATCAGCGGGTCTCGGTAGAGGGGACCTGCGCGGTTCAGTCTGTCAGTGGCTGGTCTGCATTTCTCCCTCCTCTTCTCTTTAGAAGCCCCATCGTACCCAGCTTCTTCCAGCCGTTTGCTTTTTCTGGAATCAAAACAGCCTCCCTATATGCATATAGAGTAATTCCTCAGAAAAAACCTCATGTTCAAATTTTTGTGAGTTTTAGTTATTTTTAACAGAGTAGAATTCCCCATAGGGTTTTCTTGGCTGTAATCTTTATGGGAACAGTTCGCCAGGTCTTTCTCCCGCAGAGCCACTGGGTGGGTTCAAACCGCGAACATTTCAGGTAGCAGCTGAGTGCTAAACCAGTGCTCTACCAGGGCTCCTTTTCATTTGAGTAACCCTCTGAAATGCAGAACCTTCCATGGGCTCTTATAACCACTTGAGGTTTCTGTGGCCCTTGTTTTGTTTGTGTGGCTAAGTGGTCAGAGGTGTTTGGTCTCACGCTATAAAAGACACAAGTCCTTCTAATCTATGCAGGATCAAATAAAGCACACAGGAAATCATTGCAAAGGGGTGACATCATCTTTTCTCTTTTACTCCATCCGAAGATAGTTCCTGTCCAATCCATGTGCACTGGCCGTTAATGTCCCACAGATGATAGAAAGCAAGCAAGCAGGAGGCAGATGTGGCCACGAGCTGAGTCTGTGCTTAAAAACAGAGCAGGCTGCCACCCCCACCTACCACAGCAGAAAAGGGGGTCACACTTGGACACCAGGGCAGGAGGAGGTCACGAGCAAACTGTGGGATGTGAGAAGTTCTAATTAGGTCACATGGCGGGTTGCTGAAAAGTCACCGCAGCACCAGCAAATATTCCTGCTTGGCTTGAAGTCACAGAAAGAGGCCAGCAGCACAAGAGAATTAAGCATCCTTGGGGAGCTGTCCCTCTCTGGCTTGGAGTGTGAAATCCTGGTGATATCAAGTAAAGCTTCGTGTGGGCATGGACACAGAGGAAATGGGAGCCTCTGAGGCTTACAAACATGCCACAGGCTGAATGGTATCCAACTCTACTTTTTCCCCACTACATCCCCAAGAGATTCAGAGCTGCAAAGGGTTAGCTGCAGAAAAACAATTTTTTTTTTAAGTTCATGCAGTGGGATGGCTGAATTAAAAAAATAAAATAAGCATCTCAAGCGGCCAAAAAGAAACAGAGCTTCTGGGAGCAGTCCAGGGAGGAGGCAGGATACAGCAGGAGAAACACAGCATTTTGGTGGTGGCTTAAAAAAAGGTTGCTAAAAACGCCCGGGGTGTTCAAGTTTGGCTCAGAGGAAGAGGAAGTCTTAAATAAGAAGGGTAATGGTGAACACATGCAAACTTCAGTATGATCTCCTCTCTCTTCTTTCACTGCTGTGTAAGTTCAACCTTCTCGTGGCAGGCAGCTTGAACAACCAACTATACAAATTTATTATTTCCATATGTTCTCCCCTTCTTTTCCTAAATTCCAAACACTGCCCTCAAGAGCCTTCAAAAGCGGAATTAAATCAGAGAAGACACAGAACGATTTTGTGCGCACACCTTGGAGACTGAAGAATTTACAGCTTGTAAATAAATGGTGGAATAATGCATTTGGCCCTTCATACAAACGGGTTTTATAGCCTGGCATACAGTCCCGAATACGTATCTACATTAGTCAGGCTTTACAGATCAATTTTTTTTTTTTTTAATAGAAAATTTTCATTGTGGGAGGGTCATGTGTATTCACAAAGAAAATCCTAATAGAGTTTTTAAACTTTCCCAGTGGGAGACACCTTGCTTTTGTTATGGCCCTGGAGGGACAAAAAAAGCTCTGTTAAGAGTTTCAAATGAACAGGTTATCAACATCAACCAGTAGATCATCAGACCAAATATGTCGTTGATGTTAGCTGCCTCCAGGTCAGCCCCTGACTCGAGGGACCCCATGTACAAAGGAGTGTAAGGTTTCCTGGTCCTACAACGTCCCCATGGTCGATTTCGGATCAGACCCTTGTGACCCATGAGGTTTTCACGGGCTGATTGTCAGGAGTATATCACTAGGCCTTTCTTCCCAATCCGTCATCATCTGGAAACCCAATGCTGTCGACTCTGACTCATACTGACCATATAGGGCAGAGCAGGGTTTCCAAAGCAGTATTCTTTTTTTGTTTGTTTTCTCATTTTTTTAACTTTATTGTGCTTTAGGTGAAAGTTTACATCACAAGTTATTTTTTCATTCAAAAATTTACACACAAATTGTTTTGTGACATTGGTTGCAATCCCTAAAAAGTGTCAGCACTCTCCCCCATTCCTTTTCCACTGTTGGTTCCCCGAGTCCATTCTTCTAGTTTTCCTGTCCCCTCCTGCCTTCTCGTCATTGATTTAAGGCAGGTTATGCCCATTTGGTCCTGTATACTTCATTGAACTAAGAAACACCTTTCTCAAGTGTGTTACTGTTTATTTTATAGGCCTTCTAATCTTTGGCTCCCCCAAGTGCCTGTCAGTTTGTTGTACTGGGGGGGCTTGCATGTTGCTGTGATGCTGGAGGCTATACCACTGGTATTCAAATACCAGCAGGGTCACTCACGGCAGACAGGCTTCAGCTGAGCTTCCAGACTAAGACAGACTAGGAAGAAGGACCTGACAGGCTACTTCTGAACACATTTAGCCAGTGAAAGCCTTATGAATAGCAGTAGAACATTGTCTGATATAGTGCCAGAAGATGAGCCCCCCCAGGATGGAAGGCACTCACAAGGCAACTGGGGAAGAACTGCCTCTTCAAACCAGAGTCGACCTTAATGACATGGATGGAGTCAAGCTGCTGATGTGGCATGACTCAAAAATGCATTAACAATCAAAAGGTAGAATATAGGAAGTATGAATCCAGGAAAACTGGAAGTCATCAAAAATGAAATGGAATGCTTAAACATTGATACCCTAGACATTAGTGAGCTAAAATGGGCTGGTATTGGCCAATCCGAATTGGACAATCATAAGGTCTACTATGCCAGGAACGACAACTTGAAGAGGAACGGCGTTGTATTCATCGTCAAAAAGAACATTTCAAGAAATATCCTGAAGTACAACACTGTCAGTGATAGGATAATATACGTCTACAAGGAAGACCAGTTAACAGGACTATTATTCAAATTTACACACCAACCACTAAGGCCAAGGATGAAGAAATTGAAGATTTTTACCAACTTCTACAGTCTGAAATTGATCGAACATGCCATCAGGATGCATGGAAAATTACTGGTGATTGGAATGTGAAAGGTGGAAACAAGGAAGAAGGGTCAGTAGTTGGGAAATACAGCCTTGGTGATAGAAACAATGCCAGAGATTGCATGATTTTGCAAGACCAACGGCTTCTTCATTGCAAAAACCTTTTTTCACCAACATAAACGGCGACTATACACATGGACCTCACTAGACAGAATACATAGTAATTAATAAGACTACGTTCGTGGGGAGAGATGATGGAAAAGCTCGATATCATCAGTTAGAATGAGGCCAGGGGCTGACTGGCCTTCAATTGCTCCTATGCAAGTTCAAAGCGAAACTGAAGAAAATTAGAATAAGTCAACGAGGGCCAAAGTACAACTTCAAGTATATCCCACCTGAATTTGGAGACCATCTCAAGAATAGATTTGACGTGTTGAACACTAATGACCAAAGACCAGATGAGTTGTAGAATGACATGAAGGACACAATACATGAAGAAACCAAGAGGTCATTAAAAAGACAGGAAAGAAAAGACCAAATGGATGTCAGAAGAGACTCTGAAACTTGCTTTTGAACGTCGAGTAGCTAAAGTAAAAGGAAGAAATGATGAAGCAAGAGTTAAACGGAAAATTTCAAGGGCAGCTTGAGAAGACAAAGTATTATAATGACGCGTTCAAAGAACTGGAGATGGAAGACAAAAAGGGAAAACCATGCTCTGCATTTCTCAAGCTGCAAGAACTGAAGAAAAAATTCAAGCCTCAAGTTGCAATACAGAAGGATTCTATGGGGAAAATATTAAACCACTCAGGAAGCATCAAAAGAAGATGGAAGGAATACAGAGAGTCACTGTACCAAAAAGAATTGGTCAACGTTCAATCTTTTCAGGAGGTACCATATAAGCAGGAACCAATGGTACTGAAGGAAGAAATCTAAGCTCCACTGAAGGCACTGGCTAAAAACAAGGCTCCAGGAATTGAGGGAATACCAATTGAGATTATAATCATAACAATCATGATGACAATGACACTGTAATATTGATTATCATGTGCAAAAAAAAAACAAACAAAACTGTCTTGGAAGAAGTACAACCAGAATGCTCCTTAGAAATAAGGATGGAGAGACTATGTCTCACATACTTTGGACATGTTGTCAGGAAGGATCAGTCCCTGGAGAAGGGCATCATGCTTGGTAAAGCAGAGGGTCATCGAAAAAGAAGGAGACTTTCAATGGGATGGATTGACACAGCGGCTGCAACAACGGGCTCAAGCATAACAGAGATTGTGAGGATGGCACAGGACTGGGCAGTGTTTCATTCTGTTGTGCATAGGGTTGCTATGAGTCAGAATCAACTTGATGGCACCTAACAACAACAACAATCTTTGGCCAAAAGGTAGACTATGGGAGCGGTTTCAGTTTTCAGTTAGCAGGGTGTCCAGTGGCCATAGCCTCGGGGGTTCCTCCAGTCTCTGTCAGACCAGTAAGTCTGGTCTTTCTTTTTTTTGTGAAATTGAATTCTGTTCTACATTTTTTTTCCTGCTCTGTCCAGGATTCTCTACTGTGATCCCAGACAGAGCTGTTGGTGGTGGTAGCCAGGCACCACCTAGTTCTTCTGGGCCCAAGGCTGTATTCTTTACGGAAGTACATATGTATGGAAACTCCAGTGAAACCTGTTCAGCATCACAGCATAACGCGAGCCTCCAGTGACAGGACCACGGTGGCTGTGCATGCGGTGCGTGGTCAGAAATCGAACCCTGGTGTCCTATATGAACGGCGGGAATTCTACCACTAAGCCATCACTGCCCCCTATAAGGTCAGATTAAAACTATGGGAAGGCTAAATTCTTCTATGCCAGCTTTTATATTGTGTCATTACAATCTCCACAATTTTATGACATTAATACAGAGGTCTCCAGGCTGTGGAAAACGCCACTGCCTCAAGCGGCTTGCTTGGCACACCCCAGAGCTGTACATTAGAATCCTGTTTCCTTTGCTTGGCAAGCCCCGTAACTTTACAATAAAATCCTGGTTTTCCTCTCCTTACCTACTGCCCCAAAACTAGAGGAAACTGGCGGAAACTGGTGTAAGTGAGGTGCTGACATTCAGGATAGCCTTTCAGACCTCATACACAGTAACTTTCCCACCTCTGGGTGGAGTTTAACTGCCATTTTCTGAACGTGCATTGCATGAAGTTATATGTAAACCCCACTATGCCTGTGTGGCATGATTAAGAATGCTGCTGATATGACTTCCTTAAAGGTAAACTTCCCCCTTGCCCTCGCTAAGCAGCCTCGGTGGCAGCAGCCCCAACTGTTTCCTTTCCTTGCAGAACAAAATAAAAGCACCTTTCTACTATCCCACCTCAGTATCTCCTTTATTGGCTGGCATGAGTCACACCAAACAGAATCTGGAGTTTCCACCTGGCAACAACATAAGTTCTTTGAAGGCATACCTGGCCATTATCAAAGAGAGTCAAATATCTATTGTCCATCAAGGGGCATTAAAAGGCACCAAGAGAGATTTCTTTTCTCCCAACCTTTTTTTGGATCACCTTTTGAATTTTAGATCATTGAACAATATCCCTTTTAAAAGATGAGAAATTAGAAAAATAAGGATTTTTTGCCCTCTTCCTTGGTATCTCAGATTTGGTTAGGGATTAAGCTGTTTCTTGCCAAGAGAATATCTGACCAATTACTCAATCAAGAACATATTGAGCACTCATTGTTCAGAAAAGCCGATCTGTGAAGCCGGAGATAAAGAAACACTGTACACTCTGAGCACCACTGGGGTTTTAGAATCTAAAAGGAGAGACAGACCTATTCCATAAAGCATATATAAGGACACATGTTTATGAATATTCATGGACAGGATACACAAAAAATACATAGAATCAACTATACCACCGAAAGGACAGGGTTAGCTGCCCAAGAGTTCCGCTTTGCTAACAAAACACAATTTTGTTAAGCAACTAAGCAAACAAACAAAACCAGTTACTGCCAAATCAACTACAACTCCTGGCAATCCCACATGTGCAGAGCAGAGCTGCCCCGTTGGGTTTTCAAGGCTGCGAACGTTTGGAAGCAGATCGCCAGACCTGTCCTCCAAGGTGCCTCTGGGTGGGTAAGAGCTGTCCACCTTCCCATTAGCATTCAAGTGCTTAACGATGTATGCCACCCAGGGTCTCCATTAAGCAGCCAATATTTCACAAATAAAGACACTGGTGCTCCAACAGAGCTTGGCAGGAGACTCTCTTGGTCCTGCCTTTATTTAAAACTTTGACAGTTTATTTATCATGGATTTTCTGCATTAATATTGATTTTGCAAAAATATTGTGTTAAAATAGTATTTGTCTAGATTACTGAGATAAAAAAAAACAAACCCACTGCCATTATGTTGATTCCAACTCACAGCGACCATATAGGACAGAGTAGAACTGCCCCACAGGGCTTCCAAGGAGCAGCTGGTGGATTCGAACTGCCAAACTTTTGGACAGCAGCTGAGCTCTTAATCATTGCACCAACAGTGCTTCAATATATAATACTTACATATACAATACTCACACGTACACATACATAACACACACATATGTAATATAAAACACACACACATAGTATAAAAAATTATTATTATTATTTTTTATAGTATAGTACTCACATGTAGTGGCTAAGACCTACGGCTGCTAATCAAAAGGCCAGCAGTTCAAATCCACCTGGCGCTCCTCAGAAACTCTATGGGGCAGTTCTGCTCTGTCCTATAGGGTTGCTATGAGTCATAATCGACTCGACGGCAACGAGTTTGTTTCTTTTTTTTTTTTTTCCACACGCATATAATACATGCACATCCACATGTACAATATAGTACACACACATAACACACATATGTAATACACACATATAACATATATAATACACATATAACATATAATACATATATACAATACACACACATAATACACACAAATATAACAAACATGTAATACACACATATATAATATGCACACATCCACATGTATAACACACACACAACAAACACATAATACGTACATATATGATACACAGACATATAATACACACATATATAATACACACACATAATACGCACACGTCCACATGTATAATACACACACATATTTAACATATAATACACATATATATAATACATACATATGTAATACACACACGTCCACATGTATAAAACACACATATATAACATATAATACACATATATAATACGTACATATATAATACGCACACGTCCACACCATATAATACACACACATATAACACATAATACACACATATATAATACGTACATATGTAATACGCACACGTCGACATGTATAACACATGTATAACATATAATGCACATATATAATACATACATATGTAATACGCACACATCCACATGTATAACACACACGTATAACATATAATACACACATATAATACGTACACATATAATACGCACATGTCCACGTGTATAATACACACACATATATAACATATAATACACATATATAATACATACATATGTAATACGCACACGTTCACATGTATAACACACACATGTATAACATATATAATACACACACATATATAACATATAATACACATATATATAATACGTACATATGTAATATGCACACGTCCACATGTATAACACACAGACGTATAACATATATAATACACACACATATATAACATATAATACACATATATAATACATACATATGTAATAAGCACACGTCCACATGTATAACACATGTATAACATATATAATACACATATATAATACACACATATATAACACGTACATATGTAATACACACACATCCACATGTATAACACACACATGTATAACATATATAATACACACATATATAACATAATACACATATGTAATACGCACACGTCCACATATATAACATATATAATACACACACATATATAACATATAATACACATGTATAATATGTACATATGTAATATGCACACGTCCACGTGTATAACACACACACACGTCTAACCAACGACAGAGAGTGGGTCCTCGCTGAGGAGCTCCTGAACCGGCCTGGACTACCTAACTCTTCACTTGTCGGCGTCGAGGTGACTCCACGCCCAATGTGATCAGACTCCTGTGGCTGTTTTTCAGAAGCAGGTCACCAGGTATTTCTTCCTAGTCTCAGTCTGGAAGCTCTGCTAAAACCTCTTCAGCATCAGAGCAACACGCAAGCCTTCACTGGCAGGCGGACGGGTGGTGGCTGTAAGTGAGGTGCATTGGCCAGGAATCAAACTTGGGTCTCCCACATGGG
The DNA here is from genome assembly GCF_024166365.1 of Elephas maximus indicus. Classification (NCBI taxonomy): domain Eukaryota; kingdom Metazoa; phylum Chordata; class Mammalia; order Proboscidea; family Elephantidae; genus Elephas; species Elephas maximus. The sequence goes on along the minus strand of NC_064820.1, from coordinate 2,505,992 downwards.
AGGTGAGAACTCAGCCACTGAACTACAACTGTTCCCTTCTGGTTGTTATTGTTGTTACGTGCTGTCGAGTCAGTTCCAACTCACATGACCCCATTTACAACAGAATGACACCGCCCGGTCCTGCTCCATCTTCCCAATTGTTGCTATATTTCAGTCCATTGTTGCAGCCACTGTGTCAATTCATCTCCTTGCGGGTCTTCCTCTTTTTTGCTGACCCTCTACTTTACCAAGCATGATGTCCTTCTACAGGGACTGGACCCTTCTGATAATATGTCCAAAGTATGTGACAATTTTTGTTAGGAAATTATAAATCTTCTTATGATTTAAGTCACTGTTAAGTTTGCTCTCTGTTACTTCCAAGCAAAATATTCCTAACTGGTACAACTGCTTAATAACAGCCAGTAAGCTTTCAGAGTGAGATTGCCGAAGCATCCCTGTGTCCATGACTAAAAATACAGTAACACTTCACCTCTGAATCGTTTACTTGTAGGCTTTGAGAAAAAGTGATGTCTGAAATGGAATGTGACTCTAATCTCTTTATATGGTAATCAACTGTGTAAATGTTTGCAAATGAAAAGATGAAACCATCACTCATAGAAAAGACATTAATTTTCCTACTAAATATTTGTGATGAAAAAAATGTTGTCTATGTTAACAATGTCAATAGAAATGTCAATTTCTATTTTGTTCTTACAATACAGAATTTCATTTCGTTCTTGTCTGAGGGGATAAGAGAGAAAGGGGTTTTCTTAAAGAGAAAAAGAATATCTTAAATGTCCCTGGAGCTACGTATGCTTAATTTAAAAAGCAAGAGAATCATCGGTGTGGTGGTAAATTTTGTTATGATAGTCCAATAGCCTCGTTTTTTATTTAAAGAAACAGAGACCAGAAGTAAAGACAGTAAGTGATTTCCTTAGATAAAAGTAGGATCACCTAAAGACAGATGAGCTTAGAAATGAACAAGAAAGGCTGCAAGCATAGCAACCAAAGGTACTTAATGTTTATCACTTCCTCCCTAGGATTTTAATAGCTGCTTACACGGCACTGGGGTTTGGGAATTCTAAAGACGTCACTGACGACTGAGGTGCGCCTGGTTTCAATTGCTTCACGTGCATGTGAATGCTGGACAATGAATAAGGAAGACTAAAGAAGAACTGATGCCTTTGAATTACAGTGTTGGCAAAGAATATTGAAAATACCATGGTCGCTATGAGTCGGAATCGACTCGATGGCAGCAGGTTTGGTTTGGTTTTTGGTGCCAGAAGAATGAATAAATCTGTCTTGGAAGAAGTACAGCCAGAATGTTCCTTGGAAGCAAAGATGGAGAGACTTTGTCTCACGTACTTTGGACATGTTATCAGGAGGGATCAGTCCCTGGAGAAGGACATCATGTTTGGTAAAGTAGAGGGTCAGCAAAAAGAGGAAGACCCTCAAGGAGCTGAACTGACACAGTGACTACAACAATGAGCTGAAGCATAACAATGATTGTGAGAATGGCACAGGACGGGGCAGTGTTTCATTCTGTTGCATACAGCACCGCTATGAGTCAGAACCAATTCCATGCCACCTAACAACAACGACAATAATTCTGGAAGCATTGTTATCAATTAAAAAGTAACCTACAAGTTCATGAGCGATACTGGTCTGTAGTTTTATTTTTTGGAAGTTAGTTGTCTGATTTAGGTTCCAGGGTAACGACCTCTTAAGTGAAGGTTTCCATCCCCTTCTATTCTCTAATACGGTTGGCATAGAATTAGTATCCTTTTTTCCTCAAATATATGACAAAGTTCATGACTGAAGCCACCTGGCTTTGAAGTTTTCTTGATGGAAAGCCTTTTAATCACACATTTAATTCCTTTTAATAATATAGAATTAGGTTATCTGTTTCTTCTTAAGCAAGCTTTGCTAGAGTATATCTTTCAAAAATTTTGCCCATTTCACCTGCTGTCGCCTTGCGCAATCAAGTCAATTCTGATTCGTGGCAACCTCGTGAGTAGAAGTGAGTAGAACAACTCCACAGAAGTTTTCTTGGCTGTAATCTTTTGGAAGCGAATCACCAGGCCTTTTTTTGCACCATGCCACTAAGTGAGTTCAAGCCGCCAACCTTGTGGTTACCAAACCGTTTGTGCCACTCAGGGACTTAAGTTATCAAATTTATCGGCATAAAGTTGTTCATCATCTTCCATTATTATCCTTTTTATGTCTGTATGTTCTGTAGTGATGTCTTCTCTTTCATCCTTATATTGCCAAATTACATTCCCTCTTTTTGCTGATCAATCTGGCTTGAAGTTTACTGATTTTATTAGTCTTTACTAAAATCTAGGTTTTAGTTTCAATGGTCTTCATTACATTTTTCTCCCATTTCCCATTTCACTGATATATGCTCTTACCATGATTTTTTCCCCTTCCTTCTGTTTACCATGGATTCAATTTGCTTTTCTTTGCCTATTTTACTAAGGGTGACCCTAAATTCATTGATACCATTTCTGCTTTCTAATTTAAGCAAGTAATGCTATAAATTTCCCCATAAATTTAAATTTAGTGGGATCCCACAAATTTAGACAAGTTGTGCTTTTATTTTCACTCACATGAAAATGTTTTTAAATTTCCTTTATGGTGTGTTTGTTTACCCACGGATTATTTAGAATTATGTTGAGCGTTTTTTATTGACTTCTCTTTTAATTCTGATGTGGTCACAGGTCATATTTGAGATGATTTCAGTCCTTTTAAATGTATTGGGGCTTATTTTATGCTGGTCTGTCTTCATATCTGTACATATTGTACGCACTCGCTATTGTTGGGTAGAGTGTTCTATAAATGTCAACTGGATCAAGTTGATTGGTAGTGTTGTACTTGTCTTCTAAATTCTTACTAATTTTCATCTACTTCTATCAAATACAAGGAACCCTGGTGGCACAGAGGTTAATGCAATCGACTGTTAACCGAAAGGTCCACAGTTTGAAACCACCAGCTGCTCCACTGGAGAAAGATGTGGCAGTCTGCTTCTGTAGAAATTTACAGCCTCGGAAACCCTATGGGGTCACTATGAGTCAGAATCAACTTGAAAGCAGTTGGTTTGGGCTCTATCAATTACTGAATGGAAAGTGCTGAAATCTCCAACTTTAATTTGTCAAATTGTGTTCTACCGTGCAGACCCCAAATTCTCATAAAAAGACCAGACTTACTGGTCTGACTGAGATTAGAGGAATCCCGGTGGTCATGGTCCCCAAACCTTCTGTTGGCCCAGGACAGGAACCATTCCTGAAGACAACTCAGCAGACATGGAAGGGACTGGACAATGGGTTGGAGAGAGATGCTGATGAAGAGTGAGCTACTTGTATCAGGTGGACACTTGAGACTGTGTTGGCATCTCCTGTCTGGAGGGGAGATGGGAGGGTAGAGAGGGTTAGAAACTGGCCTAATGGTCACGAAAGGAGAGACTGGAAGAAGGGAGCGGGCTGACTCATTAGGGGGAGAGTAAATGGGAGTATGTAGTAAGGTGTATATAAGCTTATATGTGACAGGCTGACTTGATTTGTAAACTTTCACTTAAAGCACAATAAAAATTATTTAAAAAAAAATTGTGCCCTACCAGTTTTTTAACTTATTTTGAGGCTCAATTATTATGTGCATACACAGTGAATTTTGTGCTATTGACAAATTTATCATTACTAATGTCCCTCTTTATCCCGGTAATATTCTTTGCTCAGCATTGTCCAATATTCATATATCCACTTTAGCCTCTTTTTAATTTATATTTACAATTATATTTTTTCTATTCTTCTGTTTTTAGCCAATTTGTGCCTTAATATTCAAAATTGTTTTCTTGTTACAAGTATACAGTGCATCGCCTTTTAAAATTCAATCTGACAATCTTCACCTTCTAATTAGAGTGTTTAGGTCATTTAGACTTAATGTAATCACTAACACTGTTGTGTTTAAATCAAACATCCGGCCACCTCGCCATCCCAAACTCAGGTCTCCATCTCCTAAATCAGAAAGCCCACTGGACTGTGTTTGGTTCTCCTTCCCTGTGCCCTGCCCTGGAAACCACCTCCAATGAGCAGAGGCAACCTTGGGGCTCAGCTTCTCTGTTTCCTTTCCCTAAATGACTGCAAGGCTGCTCTGCCTGCTACCTGTTGTCTATTGTCTGAACACTACAGACTCTTGCTTTTGTCTGGTTTCCTTGCTGTTTAAATTGGAGGATAAATAAAACTCCGCTTTTCCATCATGGCCAGATGCTGAAGTTCTCTATATCATGTTCAACTTAAAAAAAAAAACAAAAAACCTGTTTACCAGATCTTGGACCAACAAGAGATAACTGTGAAGGGAGTTCTCTGACAATCTGTATACAATTCCCAAAATTAGTAACAGATGTTAACGGCTAAAACCCCAACAGTGAAAGAAGAGTTCTCACATTCATATATTTTGCTTTAGTTTGCATCTGTATTCACAAAGCCAATTAATGTGGGTTTTAAATTTATGCTTTCATCCATGGATTCAGCATCAAAGATCTTCTTTCCCCACCATGAAATGGAGGATTATGGTTTCCAGGCTAGGGCTTTACAATTATCTTCGCAGATAGCCTTTGTTTGGTAGGACTGACGCTTTGCAATTAAGAAATAAACAGTAAATGTGAATGAATCACGCTTTGTATTATTCCAGTCCACTTTTTAAATTTTAGAAAATGTTTAAATCTGGCTTAAACTGTCCAAGCAATGGTTTGATATTGTCAGTTAAACCCCAAAATGAGAAATTCCCAGCACACATTTGTGCCATATACAGTAACTAACATTAAAACTGAAAAAAGCAAAGATAACACTTCGATGGGATGACTACAGTGCACCTCAAGCCATGGTGTTTTGAATACCCTCATGTGCATCTGAACTCTGGACAATGAAAAAAGAGGGCAGAAGAAGAACTGATGCATTGGAATTGTGTTGTCAGTGGCGAATACTGAATATACCATGGACTACCAAAGAACAAAAAAAAATCAGTCTTAGAAGAATACAATCAGAATGTTCTTTAGAAGCAAAAATGGAGAGACTCTGACTTGCTTACTTTGGACATGTCATTAGGAAAGACCAAGTACTAGAAAATGACATCATGGCTGGTAAAATGGAGGGTCAAGGAAAATAAGAGAAACGCTCAATGAGATGGGTTGACACCATAGCCACAACGGACACAAACATAACAACGATCGTGAAGATGGCACAGGGTCAGGCAGTGTTTCATCCTGTTATCCATAAGGTCACCATGAGTCAGAGCTAACTTGAGGGCAACTAACAACAAAACAACTGACATTAAAACCTAGACAAAAAATCACGAATAAAGACTAAATATTCAGATTTCACGTTCTCTTAATCACCGACGGTTCCTTAGATTACAGTGCCTCATAGGGTTTTCTCAAGTGCTCATAGACGTGACATACAACATCATTTTAGCTCAGAGCTAGCTATTACTGTTGTTAAGTGTAATGATCTCCGGCATTATAGGTGTTTGTACTTTCACATAAAAACAAACACACAAATTCACATTTCACCTACTCAAAAGTCTTACAAAGGCAGCATTATCATCCCCGTTTTTTGAAGTGGAAATGAAGGCGCACAATTATTAAATAACTTTCCCAAGTTCACACAGCTCCTAAGTCACAGAATACAAACCCAACATCTCCTCTTCAACAGCTGGTTGATAGCGCCCTCAGTTAAGTGGGACAGACCAACTTCTGAGATTTCTTGTTCCATCTACAGTAAGCTCTGTGAAATACCATTTCTTAAAGATGACACAGGGAGAGGCGGAGCCAAGATGGCGGACTAGGCAGACGCTACCTCGGATCCCTCTTACAACAAAGACACGGAAAAACAAGTGAATCGATCACATACATAACAATCTACGAACCCTGAACAACAAACACAGATTTAGAGACGGAGAACGAACTAATACGGGGAAGCAGCGATTGTTTCCAGAGCCTGGAGCCAGCATACCAGTCAAGTACGGCACAAGCACAGAGACCTGCTCCACCCCCCTGAACTAACCCCGGGAGGGGGACTAGCCGGTTCCACGGGCGGCGTGGGACGCAGCCGTTAGAAGTCCCCGGGAGGCAGTGACTGATCTTGGAGCAGAAAGAGCAGCATCCGAGCCGGGGAACCGTCCCACAGGGATTTGGACTGCACGCAGGCGGCTTCATTAACATCTGAATAGCCTGAGCCAGAGGGAGAACTCTGATAGGGATCTGACTGCAGTTTTTTTTTAGCGGATTTTCTGGAAAAACTAGTTTCCCAGTGATGGCTCGGAGACAACAATCCATATCAAACCACTTAAAGAAGCAGACTGTGACAGCTTCTCCAACTCCCCAAACAAAAGAATCAAAATCTTTCCCAAATGAAGATACAATTTTGGAATTATCAGATACAGAATATAAAAAACTAATTTACAGAATGCTTAATGATATCACAAATGAAATTAGGATATCTGCAGAAAAAGCCAAGGAACACACTGATAAAACTGTTGAAGAACTCAAAAAGATTATTCAAGAACATACTGGAAAAATTAATAAGTTGCAAGAATCCATAGAGAGACAACATGTAGAAATCCAAAAGATTAACAATAAAATAACAGAATTAGACAACACACTAGGAAGTCAGAGGAGCAGACTCGAGCAATTAGAATGCAGACTGGGACATCTGGAGGACCAGGGAATCAACACCAACATAGCTGAAAAAAAATCAGATAAAAGAATTAAAAAAAATGAAGAAACCCTAAGAATTATGTGGGACTCTATCAAGAAGGATAACCTGCGGGTGATTGGAGTCCCAGAACAGGGAGGGGGGACAGAAAACACAGAGAAAATAGTTGAAGAACTTCTGACAGAAAACTTCCCTGACATCATGAAAGACGAAAGGATATCTATCCAAGATGCTCATCGAACCCCATTTAAGATTGATCCAAAAAGAAAAACACCAAGACATATTATCATCAAACTCACCAAAACCAAAGATAAACAGAAAATTTTAAAAGCAGCCAGGGAGAAAAGAAAGGTTTCCTTCAAGGGAGAATCAATAAGAATATGTTCTGACTACTCAGCAGAAACCATGCAGGCAAGAAGGGAATGGGACGATATATACAGACCACTGAAGGAGAAAAACTGCCAGCCAAGGATCATATATCCAGCAAAACTCTCTCTGAAATATGAAGGCGAAATTAAGATATTTACAGACAAACACAAGTTTAGAGAATTTGCAAAAACCAAACCAAAGCTACAAGAAATACTAAAGGATATTGTTTGGTCAGAGAACCAATAATATCAGATATCAGCACAACACAAGGTCACAAAACAGAACGTCCTGATATCAACTCAAATAGGGAAATCACAAAAACAAACAAATTAAGATTAATTAAAAAAAAAATACACATAACAGGGAATCATGGAAGTCAATAGGTAAAAGATCACAATAATCAAAAAGAGGGACTAAATACAGGAGGCATTGAACTGCCATATGGAGAGTGATACAAGGCGATATAGAACAATACAAGTTAGGTTTTTACTTAGAAAAATAGGGGTATATAATGAGGTAACCACAAAAAGGTATAACAACTCTATAACTCAAGACAAAAACCAAGAAAAACGTAACGACTCAACTAACATAAAGTCAAACACTATGAAAGTGAGGATCTCACAATTTACTAAGAAAAACGCCTCAGCACAAAAAAGTATGTGGAAAAATGAAATTGTCAACAACACACATAAAAAGGCATCAAAATGACAGCACTAAAAACTTATTTATCTATAATTACCCTGAATGTAAATGGACTAAATGCACCAATAAAGAGACAGAGAGTCACAGACTGGATAAAGAAACACGATCCATCTATATGCTGCCTACAAGAGACACACCTTAGACTTAGAGACACAAACAAACTAAAACTCAAAGGATGGAAAAAAGTATATCAAGCAAACAATAAGCAAAAAAGAAGAGGAGTAGCAATATTAATTTCTGACAAAATAGACTTTAGACTTAAATCCACCACAAAGGATAAAGAAGGACACTATATAATGATAAAAGGGACAATTGATCAGGAAGATATAACCATATTAAATATTTACGCACCCAATGACAGGGCTGCAAGATATATAAATCAAATTTTAACAGAACTGAAAAGCGAGATAGATACCTCCACAATTATAGTAGGAGACTTCAACACACCCCTTTCGGAGAAGGACAGGACATCCAGTAAGAAGCTCAACAGAGACACGGAAGATCTAATTACAACAATCAACCAACTTGACCTCATTGACTTATACAGAACTCTCCACCCAACTGCTGCAAAATATACTTTTTTTTCTAGCGCACATGGAACATTCTCTAGAATAGACCACATATTAGGTCATAAAACAAACCTTTGCAGAGTCCAAAACATCGAAATATTACAAAGCATCTTCTCAGACCACAAGGCAATAAAACTAGAGATCAATAACAGAAGAACGAGGGAAAAGAAATCAAATACTTGGAAAATGAACAATACCCTCCTGAAAAAAGACTGGGTTATAGAAGACATCAAGGAGGGAATAAGGAAATTCATAGAAAGCAACGAGAATGAAAATACTTCCTATCAAAACCTCTGGGACACAGCAAAAGCAGTGCTCAGAGGTCAATTTATATCAATAAATGCACACATACAAAAAGAAGAAAGAGCCAAAATCAGAGAACTGTCCCTACAACTTGAACAAATAGAAAGTGAGCAACAAAAGAATCCATCAGGCACCAGAAGAAAACAAATAATAAAAATTAGAGCTGAACTAAATGAATTAGAGAACAGAAAAACAATTGAAAGAATTAACAAAGCCAAAAGCTGGTTCTTTGAAAAAATTAACAAAATTGATAAACCATTGGCTAGACTGACTAAAGAAATACAGGAAAGGAAACAAATAACCCGAATAAGAAATGAGAAGGACCACATCACAACAGAACCAAATGAAATTAAAAGAATCATTTCAGATTATTATGAAAAATTGTACTCTAACAAATTTGAAAACCTAGAAGAAATGGATGAATTCCTTGAAAAACACTACCTACCTAAACTAACACATTCAGAAGCAGAACAACTAAATAGACCCATAACAAAAAAAGAGATTGAAACGGTAATCAAAAAACTCCCAACAAAAAAAAGTCCTGGCCCGGACGGCTTCACTGCAGAGTTCTACCAAATTTTCAGAGAAGAGTTAACACCACTACTACTAAAGGTATTCCAAAGCATAGAAAATGACGGAATACTACCCAACTCATTCTATGAAGCCACCATCTCCCTGATACCAAAACCAGGTAAAGACATTACAAAAAAAGAAAATTATAGACCTATATCCCTCATGAACATTGATGCAAAAATCCTCAACAAAATTCTAGCCAATAGAATCCAACAACACATCAAAAAAATAATTCACCCTGATCAAGTGGGATTTATACCAGGTATGCAAGGCTGGTTTAATATCAGAAAAACCATTAATGTAATCCATCACATAAATAAAACAAAAGACAAAAACCACATGATCTTATCAATTGATGCAGAAAAGGCATTTGACAAAGTCCAACACCCATTTATGATAAAAACTCTTACCAAAATAGGAATTGAAGGAAAATTCCTCAACATAATAAAGGGCATCTATGCAAAGCCAACAGCCAATATCACTCTAAATGGAGAGAACCTGAAAGCATTTCCCTTGAGAACGGGAACCAGACAAGGATGCCCTTTATCACCGCTCTTATTCAACATCGTGTTGGAAGTCTTAGCCAGGGCAATCAGGCTAGACAAAGAAATAAAAGGTATCCGGATTGGCAAGGAAGAAGTAAAGTTATCACTATTTGCAGATGACATGATTATATACACAGAAAACCCTAAGGAATCCTCCAGAAAACTACTGAAACTAATAGAAGAGTTTGGCAGAGTCTCAGGTTATAAAATAAACATACAAAAATCACTTGGATTCCTCTACATCAACAAAAAGAACACCGAAGAGGAAATAACCAAATCAATACCATTCACGGTAGCCCCCAAGAAGATAAGATACTTAGGAATAAATCTTACCAAGGATGTAAAAGACCTATACAAAGAAAACTACAAAGCTCTACTACAAGAAATTCAAAAGGACATACTTAAGTGGAAAAACATACCTTGCTCATGGATAGGAAGACTTAACATAGTAAAAATGTCTATTCTACCAAAAGCCATCTATACATTTAACGCACTTCCGATCCAAATTCCAATGTCATATTTTAAGGGGATAGAGAAACAAATCACCAATTTCATATGGAAGGGAAAGAAGCCCCGGATAAGCAAAGCACTACTGAAAAAGAAGAAGAAAGTGGGAGGCCTCACCTTACCTGACTTCAGAACCTATTATACAGCCACAGTAGTCAAAACAGCCTGGTATTGGTACAACAACAGACACATAGACCAATGGAACAGAATTGAGAACCCAGACATAGATCCATCCACGTATGAGCAGCTGATATTGGACAAAGGACCAGTGTCAATTAACTGGGGAAAAGACAGCCTTTTTAACAAATGGTGCTGGCATAACTGGATATCCATTTGCAAAAAAATGAAACAGGACCCATACCTCACACCATGCACAAAAACTAACTCCAAGTGGATCAAAGACCTAAACATAAAGACTAAAACGATAAAGATCATGGAAGAAAAAATTGGGACAACCCTAGGAGCCCTAATACAAGGTATAAACAGAATACAAAACATTACCAAAAATGATGAAGAGAATCCCGATAACTGGGAGCTCCTAAAAATCAAACACCTATGCTCATCTAAAGACTTCACCAAAAGAGTAAAAAGACCACCTACAGATTGGGAAAGAATTTTCAGCTATGACATCTCCGACCAGCGCCTGATCTCTAAAATCTACATGATTCTGTCAAAACTCAACCACAAAAAGACAAACAACCCAATCAAGAAGTGGGCAAAGGATATGAACACACATTTCTCTAAAGAAGATATTCAGGCAGCCAACAGATACATGAGAAAATGCTCTCGATCATTAGCCATTAGAGAAATGCAAATTAAAACTACGATGAGATTCCATCTCACACCAGCAAAGCTGGCATTAATCCAAAAAACACAAAATAATAAATGTTGGAGAGGCTGCGGAGAGATTGGAACTCTCATACACTGCTGGTGGGAATGTAAAATGGTACAACCACTTTGGAAATCTATCTGGCGTTATCTTAAACAGTTAGAAATAGAACTACCATACAACCCAGAAATCCCACTCCTCGGAATATACCCTAGAGATACAAGAGCCTTCATACAAACAGATATATGCACACCCATGTTTATTGCAGCTCTGTTTACAATAGCAAAAAGTTGGAAGCAACCAAGGTGTCCATCAACGGATGAATGGGTAAATAAATTGTGGTATATTCACACAATGGAATACTACGCATCGATAAAGAACAGTGACGAATCTCTGAAACATTTCATAACATGGAGGAACCTGGAAGGCATTATGCTGAGCGAAATGAGTCAGAGGCAAAAGGACAAATATTGTATAAGACCACTATTATAAGATCTTGAGAAATAGTAAACCTGAGAAGAACACATACTTTTGTGGTTACGAGGGGGGGAGGGAGGGAGGGTGGGAGAGGGTTTTTTTATTGATTAATCAGTAGATAAGAACTGCTTTAGGTGAAGGGAAAGACAACACTCAATACATGGAAGGTCAGCTCAATTGGACTGGACCAAAAGCAGAGAAGTTTCCGGGATAAAATGAATGCTTCAAAGCTCAGCGGAGCAAGCGCGGGGGTCTGGGGAACATGGTTTGCGGGGACTTCTAAGTCAATTGGCAAAATAATTCTATTATGAAATCATTCTGCATCCCACTTTGAAATGTGGCGTCTGGGGTCTTAAATGCTAACAAGCAGCCATCTAAGATGCAGCAATTGGTCTCAACCCACCTGGAGCAAAGGAAAATGAAGAACACCAAGCCCACATGACAACTAAGAGCCCAAGAGACAGAAAGGGCCACATGAACCAGAGACCTACATCATCCTGAGACCAGAAGAGCTAGTTGGTGCCCGGCCACAATCGATGACTGCCCTGACAGGGAGCTCAGCAGAGGACCCCTGAGGGAGCAGGAGAGCAGTGGGATGCAGACCCCAAATTCTCATAAGAAGACCAAACTTAATGGTCTGACTGAGACTAGAGGAATCCCGGCGGTCATGCTCTCCAGACCTTCTGTTGACACAGGACAGGAACCATCCCTGAAGACAACTCATCAGACATGAAAGGGACTGGTCAGCGGGTGGGAGAGAGACGCTGATGAAGAGTGAGCTAATTATATCAGGTGTACACTTGAGATTGTGTTGGCAACTCTTGTCTGGAGGGGGGATGGGAGGATAGAGAGAGAGGGAAGCCGGCAAAATTGTCAAGAAAGGAGAGACTGAAAGGGCTGACTCAAGACGGGGAGAGTAAGTGGGAGTAGGGAGTGAGATGTATGTAAACTTATATGTGACAGACTGATTGGATTTGTAAACGTTCACTTGAAGCTTAATAAAAGTTATTATAAAAAAAAAAAAAAAAAAAAAAGATGACACAGGACAGTTCGTTCTTTGGCCATCATTCAGGTGATATTCATTTTCAAAATGTGTGGTTTGTTCTAAGATGACCTGGGACACCTGACAAATACCACCAATTCTTATTATTCACAATAATTATATTCTATCAAACCACCGCAAATGCCGAATTAGTGAATACAGAACCACTCCTCCAGGGGAAATACAGGGTTAGGTTCCTGTGAGCCTCTGGTCACAATGTTTTCATCAACTGATCAATACATAAACTTGTTTTGCATGTGTTTCTGTTTAAATGCACTTTACTCAATCTGTATTGTTGATTAATCAGTACTGAACTCACAGCCAACGTCACTATAACTGCCTGAATAGAAGGGTATCTAACATACATGTTTTCTCTGTAAGGCACATCACAGCCTCCTTGTGCTTAGGAAACCTAGACAGCACTTCAGCACTGTGCTGGGGGCTATTTTAAACAGCGAAATCACCAACACAAAGCACAAAAATAAGAAAAAACGTGCCACTAAGTGGACCAACATGCAACACCTCATGATAAACGGAGAAAAGACTGAAGTTGTCAAGGATTTCATTTAACTTGGATCCACAATCAACTCCCATGGAGTAGGAGTCAAGAAATCAAAAGACACATTGCATTGGGCAAATCTGCTGCAAAGGACCTCTTTAAAGTATTGAAAAGCAAAGATGTCACCTTGAAGACTAAGGTGCGCCTGACCCAAGCCATGGTATTTTCAATTGCCTCATATGCATGTGAAAGCTGGACAATGAATAAGGAAGACTGAAGAAGAATTGATGCTTTTGAATTGTGGTGTTGGCAAAGAATATTGAATATACCATGGACTGACAAAAGAACAAACAAATCTGTCTTGGAAGAAGTACAACCAGAATGCTCCTTAGAAGCAAGGATGGCAAGACTACGTCTTACATACTTTGGATGTGTTATCAGGAGGGATCAGTCCCTGGAGAAGGACATCATGCTTGGCAGAGTACAGGGTCAGTGGAAAAGAGGAAGACCCTCAACGAGGTGGATTGACACAGTGGCTGCAACAATGGGCTCAAGCCTGAAAACAATTGTGAGGATGGCTCAGGACCGGGCAGTGTTTCATATTGTTGTATACAGGGTCACTATGAGTCGGAACTGACTGGACGGTACCTAACAACAACAACAAATGGACCCTGAAAAGGACCCCTGTTTACAGTATGAGAGCTGAAACAAGAAGGCAGAGTGTTGCCTTGTTCAGCCTCAGCTGGGAATGGGCGCATCAGATGAGTCAAATTTTTCACTGCTCTGTGCATTGAGGTGAACAACCATGAAAGCACCACACGTATTTATTTGGGGTTATAAATAAATTTCAGCAAGTAGGCAAATTCTCAACTATGCAATCTCTGAATAATGAAAATCAACTGCCTTCATCCACCAGATGGTCCTAGGATTGGAGACTTGGGCCCTGAGTGCCTCAGTACACCTCTCCTGCTGGTACATCAACATCAGCCCATTTCCTGGTGCTCAGAGCCATCTCTGCACTTTAGCCAGCTAGGATCTGCTGAAGACACACTCCCTCCACTTGGCGTACAGGATATCTTGGCCCATCCCTTCTCCATCTTTTTCGCTGTGTCCTTCTTATCCCCAAACCTCCTGGTACTTCATTGTGCCAGGTTCACCTGCCGGACCTCTTCTCCTCTTCCACACTCACTCCCCTGGAGATCTCCTTGGGGCTCACTGCTTTAAATGCCTTCCATATCCCGCTGACTCACTCACTGCCCTGAGCTCCAGACTTGTAGGTATAACTGACCACTGGACATCAACACTGGGCTCAAAGAGGCATCCCAACTTAGTATCTCCAAAACTGAGCTCCTACACGCCTCCCAAAAGACTGCCACATTCAGTAATGGCACCTCCGCTCTTCCAGTCACTCCAACCAGATGGCTGAGAGCTGTTCTTGTCCTTCTTCTCCCCCAGCACGCATACAAGCTGAAAGGAACCATATCCAGGATGTGACCACTGCTCCCATGTCCACTGCTAACACCATCCCCTCCAGCCTGGACCACCAACCAGCTCCAAGCTGGTCTCCTGCCTTGACTCATTGCCGTTAAATTGATTCCAACTCATAGCAGCCCTGTAAGACAGAGGAGAATAACCCAGAGGGTTTCCTGGGCTGTAATCTTTACAGAAGCAGCATGCCCCATCTTTCTCCCATGGAATGGTTGATGGATGCAAACTGCTGACCTTTCACTCAGCAGCCAAGAGCTTCCCACTGCACCACCAGAGCTCCTGCCCTGTCCTACATCCCCCGCAGTTCAGTCAATCACCAGCACGGTACCCACAGTGATCGTGTACCAAAGCATAAGTTAGATCTCATCACTCCTCTGCTCAAAACTTCCCGATGGCTTCTAGTCACACTCAAAAGACAAGCCAAAATCCTGAAAGGCCCTGCAGGACCTGGCCCCATCACCCCTCTGACCTCAGGTCCCATTACTCTCCCCCAGACTCACTCCAGTCTGCTTGTCCTGGTCTCCCTTTGTTCCTCACCCCTGATGAGCACAATCCTGCCCCAGGGTATTTGCACATGCTCTTTTTGGCCTGGAAGGCTCTTCCCCCAGTTATTCATGTGGCTTCTTCCCTTACTGCCTTTAAGTCTTGGCTCAATGAGCCAGGGTTCAGTCAGAAAAATAGAAAATACCCTAAGAAGTTCAAATAGAGACCACTGAATATAGGAAATTGGTTGTAAAGGTGTTGTAAGAATGGAAAAAAATCAAAACAAAGAAGGACAGGGCCTCGAAGAGCCAAAGGAAGAAGGCCTGGTGCACAGAGGCGAGGCATGGCTAAACAAGCTGGGCTGGAGCCATGAACTTGTCCACACGCTGCTCTTTCTGGCCTCGCTGACTCAAGGGAGGGTTCCCAACCAGCAATGCCCGCTCCCTGAGGTCGGAATCACCCTCTCCTCCCGTGCTCCCAGGGCATAAGCACGACCTCCACTGTCTCTCCAGCCTCCTCATCTCCTGCCAGCCTTGCCCATCAGCATAGCCTAGCAGGATCCCAGGGCCTAGGAATTATACTATGGGACTCCCTGACCAGCAGTACCGGGCAACGTGGTGCCAATACTTTGCCCCTGTGATTGTGACATTATATTATACAAAACATTCACTCATGCTGTGACAGTAAAAGTCAAGCTGTTTATTAAGCAAAGAACTTTTTAAGCACCTATAAGACCATGTCTCCTCCCCAAGTGAACTCACAGGAGGATGGCTTACAGCTCCTTAGGGAACCAGTCACCTGCGGTTTATGTAAATTTTGACTTCTCCCAAGAAAAGTGTTGACTTCAAGACAATTTTGACAGTTACCACCGTCTTGCTATGCTTTAATCAGGTTCATATGAAAACAGTATACTTGAAATCAATTTCCCACAATCGGACTATTCTTAATTTAAGTGAATTTTCTCATATTCCTGTGGGAAGGTAGGTGCTAACCATGCTGCAGTGCACGTTTACGGAGGTGTGAAAGCAGAGGGCAGGGAGAAATGCTGAAGCCATTCAGCTCGAGGGCTCTATTCAGCATGCTGCTGTGGGACACACATGCAGTCACGAGATGAGTGTGCAGTCATGAGACATACAGGGACAAGCATGCAGTCATAGGACACATACGCCACCACGAGGCCCGTATGCATTCATGCGGGTAGACGCAGCCACGGGACATGCACGGAGCCATGGGTCACGGACGCAGATGCACTGCAGGACCGGCTGTCCCGGCCCCTCCAGGGCCCCCATCCCTGCCTTCTCAGGGGCTGCGGTCTGTTGAGCCTTGGGAGGTCTGCAGCTGCCCAGGTTTTGTCTCCTCCAGCTCCAGGGAGCAGTGCCCAGACCCTGTGCAAAGCCACGGGAGGGGAAGACCAGACTGGAAAATGGGTAGACACGGCAGTCAGTGGAAGTAAACAGCGGACAGGGCAAGGGAGCCCCTCGGAGGTGGAGGGGGCTGAGATTTCAGCAATTCAACGTGAAGGAGAGCCAATACAGAATTACTGAAAGCATCACACACCTCTATTGTCAGCATTTAACAAATCAAAGCTTTTAATGGAGCACGTACACACAGACACATGCACGGTGGGAATGCCACTGTACTATTGAGAAGGTAAGGCGTAGGCACAGAGCCCAAGTTTAGAACCCCACACTGGAGACATTCAGTCATGGCTCTTTTAATTGCAGGCACACTGGCAGCTGCTTAAATGACTTCCCAGCCCAGTCCCAACAAAGGGTCCAGCCTGGAAGACCCACATCACTGCCCTCAGAGGCCCTCCCCAAGCTCTGCGGCAAGTTGTACACGGCTCTACACAGCTCTCCCATCTGCTCCAAAACAACCCAGTGTCCCACTGTCAAGGACCCACAAGTAGGGAGGCATTCTACAAGGGCACCAAGGACTGAGGGGGAAAGACGGCAGGCTGCTGGGAGTGGAGATCCATCGCACCCGCCTGATCCTGCAGGGGTCTCCCCGGGCATCACCCCTAAATGCTGCTAGCTAAGACCAAAGGAAGGCCTCCAGTGGGGTCATGATCCTAAGGCTCGACGGCAAGAAGGCCTCAGTGTGGGAGCCTACCCACTGGCAGCCTATCTGTGCATAGTGTGGATCCACTTCCCATAAACCAGCTCATATAATGGGAGGACCTTCTCTAGGTAGCAGGCATGCTGGGTAAACTTTAATCAATAAACAAACAAAAGCAGGGTACGGCACTCTCGCCTTAAGTAGACATTAAGCATTTAGAACTAATTTCGGAAATGGTTATGAGACTCGGCAAGCATGCTGAGAAACGCGCTGCTTTGAAGGGTCACTATTTCCTTCTTGTTACTGAAGCAGACATTTAAGCAAGTGACAAGGATGCAAGTGTGAGCGGGGCGTCTATAACGGGTCAGAGCGTTCCAGCAGCCGTTGTACCACCAGGGATAAATACTCCAGAACAGGCAGTAGGGGGAGTAAGCCTGCAAACACAGGAAGCTGTGGGAGCACGTTCAGCAATGAATTCCGAGAGGCAAGGGGGGCCCACAGTGGCCAGTATTTCACTGAGGGTGGGAGGAACGGTCCTGCCAGCATCTTCTGCCTGGTCAGGTAAACCAAATCGAGACTTCGGCAGAACATGCTTAGGTGTGTGGAGATGTTACCCTGGTGGTAGTCCAGGTCATTGGCAAGCTCTTGCAAAGACTGCCTCCAGTTTTAGCCTGAAATCATGGAATTTTCAATATGCATGGAAATCTGCATTTAAAAAGGTGAAATGATTCAAGTCTTCTTCCTTTATTTCTCCCTTACTGGTGCTCCACCCTACTATGAGAGTCGTGCCTTACAAACAACGTGTCCGCAGAGCATGAAGGCAGCCACCTGTTTGGCTGTAATGGGAACACTTGAAGGACCACCAACTGAGCCAAACATCCCCCATGAACGATTCACGTGGTTCTGATCTACATTCTTATCCTTCTCCAGAGAAAGCACTTCCTTCCTAAAGCCCCCGTACTGTGGCCAGGGGCCTGCCCACACCTTCAGACCAACATGGCGGTGCTCAGAACTCCCTCACCTCCGGACACCCACCCACTAACTTTTCTGCATCCTGGGTGCCTTGGCCTCCTTCCCCCAGGCTCCCTGGAGGTGGGGCAGGCTTCCTGCGAGCTAATCCCCCTCTGCACCCAGTGTCCCGTTGCCTTCTACAGCCCCAGGAACTCTGCCTAAGCGATGCTCTCACTTCCTCTTCAGTCACCTGGCTCCTCCCATACCACGGAAGGATGAGTAGCTCACGTCCTCCCAAAAGCCATGCTCTGTCCTCATGTCCCTGGCTGGCTGAGACAACACTTCTCTCTTACCACACTTCTCTCCTCTACCGTCCACCGTCTGGTTTCCGGCCCAGTCACTGCCCTGAAACTGTCTAGGCAAACACCATGGATGCCAGGATTTCTGGGAGGGGGGCTGCCCTAACAAAAGCCACTGAAGGCAGGTGGAATTAAAGGTCAGAATTTCATTGTCTCCTAGTTCTGGGGCCCGGAAGTTCAATCAGGGTATCAGCTACGTCAGTTCCTTCTGGGGCTGAGGGAAGAGCTGTTCCGTGCCTCTCTCCAGCTTCTGGTGGCTCCAGGCGTTTCTTGGCTTACGGGGAGGATCCTTCCTGGCCTCTTCTCGTTTCTGGCATGGCCAGCAATCCTTGGTGTTCCTTTGCTTGCAGAAAAATCACTCCAGTCTCTGCCTCCATCTTCACAAGCAGCGGCATCACTGGGGTTGGTATCACCCACCCCATGGACCTCTTCCCATACCAGACCATACGGAATCCTTAGAAATGTTTATTATCAATTTTAATCACAGAACAATATGTGGTAAATACAGTTGTAAACTGCTTAAATGTAATGTTTCTTAGATTATATGAATAGTAACAACAACTGTTTGGTAAAATCTTTCCACATTGGATTACAACATTGTTAGTTACACCATTATTAGCAACCAAGCAGAAGCCTTTTTTTTATTTTCCTCCTCCTTTTTTTTTTCCTTTAATTATTACTTCATTTCAAAAAACTTATTGACATAGGTTCAGAAATACTACTGACCACAATGTTGTAGCTACAACACCAGAGAATGTGACAAAATCCGTGACTATAAAAACCTGCAGCAACAAAAACAACAGCCCACGCTGCAAAGCATGTGATTCACCACGCGATCTGACGCGTCACTGTAACTGGGTGATGATGACAGCTCTGACTGGAGCACATTAGAAGGTCCAAAAAGTAAATCAGTGTACACTATTAGCCTTGTGTGCACCCTCCACACCCCCACAGTGACGCTGCTGGTCACAGGTCCATCATCCCTCTGTCTGTGTGTCTCTCTGTGCTTCTTCTTGTTTATAAGGACACGAGATGGGATTAGGGCCCACCTTGCTCCAGCATGACCTTATGGGAACTTAACTGATAGGTGTTTCTTCAAAGAGCCTATTTCCAAATGAGTTCACGTTCACAGATACAAGGGTCAGGGCTTCAACATGTCTCCTTGGGGGACAAAATTCAATTTCTATCAGTGACCATCCAGGTGGCTCAGGTTTTCCAGGACGTAAGACTTTCAATTCCTAAATTGGAAGCATGCAGGCAAACCAGGCTCAGGTAGGTCCCCTACCTTCTGGCCCAACCACACCTGCCTTGGGCTCTCTGCACCGTCAGATACCCTGACAGCCACCTCTCTCTGGGGAAACCCTCCTTTTCTGTCCTCATGATACCTGCTCTCAACTAGACTATTCCATCTTATGGCCCGTAGGTCTTCAGCTCTGTGGGTCTCATCATTCGCTCCCTCACCCCTGCAGGCCTCTTCCTTCTTTACTCCAGGTGAAATCAACATCCAGGAACCTGGGGGCCACACTCAGGCCTCCTCCCCCATCTTGCCCTTCATCCATTAAATTCTCAATTACACTTTCTTCAAGCTTCTAATATCCACAGCTTCTCTACATTTCTGCTCCCCGACGTCTGCCCCTCATCATTGCTCCTTTGATCCCAGCGGCTGCCTCAGGTCGGGCTCTCCTCCACGCCTTTCAATGCCCTTCCTTAAGGGATCCCCACTAACCACTGCAGCCGCACCCCCTCTTCCTCCTCACCGGTGACTTAACCCGAGACTACAGGACTCCACGTGCAGACCTATGCCACCACCCCGCTCGCTGTGGTCCTCTCCTGAACCTCTCCCTTCCATGGATTTCTCAAGCAAGCTCTAACAACCATTGGGACTCGGCCCTGGCATTCCTCATCCTAGAAACCAGGCAGCCCGCTGTGGATACCCTTCCCCAGGGGCCTGTGGCACCCAGCACGGATGCCTGCTGTGGGGCCTTGGCAAGCACAAAGCAATGGTCCTTCTGGTTTACCGAGTTTAACACACTCTAAACGTCCTCAAAGGGACAAGGATTTTCGCTTCTATCTCATCAATATTTAGCACAGAGCCTAGTACACAACAGGTACCGAGTCAATGTTTGCTGGGTAGTCACCCAAAATCAAAAACATGCAAACTGAAAATAACTGAGATGCGGTTTATGCA
Organism: Elephas maximus indicus; assembly: GCF_024166365.1. Classification (NCBI taxonomy): domain Eukaryota; kingdom Metazoa; phylum Chordata; class Mammalia; order Proboscidea; family Elephantidae; genus Elephas; species Elephas maximus. Next base: position 2,485,364 of record NC_064820.1, on the reverse strand, counting down.
CCGTGGGACTAGCACTGATCACGACACCCAACAATGCACCCCAGTGGAAAGGTGGGAAGAAGGCACACGCGGGCATCCAGGCAATGAGGATGCAAACTGGCACAACCTTTGTGGGGGGGGTCAGGATATCCAGCCCAACCCCACTTGCACTTACCCTTTGACCAAGCAATCCCAGGGTTGGGAAGCCACACCAGTGGGACCCTTGTAAAACTATTCAGAGATGTTAGTAGGAGGCACTATTTATTGCAGCAGGATCTGTGACTGCAAATGGCAGGAAGCAACCTAACCATGTCTCCACAGGGCACTGCTGAATACATGACAGTCTGTCTATGTACTGTAGAGCTTGTGGCTCTAAAAAGGAGTGACTAAAATCTCTATATACTGCTAGGGAGTCTCCTGTGTTGCCATTAAGAAAAATGCGCTAGGTGGAAAAGGGTCTGTACAAATGCCACGATTATGGATTGAGCTGTGTCTCCCAAAAAGATATGGGGAAGTCCTAATCCCAGTACCTGTGAACGTGACCTTTTTGGAAATAGGGTCTTTGAAAATGTTATAAGTTAAGGAAGTCATACTACAGTAGGATGGCTCCTAATCCTACTGCCTTCTGAGCGGCGTCTTATAAAAGACAAGGACAGATATAGAAATAGCCACACCTAGGGAAAGACAGCATGAAGAACCATCTACAAGCCACAGAGCATCCAGTGATGCCAGAAGCTGGGAGACACAGGGAGGACTTTCCCCCAGAGCCTTCAGAAAGAGCATATTCCTGCTGACAGCCCAAATTCAGGCTCCCAGCCTCCAGAAGTATATAATAAATTGCTGTCCTTTAAAGACAGACACTCTGCGGTAATGTTATGGCATCTTAGGAAACTGAGGCAGTCAGTCACTCTAAGAAATGAAGGGAGGAGAGCATATTTACGTGTATAGGCACAGATCGCTTCACTTAAGGAAGCCTGGTGGAGCAACCATTAAATACTTGGCTACTAACCAAAACATCAGCAGTTCAAGCCCGTCACTGGTTTCACAGGAGAAAAGACCTGGCGATCTGCTCCTGTAAAGTTTACAGCCTGGGAAACACAACGGGGCAATTCTACTCTGTCACATGAGGTCGCCATAAGTCAAAATCTATTCCACAGCACCTAACAATAAATTGCTTAATTTATACTAATGAAGAAGCATGAACCATAAGCTCTAAGAAAAAGCTAAATGTGGAAAGAAAGCATGGGGTGAAGAAAACCAGGAGAAGCTAGATTTCTCCAAACATCCCATGTTTCATTGACTTGACTTGGAAACAGTACATAGTAATATAAATGTAAACCCTAAAAATCTCTAAAAATCAAAAGCAAAATGAGGTAAATTAAGCTAAGTGGGTTTCGAGGTGGTGGCAAAACCACACACAAGGAAATAATTTCAAGTGATTTCAAACCAGTAATTTTGTTTTAATTCCCTAGTGAAATACATACCCCAAGGACTAAGAGAAGAGAAAGAAACCATCAGGAAGTGTTTACAGTAATCAAAGACGACCAGGGCTGCAAGGAACTGCCCTTCTGAAAGGACTCCGTGGGCACTGAAGAGGCAAAGGAGTAATTAGGGGGGCCCTGTGGCACTCTGGATTCTGCTCCCAGGAGAAAAAGACACAGACCAAGGGAGAGATTAAGAAATCCCCTGGGGCCTAGCAATGAACTGACAGGTCAGGAGGAGCTTACCGTGTGTTTTAGTTTGAAAAATATTTGTTCTGTGTCCGTCCCCTGAGAAGGCCCAACCAAGGCCCTCCATGAGCACCTCTCATGCCCAGACCAGCCAGGGTGGCTGACGCTGGGGTCTACAGAAGGAAGTGGACCAGAGGAACCTAGGACACCTTGCTATCCCAAAGGGTAAGGATCCTCTCAAAGACGGCAGGGCTGTTGTCAAAAGAACTCAGGAGCCAAACTCATGAAGCCCCCTCGGGCTGGAAACGAGACCATTTCAGCATCTCTGAAAATAAAACTGAAATGGACTCAAAGACATGGCCTATCTTTAAATCCACGTGTCAGTGATGATTCTCGTAATCAAAGTACAACAAAATGAATAAATAAACAAACTCTTCCTGGTCTCCTTTGATGATGGTTTATTTAAAGAAAAAAAAAAAAAAACTGGTAGGAGGGGGGAAAGCGTTTATTCTGCCTTTCCTATATGAGTTGTACCCCCAGAATATTCCAACAGTGGATGAAGGAAGTTACTTTATATATGAGTATTCCAGCTAAAAGGAGACCTGGTGGCGCAGTGGTTAGGCACTTGACTGTGAACCAAAATGCCAGTGGTTCAAACCCACTGGTGGCTCTGTGTGAGAAAGATGTGGCAATCTGTTTCTGTAAAGATTACAGCCTAGAAAACCGTATGGGGCAGTTCTACTCTGTCACGTGGGGTCACCATGGGTTAGAGTCGACTTGACAGCAATGAACAATAGCGCAATGAATCAGGAGGTTTAGGCGGTGACCATGGGCGACGGCTGAGACACAGACATCGTCTGCCTCCCACGGGTGTATTCCATATGATCCATGATACAGTCCAGCCCGAGGGCTCCATACTTGAATCTAATCAGCCTCTGGATATCGCAAGGAATTTACGGGAAATATTCAAGACAGAAAGACATTTCAGTGGGATGTAATCGGCAAAATCCAGATGGTGGGAAACTCTACAGGACAAACAACTCAGTTTCTTTAAAAAATAATTTGCAGAAAGTTTGGCAAGGGATACTGGTGATGGTTGTACGACATGACTGATGTCATCACGTCACTGAATTGTACATTCAAAAAATGTCAAACTAGGGAATTTTGTGTTATATATGTTTTTTTTATATGTTTTTACCACAATAAAATGTTTTTAAAAAATAGTAATTTGAAGAGAAACAAACCCAACCTGAAATATTAAATATTAAAATAATTAATAAATTAATGATTAATAAATATTAAAAGTCTTTCAGAAGCAGATCACTAGGACTCTCTTCAGAAGAGTCTATGGGTGGACTCCAACCTCTAACCTTTTGGTCATCAGTCAACGCTTAATCATTTGCACCACCCAGGGACTCCACCTTTGGGGTCACCATGAGCTGGAATCAACTTGATGGCAAACCCCTTGCCATCACGTGGATTTCGACTCGTAGAGACCCTATAGGACAGGGTAGAACTGCCCCATGGGGTTTCTAAAGCTATGAATATTTATGGAAGCTGACTGCCACATCTTTCTCCCTTGGAGCGCTGGTGCGTTTGAACTGCTGACCTTTCGGTTAGCAATCAAGTGCTTAACCACTGTAGCCCCAAGTGGGTCCCCACCAATGATCACTTTGGGGATGTGAACTTCTTGCTTTGAAGGGTTTCTTATTTTCACCCCTATTTTAAACCGTTTCTGAAAACAAGAGTCACAGAATGACGGAGAGGTGGCTGTGTCTCTGAGTGCCACCTCCGTCACCAAGCACGGAGTCTGCGTTACGGGCTCTGCCGCCCAGCTTGCTGGCCTCTTACCTTCATAGGAGACGACCGGGTGCTCCGCCCGCTGGCACTGAGAAGGCTCCCGCGCCGGCTGGCCGAGCCTCCACATGCCCAGGCTGGAGACCAGCCAGGCGATGAAGCCAGGGCCCCTCATGGCACACAGGAGGCCTTGACTCCAGGCAGGTATCCTCTAACCAGAAGCTCGTCTTCCCGTCATCTGTTGAAACTGCCTAAAACACACAGAAGAGAAGGCTTGGGTTAACTTGAGCTCAGGGGCTGGGGGGCGACCTTTTTGGTAACACACCGTCACTAACTTTTAGGAGATGAGGCGTTGGTGGTTCAGGGGTAGAATTCTCGCCTTCTGTGTGGGAAATCCAGTTCGATTCCCAGCCAGTACACCTCATGTGTACCCACCACCCGTCTGTCAGCAGAGGTGTATGTGTTGCTGTGGTGCTGAACAGGTTTCAGCGGAGCTCCCAGACTAAGACAGACTGGGAAGGAAGGCCTGGCGATCTACTTCTAAAAATCAGCCAGGGAGAAGCCCCTGTGGATCACACAGTCTAATCTACAACCAGTCACAGGGATGGTACAGGAGTGGGCCAGGTTTTCTGCTGTGTGTGGGGTCACCACGAGACGGGGGCCAGCTCCACGGCAGTCAACGACAGTGCTTGGTAGAGACGGGTACAAACACGCCTATTTCTAGGTGAGACTTCAGATCATGCGTGTGTGCGTGTTTCAATACAGACTTTGATGTCTCCCAACAATCTCACGAGATGGTGCACTTAATATAAAACGAGACGTGCTGTTTTAACTGTCGTCAGAGTCTCTCCTAAGGAATGAATATTGACAACACTCTGTGGCCATTGATTGGTTTTTCCTTACCTGCCCCCGCAGTTACTATGAAAACAAAAGGTACGACAACGCCCATTTTTAGAAAAGGAGCTGCAGTCTGCAAACCCAGAATAAACACAGAAATGTATTTCTTAACCTCCTGACCCAAGACAGGAGATTCCATCAAATTATGAATCTTCAGGAAGACTAACACCTGTTGCAGGTGACGTCAACGTCACTGAGGTCTGTTCAGAGCAAGGAGGTGCGGCACACCCCCGCTTCCAGTCCGCTCGGGGAGGCTGTGAAGGGACAGTCACAGCCCCCGTCAAAGTAAATCGGCGATGATCAAATGATACAGTAAAGGTCATGAACGCCGTGACAGTCGCTCAGCAAGCACCAGCTCTGTGCCAGAACGGCGCACAGCACTCACGTCCGGAGCAGCACCCCGACACACGGGCACTCCCCAAACAATACTCCGACTCAAAGAATGGGGGACAGTCCTGTCTGGACCTGAGGCAGAACGCAAACCAACCTGAGAGAGAGAGTGTGTGTGTGTGTGTGTGTGTGTGTGTGTGTGTGTGAGGCCCACAACAACACAGAATCCCTGCTGTGAGCTCTGTGGCAAGTTGCCCAGGCCACCCGGCCACTGGGCCTGCCCTGCATCTAATCACGGCCCTCGCATCTGTGCCTGCAGAATGAAGGTGGAGGAAAACGATGCTGATGCCTGGGACACACTTCCCTGGGATTTGGAAAGTGGCAGTTACAGAAGGGAGAGATGCCATCTCAAGTAGGGGGGCAGCTAAAAGGGGGACTTGAGGAAATCAAATCACACGTGACATGTCAGGAAGCACACTGAAGGTCAACAGGTGACTTCCAAGGGCTTGTAATTTTCAGACTATACCTGTTCCCTCTCCTCCTAGAATAAAGGCATCCAAAGAGCGCTCACGCCAGGTGCCAGGGAAGGGCTTCACAGCTTCACCTGGAGATGTGGCTTTTCCGGGCATCCCCTGTAAAGCTAACTTCACAAGTCTCTGACTCTAAAAAGCTCAGCTCAAAATAGCGGGTCCCTCCTTCCTGGGCTCTGCAATTCCAACTTCCACTGAGTGCTGGATAACGCGGCGGCGGGGGCAGAGGGACAGGTTTATCCCATACTTTTTAGTGTCTAATCTCAGCCCAGGGGCAGTGGTGGCTCAGGGGTAGAATCCTCTCCTTCCATGCAGGAGACCCAGGTTCAATTCTCAGCCGTCGCACATCGCGCACAGCCACCACTCATCTGCCGGTGGAGGCCTGTGTGTTGCTAGGATACTGAACTATGACAGACTAGGAAGAAAAGCCTGGCAATCTACATCTGAAAATCAGCCACTGGAAACCCTATGGATCACCTCGTTCCACTGTGCATGGTGTCACCGTGAATCTCACCACTACTGCCACTGTGAGCCAAACAACTTTTCTGGGACCGCCCTGTGCACTGTAGGGTGTTCAGCAGCAGCCTGGCCTCCGCCCACTAGATGCCAGTAGCAACCCCAATTACTGACAACCGAAAGTGTCTCCAAAAACCAAAAAACCAAACCCACTGCTGTCGAGTCAGTTCCGACTGATGGCGACCCTACAGGACAGAGCGGAACTTCCCCCTAGGGTTTCCAAGGAGCGGCTGGTGGATGAGCACGGCTGACCTTCTTGGTTAGCAGCAGAGCTCTTAACCCCTGCACTACCAGGGCTCCAAAATGTCTCCAGACGTCCCCGAATCACCCTCGGTGGAGAACCCCTGATTTGCATGCATCGAAACATCTTCCTGTATTTAAAAATTAAGAGCGATATCACCACTCGGAAGGTTACTCGAGGTGGCTTAGGTACATCGCCCAGATGAATTTGCATTGCGGTATCTCAGCAGCATTTCAGTAAAAACGAAAGCCACGTTCATAAACTATTTGCTACATTTGGGAAATCCATTGTGAAAGAATTTTCAAGAAATGAGTTTCAATAAAGGTGGTTCTAATTTTATCCCACCACCTCTGGATAATTAAAAACAGATCAGGTGAATTAACACTAAACAAACGACCCTTCCCAACATGAAGATTTATTACGGCAGAATTGAAGGCCAATTTGGGCTGCAAAATACGGGCTTTTGTGTCACCTCTGGCTGAATCTCCCTGAAGCCAAGAGACCTACATTTCCATATGTGGGAGGGGCCCTGCGTCCCTCGGCTCTAAATAAACACGGCTGAGTATACCGGCGTTTGTGCGATAAATACCATTTCCTATTCACACCCACACTGCAACTGAATAGGCTCTGGGGAACAGAAAATAACTGTTGCTTTTAGCAAAAAAAAAAAAAAAATACCGTCAAATAAAAATGCGATCAAAAGAATGAAGTCTTACATAAGAAGTTTTGCTTAGGGAACAAAGTCTAACCAGTGATTAATAGAAACAAATTCAAAATATGTTTGCTGTCATCGGCTGCCGTTGAGTCAGCTCCAACTCATGGCCACCCCATGGACAGCAGAACAAAACGCCTCCCAGTTCTGTGCCACCTTCAAGATTGTCGGTACGCTCAGGTCCCTCGTTGTGACCACTGTGTATTTTGAGTGCCTTCCAAGCTAGGAGGCTCATCTTCCAGCACTATGTCGGACAATACTTTGTTGATATCCATAGGGTTTTCACTGGCTGATTTTCAGAAGTGGATCGCGAGGCCTTTCTTCCTAGTCTGTCTGTCACAGTCTGGAAGCACCACTGAAACCTGTCCACCGTGGGTGACCCTGCTGGTGTTTGAAATACCAATGGCATAGCTTCCAGCATCACAGCATCATGCCGGCCCCCACAGATAGGTGGTGGGTAAATAGCCTGCCATAGTCAGACTTCTCAGGATGCTTCTGCGGCTTCCAGAGGACACACAGTCCTGGATCAAGACCCTCCCCCGCCACTCCATCCGCCACTACTCCCACAGGCACAGGCAGCCCCTCTGCCTCTCCCTACTCCACTGTGACCTTGTTAACTGATAACACCTTTAAAGACCCTATTTTCAAACAAGTCACTCGTATAGGGGTTAAGACTTCAACAGATCTTTTGGGGGGCCGCCATTCAACCCGTAACATGGATTTCCTTTACCCATCTGGTCATACTGAAAGGTGCCCTCTGTGGGCAAGGAACAGCACTTTAAGACCTGGGCAAAGAGGAAGACCACAGTTTAGAACTTCAGGGTCCCAAGGTACAGCAGTCGAGCAAGGGGAAGTTATCTTTGGACAGCTATAAAACGGAAGTAGGAGCGAAATCTCAAGAAAACACAGATGAAGGAGAAATGCCCTCAGCATGGGGGAAGAAGAAGGAGCTCTGTCTTCTGAAAGGGTACAGGGTAGAGAGTCACAGAACCAGGAGCAAAGGACCCAGGAGAGTTCAAGTCCACGGCGTGTTTAGATGTAGAAGAAACATGCGGAATGAACCCAGGCTCTCTTCTTGCAGAAGTACCAGCTACTCACAGCACTGAACAGGAAATGCAATTAAATGATCAATAAAACAGTACCACTTAAGGTAACGCACAGTGTTCTAGTAAATAGAATGAGCTAATCCTTTTAAAACCAATAGCTGAACATTTTATTCTTTGGGAAATAATGTGAAATGAAAGCTTCTGTTATTGTGCTGAGTCTACAAAGGGAATTTAGATGTCCCCCAAACACGGCGTCTTCAATTTTTAGGTACTTTTTAAAAAAAATTAGATCCTTTTTGTATTATTTTTACCCGTGAACCTTGACTGCCAAATTTTAGCCAAAAGGGGTTTACCAAGATGAATTAGGGAAACATTTCAGGCATTTGTGAATGAAAACAGGGACACCCTTAAGTCCTAAGCATCGCTGGTGGTCACTTCTACATAATTGAAGAAGAAGCTGGGGGGGCGGGGGGCGGATTATCCAATAGGTGAGGCGAGCACCGTGCCTACCTTGCTTCACATTTTTTTTTTTTTTACCACATCAAAGATTCTGTTTCTAGGAATGGCTGGCATCTGTCTCCCTCCCAACTCCACAGCACCTTCCTACAGAATCAAACCTTCTTTTCAAACTCACAAGCCCTGACAGGGGCGGGTGACCCAGTGAGCAAGGAAAACACGGGCACGTGAAATTGCGCACTGCAGATTAGTAAGTAAGCACAAGTCGGCCCGTGCTTACCTTGCTTATTGGGTAATCCGCCCCTGGAAGTTGGTTTTAGTATTTCCGTCAAATCCGAACTCAGAGGAGATAGGGTTTCGTGGCTATATAAAATGACCTCATGACATAAAATAGAAAAGAGCAAACATTAAACCCTTTTATACAGTTCAATCGTGGTTCAACTCCAGTGACCTTACTTTATGTCTCTCTTCAATGGCGACCATTACCGGACTTTTGCTTCATCTCCTTGTTTAGCTCCAGATTGCCTGGAGGAACTATAAAAGTAAATGAAGTCCATTACATAAAATTATTATTTACACAAAGGCAATATTAATTTTATCTGTCAGCAGGTTTTAAAACGAACTGAAAGTTCACTCGATCTACTTCTGCGTGAGCGAAGCCAGCAAGAGCCCTTTCTCGGAAAAGATGGAATAAAAGAACTTAAATAATGGGGCCTTCGAGGCAATGTAACTCTACAGGCAAAATCTAAAGGATTTATCTGGAGTCATTTCCTCGGGCAGGAAACCCGCATGGACACGGTAAAATAATCAAGTTGTAAATGATTCCTGGGGTGTGAAAATTAGTGCTCCCAGCTCCCATCTGTTTTTCATTAAGACAGCTCAACTTTCTCCCTCGTCCATGAGAGGGGGCAACTTCCGTGCCAACATCCAGAAGCAACAGGAGCACAACAGGGCAGCACTGAGCACGTGTGCCCACTTGCCTCTTCTCTTGAATATCTCCAGAGCCCTCTCTTCTGAGGCCCATGGCACCTGCACCTCTTTGTGTTTCCACAACACCCCAGGCTCTCATTCTCAGTCTCCTTAAATGAAGGCACGCTCCAATCTCTCCAGAATGTTCATTTCTTCTCAGTCAACACTCTCAGTGGCATCTCTCTTCAAACTCACTTCGTTGTTGTTGTTAGATTCTACCACGTCGACTCAGACTCACAGAGACCCCATGTACAGCAGAACAAAATGTTGCCCAGTCCTGTGCCATCTTCATAATTGCTGGTACGCTCGAGTCCACTGTAGCGGTCACTGTGTATTTTCAGTACCTTCCAATCTAGGGGACTCGTTTTCCAGCACTGTATCACACAGTGTTCGGTTGTGATCCATAGAGATTTCATTGGCTGATTTTCAAAACAGATTGGCAGGCCTTTCTTGCTAGTCTGTCTTTGCCTGGCAGCTCCGCTGAAACCTGTCCACCATGGGTGACCCTGCTGGTATATGAAATACCAGTGGCACAGTTTCCAGCATCGCAGCAACATGCAAGCCACCACAGTAGGATACACTGAGAGATGGAGGGTGTAGGATTTTACGTATCTTCTAAAAATTGGTGACTCCCAGCTCGATAACAACCTCCCAGGCATAATCCAGACCCATACATTAAAACAGACGTCTCCACATAATAAGCCCAAGGCCCATCGGTTGCAGTACATCTGAAGGTGACCTCACTACGGGTCTTCCTCCACTGTCTGCTCCGGGCCTATTTCCTTTCCAGGCTGATGACAGTGCTGTTTACGCCAACACCCAAGGCATCATCCCAGTGCTTGTCCCTTATTCCCCTCCCTTGTGCTCTAAATCTCATCCTTTATATGTCACCGTTGTTCTCATTGTTAGGTGCCGTCAAGTCGATTTCAACTCATAACAACCCCATGTGACAGAGTGGAACTGCCCCGTAGGATTCCCTAGACTGTAATTTTATGGGAGCAGATTGCCAGGTTATTATGCATTGAACTGTGTCCCCCAAAAGTATGTGTCAGCTTGGCCAGGCCATGATTGTCAGTATTGTGTAATTATCCTCCATTGTGTGATCTGATGTAATTATCCTGTGTGTTGTAAATTCCAACTTCTATGACGCTAATGAGGCAGGATTAGAGGTAGTTATGTTAATGAAACAGGATTCAATCCATGGGATTAGATCATACCTTGAGTCACTCTCTTTTGAGATATAAAAGAGATTCAACAGGCAAGCAGAGAGGGGGACCTCCTACCACCAACAAAAAAGAACTGGGAGCAGAGTGTGTCCTTTGGACCCGGAGTCCCTGCACTGAGAACCTCCTAGGTCAAGGGAAGATTGGTGACAAGGACCTTCCCCCAGAGCTGACAGAGAAAGCCTTCCCTTAGAGCTGGTATCCTGAATTTGGACTTCTAGACTCCTAAACTGTGTTGTTGTTAGGTGCCTTCAAGTCAGTTCTGACTCATAGCAACCCTATGTGCAACAGAACGAAACACTGCCCAGTCCTGCACCATCCTCACAATTATTATGCTTAGGCCCATTGTTGCAGCCACTGTGTCAATCCATTTCGTTGAGGGTTTTCCTCTGTTTCACTGACCTAAACTGTGAGAGAATACACTTCTGTCTGTTGAAGCCACCCACCTGTGGTATTTACAGCAGCACTAGGTAATCAAGGCACAGATCTTGGAGCGTCTGATGGTTTTGACCCACTGACGGTTCGGTTATGAGCCAAGCACTTAACCACTGCACCAACCAGGGCTCCTGCACTGTCGCTATGTCCGGACAACTCTTCCCTTACCCATGTCTGGACCCACACCCTCCTGCCCATCCTAACTGGCCCTCTGCTTCTCACGTCTGCAATCTCAGCTGCATCTCCCACAGGGTTCCTCTGAGAAGCCCTCTCTGATGTGTTTGCCCTTCACCCATCCCCGCCTGGCCCCACTGACCAGCACCAATGTGTCCACCCTGAGCTGCATCACCATCTGTCTGTCCCATTCAAACAAGGCCGCAGACCCTCGACCTCTGGTAGTACCTAGCGTAAGGCAGACAAACAACTGACGCCTGTGCAGTGAGAGAATGGACAAAAATAACGCACATTCTCAGACACTCCTTCACCGCGTTTATGCTTCCATTACAACACAGTCCACGTTCCCTTTTTGTCTAGGACACTGCCATTCATTGCCACAGATGCTTCACTCCATGACTAAAATTAGCTTAACATCTGGTCCAAAGACAAGGATTCCCATGGTTTTGAGAAACGTCCTTTCTAAATGTCATGATTTTCCAATTAATGGTCAAAGGGATGGCAGGATTACTATAAACAGACAGGCTAAACAGAGGTGTTCTCTTGGGCCTGGAAGCAGACCGAAGAAATAACTGAGTGTAGAAACCCAAGGGGGCCCGGAGGAGGGGCTCTGGCACGCCGTTACTCACGGAGCCACTTGAAATGCCAAAGGGCAGGACAGAGGATTCCAGGACTCGCAGCAAACCAATTTATTAAAGTCATCATTCTAGGCTGAAAACATAAGTAGCTTGAAATCTTTTCAGACAGATTTACAGATCATAGGCAGCTAATACATTTAGGAAAACTAGGTGACTTCATGAAAAAGTCTCTCCGTGTTTTCAGGTTTTAGTTGGAGTGGCACCAGGTATGACATCCGATGGCAGTGTTTGCATAAGGCATCTCAGTGTTTTTATTTCAGTCCATTCAAGTCTGCCACAATGTGTGGCCCAAAAACCAGAACAAAAAGACTCAACAGCACTAGTTTTGGGTCAATGTATTAAAAACAAAGGAGCCCTGGTGGCACAACGGTTAAGCACTCAGCTTCAGGTTGAAGGTTTCAACCCACCCAGTGGCTCCGCAGAAGAGAGACCTGGCAATCTGCTCTCTGAAGATTACAGCCTAGAAAATGCTATGGGGCAGTTCTACTCTGTCACATGGGGTCGCTACGAGTCAGAATTGACTCAATGGCACCTAACAAGAAGAATGTTGTTGTTAAAAACAAGAATCAGAAGTCAACATTACAATAAAAATTACAGAAACATATAATATCAAAGTTCCTACTGATGAGAGAATAACAAAACATAAGAAATTTCGAAGTGGAGTATGTGGAGTACTCGCACATCTCTGCTTTTCCTGAAATTAACCCGCACCATGAGCATCACCGTTCCTCTCACAGATGTGGATACCATGACTCCAGGAGGCCCCACAGCTCAGTGGAAGAAGGAAGACCTTCAGTGGGTCAGCCCCCGGCTCCAAGCCCAGGGTCATCTTGCTGAAGACACCTCCCTGCCTGCACCTTGTTTCTGTGATCACCTTTGCACTGGGGCTTAGAAGCCAAGCTGGGCACAAGGTCGGGGGCAAAAGAAATAAACAGAAGATCTAATTCTGTCTCTGCCTACCAATTTCCTGACCATGGGTTCCCTGGAAAAGAAACTTCAGTAAGTCACTTGTACAGCATCACTCGTCCATCCTGGACCCAGAGATCTCACTGGCCAAGTCAAAGCTGGAAGAACACCCAACCCTGGACAACTCTGCAAGGCCTCCTCAGTGCCAGGGACCCCAGGGCCTGGTCTGCACCCTCCTGAGCCCACCATCCATGCCCAGGCCCGTGACGTCGAGATCATCTCCGGGCTGGGAATATAAGCCCATCTCAACCCAACATGTCCTGAAACCCAAACTTTCACTCTTCTTCACTTCTCCTGGGCTACAGAGAATTCCCTCCAGCCTCCCGGGGACAGAACAAAGCACTGGTCCCTTCCCCAAATCTGCTTCCGGCCGAGTTCCTATCATAGCTGGGGAATCCTGATTCCTCTATTCACCCACATGTACTCTAACTCATCACCAAGTCCTGTCACTCTTCCCCACCTCACTCACCTCCACGCTTCCCGAGACTTCCATCTCACCTGGACTCAGCCAAGCCCCTCTGTCTTCTCCCCAAAGGCCCTCCTTCTATGCTACAGCCAGGCTCATCTTGGCCAAGAGCTAATCACACTAAGTAATCTTTCCTTTTTTTTTTTGTCTCTGCTTAAAGCCTTCTAATTGTTCCCTTTGCAATCTCCCAAAAATGCAATCCCGCTGACTCCAACCAGCAAGCGCTTGGGTGGTCTGACCCCGCTCGGCACCCTTGCCCACCACCCCTCCAGCTCCCGCTCTCCGGCTCACCACACTGCACCCACGCCCACACACTCAGCCTCCCTGGTCTTTGTGCCCTCCAAGCCCATTCCTTCAGGGCAGCACTGGCTGCTCTGCAGGCCCAGAGGGCTCTTTCCTCCTCACTCAGCTGTTATCAAAAGTCAAGTCCTTAGAAAAGCCTTCCCAGACCTGCCCTGCTAACGTACCACCTCATACTCTCTACCAGATTCTATCATTTCCTCCTCTTCACTCGCTGACAAATACTGAAAAACTCCTTAAACAAGATAAACATAGAACCACGACATGACCCAGCAAGCCCCCTCCTATGTATATGCCCAGGAGAATTAAAACAGGGACTCAAGCAGAAACCTGTACACCAATGTTCACTGCAGCACTATTCACAACAGCCAACAGGTGGAAACGGCCCAAGTGTCCATCCACAGGTGAGTGGAAAAACACAACGTGCTCCATCCGTACAATGGGATAGTACTCAGCCCCCGAGAGAAACTAAGTTCTGATACACGCTTCCACATGGATGAACCTTTAAAACACTCTGCTGAGTGAAATAAACCAGTCACAGAAAGACAAGAATTATGTGATGCCCCTTATATTAAATGTCTAGAAAAGGCAAATATATAGAAAACAGAGTAGAGGTTACCAGGGGCTTGGGGGAGATAGGTGTGGTGAGTTTTGTTTAATAGGTACAGAGTTTCTGTCTGGGGTGATGAAAAAATTTTGGAAATAAATAGTGGTGTTGGTTGTACAAAAAGAGAAAATGTGAAATTACACAGCTGGAATATCTGCTTATGTGCCATTTAACCCACCAGTACATAAAAACCAGAGGTCTTTGTCTTCTGCACTCGGCGTCCCTGGGACCTAGAGCAGAATGTGACACATACAAACATCATGAGCTGACTGACCCGGGGCCAGTGGGGATGGGAGGAGGATGGTCTCACCCACGTGGCAGAGACACGACCAAGAAGCCTGTCCACACGATTTTTGGCCCTGAGTGGCTGTTTATGGCAAGTTTCACTACTATCCACGGAAAACGACAGGTTAGCTCGTGAGGCATCAGCCTGTTAGTTGAGACTTCTTACTACCACGTCAACAAAGATCATGAGCTAGCTGCCACAAAGACATCTAAGGACCAGCACTCCATGGGTCCTGTGGAGTGCAGGCTTCTGAGAACACGCGACGTATATTCTTCTGTTCATCAGCCAGAAGTGTGGGCAGGTCATTTAGGGCACGACAATGAAGTTCTCGTTGGCTGAAGAATGAAACCTGGACAATGAATGCGGAAGACTGAAGAAGAACCGATGCCTTTGAATTATGCTGTTCGTGAAGAATCCTGAATATACTACGGGCTGCCAGAAGAACAAACAAATCTGCCTTGGAAGAAGTATAGCCAGAATGTTCATTAGAAGCGAGAATGGCGAGACTTCATCTCACGTACTTTGGACACGTTATCAGGAAAAACCAATCACTGCAGAAAGACATAATGCTTGGTAAAATAGAAGGTCAGCAAAAAAGGAGAAGACCCTAAACAGGATGGATTGACACGGTGGCTGCAGAAATGGGCTCACACACAGCGATAATCATGAACATGGTGCAGAACCAGGCAACATTCTGTTCTGTTGCCCATGAAGTCGCCATTAGTCGGGCCACCTAACGACAACATGGCTGAAGAGTAATCTCCCAGGATTTTATATTCTGTATTTCAAAATACTCAAAGTTAGATGATGGTGGATATGTTAATGAAAATACCAAAATGAACAATTCCTAAGCATAAACTCAGAAGAAAAATGGCAGGTTGCATCAATTTTGCAAGGTGTTCCCAAGTAACAACGATGGGGTTGGGCCCTGAAGCAGGTGTCTGGGTGCTCTTTTCATAGCACAAAGGTTAAGAACCATTCAGGTGGGCTCCAGCCTGCATGGCCCCAGGAACCTGCCCTGCCTGCCAACACTGGACTGGGGGGACAGCACTCCCTATACATTATAACTTGGGCCAGGGAACCTGGCTCCACCACCAACCTTATGCCTCAGTTTCCATCATCTGTAGTAAAGAGATACAAACCATAGCTTAAAATTAAAAGAGTTCATTTGAAAGAACTACCCTAGCAACTGTTGTTAGCTGCCACTGAGTCAGCCTGGACTCAGCCCCGACTAGTGGTGACTCTTATGTACAATGGAACAAAACATTGCCCGGTCCTTTACCATCCTCATCATCAGTTTCAGATAGGACTTGGTTGACTCACAGGGTTTTCACTGGCTGATTTTCAGAAGTACATCTCCAGGCCTTCGTTTTGTGGCCTCCGTAGATGGACTTGAACCTCCAATCTTTTGGTTAGCAGCCAAATGTGTTTACTGTTTGTGCCACCCAGATTTGTATATATGCTTGCACACACACATTTGTAATTTGATAAAGCTATGAGTTGGGTTTTTTATGAGTCAGAATCGACCTGACAGCGGTGGGTTTGGTTTTTGGTTTGATTATATAAAAAGCAAGGACATGAAAACACAAACTTCAAGCTCACGTTAATGTGGAAATGAATGTACGGAGGTCGTCCTCTACTTCATTCATCAACCACTGCTTGACCCCATGGTCACACCACCTAGTCAAATCAGAACCCTCACTGATCCTCTGCAGACCTGACGAGTTCCTGCCTCCACCTCCTACACGTCCATGTAAGAACCTCATCCATCTATCTACTGAGGCCCAGATCCAACACTAGCCCCTCCATCAGTGGTAGCCAGTGACCAATGTGGAGCAAGGGCTGCTCCTCCCAGCCTCCACAGGACACGGAGGTACCCGCGGACCTCAGCACACAACGCCACAAAGCCGCGCCCCCATTCCTTACGGTAGCCCTCAATGCTCACCCAGTTCCTTGCACATAGAAAGTTCTGAGTGTTTGCTGAATGAGTGAATCAACCAAACAGCCAATCAATCAGTAACAAATGGTGGGAAGAAGCCAGGCAACAATGGGCACAGATTTTGAAACCTATGTGTGTTCTAAAAGCATGGGAATCCACAAACAAACTGGAAATAAGAAGAACCACGCTCTCTACAGTGAAACAATTTAAAATCTCAGGCCAGAATTTATCGAGAAGGGAGGTAACATTACCTATCCAAAATGAGGAGACTAAAGTGGTAAGTAACGAGCTGAAATAAATGATGGCATAGCTACACTAACAAATATTACGCAGCTTGTAAAACCAATGGAGTAAAACTCTACACGCTGGCACGTCAGTGCAACAATGGTGTCAAGTGAAAACATCAAAGTGCAGAAATTTATCGATCTGAAGAAGGATAGATAAATTTCTATACTTTGGGAGAGAGAGAAGCTGTGATGACACAATGGTTAAGCGCTTGGTTACTAACTGAAAGGTTGGTGGTTAGAACCCACCCATCGGTTCTGAGGGAGAAAAAAGACCTGGTGATCTGCTTCCATAAAGATTACAGCCAAGAAAAGCCTGTGAGACTGGAGCCTCAACATACATGTTTAGATTCAGTTCAGGTTTGTCTTAGAAAATAAATACAAACCAAAAAAAAAACCATTGCGTTGAGTCGATCCCGACTCATAGCAACCCTACAGGACAGGGTAGAACTGCCCTGTAGTGTTTCCAAGCAGCACCTGGTGGATTCGAACTGCCAACTTTTTGGTTAGCAGCCATAGCTCTTTACCACCATGCCACCAAAAACCAAAACCAAACCCACTGCCGTCGAGTTGATTCTGACTCACGGTGACCCTATAGGACAGAGTAGAACTCCCCATAGAATTTCCCAGGAGCCCCTGGCAGATTCAAACTGTTGACCTCTTGGTTAGCAGCCGTAGCACTTCACCACTATGCCATTAGGGTTTCCAAAATAAATATAATTGAATAGAAAAAAAAAAAAAAAAAGAACAGTTGTCGCTGGGCAGAAGAAGAGAAAGTAAGGCAGGTTTGAAGAAGGGGTGGCCAGAAGGTAGACACATTGATAGAGCAGAGGCCAACTTTTCTGGAATGTTCTCTGAACAGAATGGAAATTCCCCGTGTTCTCCTTTAGCTTCAGAAGAGCACAGTTCTATGGAGAACACGTCACACAAGGATTTCAACAGAGAGTCAATGCTAGACATTCTAGAACAGAAACCCTACTCTTTTATATACTAGATTCATTCCACTCTGGACGAAAACAATCTTCACTCTCATCTAAGGAAATGAAATTGGCTTAACCAGGCTTGCCTAATACGTGATATATGCAAAGCTCTCAGCTGACACTCAGAAGGCCTCTTGTCACACGGGCAGCAACAAAAAATATATATTTCCATTCTGACAAGGCCACGCTGCATTTTTGTCTTCAAAGTCGCCCCTAGCTTACTAAATGGCACAAGCCTGTGATTTATATCTCATTATAGGAAAGTTGTTGCTGATGTAGTCCATTGCCACAGAATCACCTCCAACGTGTGGAAATTCCGTGCACAACAAGAGCAAACGTTGACGGGTCCTGAGCCATCTTCACGATCGCTGGTATGCTCAAGTCCACTGTTGCGGCTACTGTGTACTTTGAGTGCCTTCCAACCTAGGGGGCTCATCTTTCAGCACCAAAGCTGACAATCTTCTGTTGTAATCCATAGGATTTTCACTGGCTGACTTTCAGAAGTAGAACACCAGGCCTTTCTTCCAAGCCTGGCTTAGTCTGGAAGCTACACCAAAACCTGCCCACCATGGGCAACCCTCCTTTTAGTTGAGATACTGGTGGCATCACAGTAAGTGTAGTGCAGGAAATTCAACTTGGCACAGCATATTAATGAAGGCACTCACGCATATATATGCGTGCACACTCACACGTGTGCATACTCAATGTGTACTCATGTGTATGAACACACACAAACATTCTCATGTTGAAATATATAAACATCCTTATGCTTCGTAAAGCAGAAGGTCAACAAAAAAGAGGAAGACCTTCAATGAGACTGACATAGTGGCTGCAACAGTGGGCTCAAACGTAGCAATGGCTGTAAGGACGGCACAGGACTGGGCAGTGTCTCTTTCTGTTGTTCGTAGGGTGGCTATGAGTCAGAGCTGACTTGACGGCACCTAACAACAGGGGTCTGAGCTCCAGTGCAAATCCCAGCTCAGTCACTTGCTGGCGGTGTGTTCTGTTTTCATCTCCAAATGGGATAATCTCTCTGCCTTTTTCATAAGGTTTGTTAAGATTTAATGATTTAGTCAATGAAAAACACTTAGAACAACGCCAGGCACATGGAAAACGCTCAGTAACAGGCATGACAACGTGGATCTTTGTCGTTATTATTAACATCTGGAGAAAAAGATGCCCCAGCATTAGAATGTTCTGGGAAACATGCTTCTATATAGTTTTTTAAAGCATTTGTGAGGTTGTTTTTTCAAGTTTAGGTCCCTGGATGGCATGGACAGTTAAGCACTCAGCTACTACAAATGTTGGAGGTTCAAATCCACCTAGGGGTACTGAACGAAAGGCCTGGTGACCTACTTCCACGAAGCCCTATGGAAAACAGTTCCACTCTTACACACGAGGGGACACCATGAGGCAGAGTTGACACAATGGCGACTACTAGGGGTTTTATTGTTTGGCCTGCGAGTATACTGTGAATGGACATGTATGCTTTTATCACCAGAAAAAAAACTGTCATGTACTCTTTGGCTAAGAAAATGCTACAAAGAAGAATCAAGATGAATTGGGGACTTAAGCTCCCTGTGGGGCTCATTTCTGTCCCCAGAGGAAGGAAGAAGCTCTATCTAAAAAGTCCAGTCTCTTTAATGCGTTACATGTGATCATGCTTGAAGACAGCAACAAGAACGTGGAGGATAGTGTCCAAGGCAAACTTTTACTATTCTTAAGAAGACCAGCATCTTCTATCTCACCAGGGCTTGATCGCCATTCAAAAAGCCTCTCTCACTACCACCCTTAGATACTCTAAACCTTGAACCGAAACTACCCCCGATGTCACCTTTTAACTAAGTAACAGATTAACACAAAAAGTAAAGAATGTCACCCTTGAGTCACTCCTTAAAAAATTAACTGCTGTTGTTAAAACCAAAAACCTACTGCCACTGAGTTGATTCCAACTCATAGCAACCCTATACGACAGAGTAGAACTGCCCTATAGGGTTTCCGAGGAACAGCTGGTGAATTCAAACTGCCAGCCTTTTGGAGTTGTTGTTAGGCACCGTCAAGTGGGTTCCAACTCATCACAACCCCATGTACAACAGAACGGAACACTGTCTGGTCCTGCACCATCCTCATACTCACTGTTATGCTTGAGCTCATTGTTGCAGCCACTGTCTCAATCCACCTCATTGAGGGTCTTCCTCCTTTCCCCTGACCCTGTACTCTGCCAAGCATGATGTCCTTCTCCAGGGACTGATCCCACCTGACAACATGTCCAAAGTATGAAAGACGCAGTCTCGCCATCCTTGCTTCTAAGAAACATTCTGGCTGTACTTCTTCCAAGACAGATTTGTTCGTTCTTTTGGCAGTCCATGGTATATTCAATATTCTTAGCCAACACCACAATTCAAAGGCATCAATTCTTCTTCAGTCTTCCTTATTCGTTGTCCAGCTTTCACATGCTTATGATGTGATTGAAAATACCATGGCTTGGGTCAGGCGCACCTTAGTTTTCAAGGTGACATCTTTGCTCTTCAACACTTTAAAGAGTTGAAGCAGATTTACCCAATGCAACGCGTCTTTTGATTTCTTGACTGCTGGTTCCATGGCTGTTGATTGTGGATCCAAGTAAAATTAAATCCTTGACAACTTCAAATGGTCAATAGTTACTCTAACACACGGGTGAGGAGATTAAAGGGGTGGTGAGATGAAGTTAATGGGAATGGAACAACTAGAATAGAAACAATGAGAATGTTGATACAACGTGAAGAATGTAACCAACAACACTGAACAATATGTGTAGATGCTGTTGAATGGGAACCTGTTTTGTTGGATGTACATTCACAAAAAATAGAATATATATGTTAAAAAAAAAAAAAAAGCATCTCTCTACCTCAAGAGCCCTAGGTGTTCACGATAGAGTGGGCATCTGGGAGGTCCTGTTCTATAACCCTACAGAGAAAAATGAAATAGAGCTAGCTGAGATAGCAACTTGGCTAGAGGAAATTTCACACGGCCAAAGACTTTACTCACAGTAACTAAAGATTATTTAGATTTCTTATCTAAGTAGCACATTGACCAGTCAATAACCTGTGGACCGAAGCAAGGGCAGGAAAAAAAAAAAGTTTTCAAGAAAAACAATATGATATTCAGAAGCCCAGAAAAAAATATGAGAACAGCAAGGCATCCAATGCCACGTGAAATGAAGCGTTGGCGGGGGTCATCCATAACTTCCTAAATGCAAGGCAGAGCTGATGCAAGTGCTCAGAAACCCCACAGCTAAAGCCTTAATTCATTTTGTGAGTCTCACCCATGCCTCATACTGAAGATAAAATACAATGAGACCATAACGCTTCGAAGGTGTGGTTTGTGTGCAATATTTGTTTTCCAGCGGCTCATGGTGATTTTCCTAGATTAGAACTCGAAGGTTACAGGAAAAGGCGAAACTGCCACCACAAAAAAAAAAAAAAACATTTCCAAAGGAGATGACAGTCACGGTGGAGTCAGGAAGCATCCAGCATTGTTTAGAAAGGCAAAGGACGGTGATTCAGACGGGCCCTCCAGGTCAGAAGTCTCCTCCATCGGCCAAAATCACCCACGAAGGTTTCCATGTTCTGTGCAGTGACCTGGGAAACGCTGGTAAGAGCTGATGGAGTATAAGAATCACAGACATGAGTTCAATCCAGGCAAGTCAATGTTCTAGCCCAAGATCATCGCCAGGCTAGACCCTAGCAGTGCCTGGACTTGACTCAAAAACTACTACAGAATCCAGTGTCACCAACGGTATAAAGACTGACCGGCTTAGACAGCCTGGCAATTTACAGCCGGCACGACTAGAGAAGCAAACTCATTTTCAAATTTTGTAGAAGCGTGGGCTGCGTTTCCAAAAGGCTGGCAGTTGGAACCCACCCAGGAAAAAACCTGGTGAGCTGCTCCCACAAAGATTGTTGCCGTTGTGCTCTTAGGTTCTGTGTAGTTGGTTCTAACTCACAGCTTCCCTGTGTACAACAGAGCAAGACATTGCTCGGTGCTTCACCGTCCTCACAGTAGTGGGTATATGTGAGGCCTCTGTTGCAGCCACTGAGTCAGTTCATCTCACTGAGGGTCTTCCTCCTTTTTTGATGGCCTCCTACTTTACCAAGCATGATGTCCTTCTCCTGATAACATGTCCAAAGCATGTGAGACAAAGCCTCACCATCCTTACTTCCAATGAGCATTCTGGCTGTACTCCTTCCAAGACAGATTTGTTCAATCCTTTGGCAGTCCATTCAATATTCTTCACTGACATCACAATTCAGAGGCATCAATTCTTTTTTCGGATCTCCTTATACATTGTCCAGCTTTCTGAAGCATATGAGGCGATTGAACACACCACGGTTTGGGTCGGATGCACCTTAGTCCTCAAAGTGACATCTTTGCTTTTGAACACTTTAAAGAGGTCTTTTGTAGCAGATTTGCCCAGTGTAGTATGTTGTTTTTTGACTGCTCCTTCCATGGGTGTTGATGTTGATCCAAACAGAGGAGGAAGGAGAGAGCACTTCATATATCAGGCCAGGTTGTCATCAGCCTGCCGTAGACAGATGGGTGGGGGGTGGGGCGGGGCATGATCTACCAGTGAACATAAAGTGCAAAAGAGCCGCACAAACACCAGTGTAAAATTGACCTTCTTAGTCTATCGTTTGAGCCCTGAGCACATTTTTTTTTTTTGACTAAACGCATCACAGTTACCCAGACAGCCAGTTACCACATACATATTCATGAAGCAACAGACTCTACAATTACTCTAAACGCCTTAAATTATTTATAATCATAAATTACTTTATAATGTACATTATCTATCATTATAAATTACTTTATAATTTATATTAGTCACATTCTATTATTTGATTAATAATTTTGTTGGTGGAAACTGGCTTCCAGCCCAAGAACTCACTCTTGTCCCCAAAAGAAACACCACGTGCCCACGCTGACAACCTATGGCTGCTCTGTACCCACTTCTTTGACCAACCATATTCAAAAGAAGTTTCTATTCTTTTCCCAGTGTTTTCTCAGCATTAAAGCATTTGAGGCATGTTCAGGCTGTCCCCGGGTTACACAGGAGTCACCGGGATGTTCAATGGAGCGCCGGGCTAGCCCATAAAATGCATTTAACTCCAACTAAAAAAAACCCAAACCCACTGCTGTTGAGTCAATTCTGACTCAAAGCGACCCTACGGGACAGAGCAGAACTGCCCCATAGAGTTTCCAAGGAGCACCTGGTGGATTCGAACTGCCAACCTCTTGGTTAGCAGCCGTAGCTCTTAACCACTATGCCACCAGGGTTAATTTAACTCCAAGATTCCGCAATTCTATAACCGGCCAGTCATTTTACAACATGTACGGAATTTTCCAGAAGGCTACAAAAATATCATCTCTTTAAGAAAGCAATTTCCATTCTCACATTTGCACTCTGCTAACCTGTTGTAAAACCAAGCACTATTAGAAACGAATGACACGTTATAAATGGTGCTTTCAGCTGCCACGGGCAGGGAAATTCATTTCCATCGCACCTGTTTTGATGAAGCTCTGCTGAGCATCAGGCACCATTTGTACCAGGATTTAAAGCTTAGGAAAAGAAATAGGAAAGTTGGCGGGGTTGTCTGATTCCATCCTCCGCCATGAGAAAGCTTTACTTTCTTCCCTTGGCCTCTTTCTTCTCTCTTTGCCAGAGATGGACCTCCCTGAAGCCCACCAGCCTCGCCACAGCACAGCTCTGAACCGCATCCTCAGCAGCCTTCAGGCCTGATTTTCCCCGATATTCCAGATTCGTCTTCACGATATTTCCTCCATCAGAGAATCCCTCTTTTCCTTACTTCGCCGTCTTCTCCTTTGCATCTTTCCTCTTTTCTTTTTCCTCTTCTCCTTCCCTCTCCTCATCTCTCTCCCTCTTTTCCTAGAAATTTGCCATGTTCCTTCTCAGATTTATGCTTTACAGTTCCTCTAACTTGGAATACCACTACAATGCAAAGAGACCAGTACGATTTTTTTATAGCCCATGTGAGTGATGTTTATCGTTGTTAGGTGCTGTCAAGTCGGTTCCGACTCATAGCGAACCTACATACAATGGAATGAAACACTGTCGAGTGATATTACAATAGTTATTAAATATGCTTTGCAGATTAAAATGTCCTACTTCTGTCTTCATGGGATCCATGTTTCTCTTATAAGCCCATTGCTCCAAAAGGAAGAGTAATATAGTCACATGTCTCCTAATGTCCACGATACGTTCTGTGAAATAGGATGTTGTGTGATTTGAGCATTGTGCGAACACCATATTACAGACAATCCCTGGGTTACAAACATCCAACTTGCGGACACCTTATACTTAAGAATGGACTGCTCTAAAGTCTATTATGTTCAAAATTTGAGTTAAATACAATGTTTTGTAATAACGAAGGCACTTGCCACTTCGTAACGCTCATAAAAACACTGCGTGGTTTGGAAGTATTTAAGTATTTTATATGCATAGAAAGGTAAGATATATACTATATACTAAAACGGAAACCCTGGAGGGGTAGTAGTTAAGATCTATGGCTGCTAGCCAAAAGGTCAGCAGTTCAAATCTATCAGGTGCTCCTTGGAAACTCTACGGGGCAGTTCTACTCTGTCCTATGGGGTGATTATGAGTTGAAATCGACTCGACGGCAACAGGTTTGGTTTGGTTTTCCATATACTAAAACAAACATTTGACTTGAAAAACCAAACCCATTGCCATTGGGTTAATTCCAACTCATAGTGACCCTAAATAAGAATCGTATGAACCTGTTCGACTTGCCTACAAATTCGACTTAAAGACAGACTTAGGAATGGATCTCATTGGTTACCCAGGGACTGCCTGTAACTAAAATGGTGAGGGTTTTCCAGTGCAGGTCATTCTCCAAAGAGAAGAGCAAGGAGGAAGATCACCATAGGCCTGAAGACAGAAGGGCAGAGCTTAGCCCTTTTATCTCGACCTCGTACAATGACCAACCCTTTGATATGTTACTGCACAGAGCACTAAGTTCCAGCAAGGATGAAGGACCCAGAGCCATCTGTCCGCCAATGGGGTGTGTCCACACTGACTGGTAGACAGGCTCCCCCAGAGACCACCGACCATGTCACCTCTGTGTAATGACAAAGACAGCAGGCTGTGTGGTTCTCTCTCAGCTCCCACATGGCACAATCACCCTTTCCCCGCCGCTCCCATAGTGTGAGGTTCAGCATGGGGGAGCTGCCAAAGCACCGTCTTGGATCACAAAACCGGAATGTTCTCCCCAAATCACAATTCTATAAAGCTTTGGCAGGCTTCTCCACACAAATTACTCCTTGACAACTGGGCAAGGTTCTCATCCTAGGGGGATTTTCCAGGCAAGATTCCTGTCCTATGGGAATCTCCTAAGGAATTTCAGTGGTGAGGACCAGCCCAGGGCTGTTCCCTACGCACAGCACAGCCCTAACAAACAGCTGCGTTCTCCTGGCTGCACCTCTACATCCATACCAGCGACTTGGGCAGGCCAGCGCCGTCTTCAGCAAGCTCATAAATCAGACTCAGACTTGTCCCAACGAGGGACCCCTGTGACTTGCCGCAGATGGGTCCTCCGCACTGGTCTGTGAGGGAGAATACTGTCTTTATTGGCCATAACCACACACTAATGACAAGCAGCTCTACACACGTGTGCATATGCACACACATGCACACCACCGCACATACGTTCAGACACACTCGCACACACACATGCTTACACACACCATCACATACATATATACACACCCATGTACACGCACATATGCATATACTCACAGACATACACATGCATACATACATCACACCCATACACACACATAAAGACACACACAAGTGCACACACACACCATCACATACACACATCCACACATATGTGCGTACATACATCATCATACCTACACAGATGTCATCACTAGCACACACCTTCACATACATGCATGCTCACACATTCAGACACACACACACCACCACTCACATGTATGCATACACACACATATTCAGACACACACACGCATGCAGACACACACATCATCAATCACACGTATGCAGACACACACACACCATCACAAGCACGTATGCAGACACACACACACCATCACAAGCACGTATGCAGACACACACACCATCACAAGCACGTATGCATATACACATACACAAACACACACGCGTACAAACTCAGACACACGCCATCACTACATGCACACACACAGACACATATGTGCCATCACACACGTATGCATACACACATACACACATTCAGACACACACACAGACACGCACACACACACAAGACTCAGATGTCAGATGTCTAAATCATACTCTTCTGGTCCACTCTATTTTCTTAATAAACCAGTTGCCATCAAGCTGGCCCCCACTCATGCCTGCCCCACATATGTCAGAGCAGAACTACGCTCCGTAGGCTTCCGACAGTTAGTTTTAAGAAGATCACCAGACCTTTCTTCCGCAGTGCCTGTGGGTGGATCTGAACTCCCAACCTTTCAATTAGCAGCCAAATGCATTAGCTGTGTGCACCAAACCAACCCATAAAGAAGGATTTATAAAACATGCATGTATTCTTACAATGAACACAAGTCAGCTTGGCCATGAGGAGGGCTAATTACATCCACTGTAATCATCCAACCTCAGGGCTGGGCAGCTGTGACAACTTACTCTCCAGCCACACGTCTCTCCGGGTTTCTTATAATCTCACCATCCCTTTGAGAAAAGGCTCTGCCACTCCCAGAGGACTATTCCCAGGTCCTTGGAGCTGAGCTGCTTCTGGGATCAGATGGATCTGAGTTAGACTCTGCCTCACTTCCCACTGTGTGACATAGGAACAGGCCCTGACCTTTGCCAGCTCTCTTTCCTATATGAAAATACTAGGACGAGATGCCTCTCAGGTTTCAGTGAGGACACAACATAGTAACATTTTTCAACATTCCCAAAACTTGGCCAGGCAAGTAGGAAGTATCCTCTAGATGGCGCCTATGGACACCCTTCGCACCGTCCCAGGCTATGTCCTTGTTGGAGCCTCCCAATGGCTTCCCCAGGATGCTGTCAGTTTGTCATTTTAGGGGCTTGGGTGTTGCTGTGATACTGAGCTATGCCACCGGTATGCAAATGCCAGCAGGGTCACCCATGGTAGACAGGTTTCAGCTGAGCTTCCAGACTGAGATGGACTAGCAAGAAGGATCCAGCAGTCTACTTCTAAAAAGAATTAGCCAGTGAAAACCTTATGAATAGCAGCAGAACACTATCTGATATAGTGCAGGAAGATGAGCCCCTCAGGTTGGAAGGCGCTCAAAATACTACTGGGGAAGAGCTGCCTCCTCAAACTGGAGTCAATCTTGAAGACACGGATGGAGTCAAGCTTTCAGGGCCTTCATTTGCTGAAGTGGCACGACCGAAAATGAGAAGAAAGAGTTGCAAATATCCATTAATAATCAGAACCTGGAATACACAAAGTATGAATCTAGGAAATCATGAAAAATGAAATGGAACTCATAAAGATCGATATCCTAGGCATTAGTGAGCTGAAATCGACTGGTATGGGTCATTTTGAATCGGACAATCATATGGTCTACTATGACAGGAATGACAACTTGAAGACAAATGACCTCGCATTCATCGTCAAAAAGAACAATTCGAGATCTGTCCTGAAATACAGAAACCCTGGTGGCATGGTGCCTAATACCTACGGCTGCTAACCAAAAAGTTGGCAGAATCCACCAGGCACTCCTTGGAAGCCCTATGGGGCAGTTCTACTCTGTCTCACAGGGTGACTATGAGTCAGAATCAACTCAACGGCAATGGGGCTTTGATTTGGTTTTGGTATCCTGAAGTACAACGCTGTCAGTGACAGGATAATACCCATAGATCTACAAGGAAGACCAGTTAATACGACTATTATTCAAATTTACACACCAATCACTAAGGCCAAAGAGGAAAACACTGAAGATTTTTACCAACTTCTGCCATCTGAAACTGATCGAATATGCAATCAGGAAGCATTGATAATTACTGGTGATGGGAATGCGAAAGTTGGAAACAAAGGAGGATTGGTAGTTAGACAATATAGCTTTGGTAACAGAAACCATGCCGGAGATCACATGATTGAATTGGGCAAGATCAAGGACTTCTTCATTGCAAATACCTTTTTTCACCAACACGGACCACAAAGAATGCAAGAGGTCATTAAAAAGATAGGAGAGAAATCAAAGATATTAATGGATGCCAGAAGAGACTCTGAAACTTGCTCTTGAACGTCAAGCAGCTAAAGCAAAAGGAAAAAATGATGAAGTAAAAGAACTGAACAAAAGATTTCAAAGGAAAGCTTGAGAAGACGAAGTAAAGCATTATGATGACATGTGCAGATACCCAGAAACAGAAAACCAAAACGAAAGAACATGTTCAGCATTCCTCAGACTGAACGAACTGAAGGAAAAATTCAAGCCTCGAGCTGCAATAGTGAAGGATGCTACGGGGAAAATATTAAGCGACGCAGGAAGCATCAAAAGAAGACGGAAGGAATACAGAGAGTCACTATACCAAAAAGAATTGGTCGACGTGCAACCATTTCAGGGGGTAAGATATGATCAGGAACCAATGGTACCGGAGGAAGAAGTCCAAGCTGCACTGAAGGCATCGGCAAAAAACAAAGCTCCGGAAACTGACAAAATACCAATTGAGATGTTTCAACAAATGGATACAGCCCTGGAGGTGCTCACTCGTCTATGCCCAGAAATCTGGAAGACAGCTACCTGGCCAACCAACTGGAAGAGATCCGTATTTATGCCTATTCCCAAGAAAGGTGACTCAACCGAATGTGGAAATTATCAAACAGTATCATTAATATCACATGCAAGCAAAATTTTGCTGAAGACCACTAAAAAGCACCTGCAGCAGCATATTGACAAGGAACTGCCAGAAATTCCAGCAGGATTTAGAAGAGGACGTGGAACCAGGGATATCATTGCTGATGTCAGATGGATCCTGGCTGAAAGCAGAGAATACCAGAAGGATGTTTGCCTGTGTTTTATAGACTATGCTAAGGCATTCAACTGCACCGATCACACCAAATTATGGATAACACTGCAGAGAATGGGAATTCCAGAACACTTAATTGTGCTCCACAAGGAATCTGTACATGGATCAAGAGGTAGACGTTTGAACAGAACAAGGGGATGCTGCTTGGTTTAAAGTTGTGCATCAGGGTAGTATCCTTTCACCACATCAATTCAATCTGTATGCTGAGCAAGTAACTCAAGAACCTGGACTATATGAAGAAGAATGGGGCATCAGGATTGGATGAAGACTCATTAACAGCTTGCATTATGCAGATGACACAATCTTGGTTGCTGAAATTGAAGAGAACTTGAAGCACTTACTGATGAAGATCAAAGACCACAGCCTTCAGTATGGATTACATCTCAGCGTAAAGAAAACAAAAATCCTTACAACTGGACCAATAAGCAACATCATGATAAATGGAGAAAAGATTGAGATTGTCAAGGATATCATTGTATTTGGATCCACAATCAACACCCATGGAAGCAGCAGTCAAGAAATCAAAAGATGCATTAAAAAACAAACCAAACCCACTGCCGCCGAGTCGATTCCGACTCACAGGACCCTATAGGACAGAGTAGAACTGCCCCATAGAGTTTCCAAGGAGTGCCTGGCGGATTTGAACTGCCGACCTCTTTGTCAGCAGCTGTAGCACTTAACCGCTACGCCACAAGGGTTTCCAAAAGACACATTACATTGGGAAAATCAGCTGCAAGAGATCTCATCAAAGCGTTAAAAAGCAAAGATGTCACCTTGAGGACTAAGGTGCACCTGACTCGAGCCATAGTGTATTCAGTCGCTTCATATTCAGGTAAAAGCTGGACAATGAGTAAGGAAGACTGAAAAAGAATTGACACCTTTGAATTGTGGTGTTGGAGAATATTGAATATACCATGGACTGCCAAAGGGACAAACAAATCTGTCTTGGAGGAAGGACAACCAGAATATTCTCTAGAAGCAAGGACGGCAAGACTACGTCTCACATACTCTGGACATGTTATCAGGTGGGACCAGTCCCTGGAGAAGGACATCATGCTTGGTAAAGTAGAGGGTCAGAGAAAAAGAGGAAGACCCTCAATGAGATGGATTGACACAGTGGCTGCAACAATGGTTTCAAGCACAGCAAACCGTGAGGACATGTTTCGTTCTGTTGTGCACAGGGTTGCTATGAGTCTGAGCCGACTGGACAGCCCCTAAGGACAACAGCAACAACAATGGCTTCCCTGGCTGTGGTTCTTTTTCTCCCATCTACCCTCTACAGAGCATCAACATCTCCTTTCTCTTCTCCACAGTCCACGAGTATGGCCAACAAGGTGTAGCTCAATCTCCCCCCAAACTCCTCTTTCCACCTCATTCCCACCAGGCACCATGGTGTCGCATTCCTACGACACCAAAACGTTCAAGCCTTCACACATCTCAGTTCTTTATGCTCAGAATGTCTCTTCCAAATGCACACTCCTACCGTCCCCTCCTATCCTGGGAAGGCTCACCTCCGATGCATCCATGAAAGCTTTGCTGTGTCCCCACTCCCATCCCCCACAAGGAGTTCCTCCTTCCACCTAGCAATGGAAACCTGTTGTATACACCTTCGGTTATTCTCCTTACAAAGTGAAGTAATTACTTATAAACTCAATTCCCCCGATGCAATGCTAGGCCACGGGCAGAGACATTCTTATCAGTACAGCGTCTTGTCACTACAGAAAGCTTAGGTCTCAAACACTGTGAGGCCTTAGCCAGTGTTTAAGGGACACACAGGAAGCACAGGCAGGAGCTGGGAACCCCAGTGCTCCATCGGACTGCATGAGTTTAAGCCCACGCGTTGCTCCTTGCTGGCTGAGTGACTCCTGGGAGTTATTAAACCTCTGTAAGGTTCAACTGCCTCGTGCAGGAAACGAGGACATTAATTGTGCCTGCAGGAGGGCTGCGGTGAAGGTGACAACAGTGAATTATCTGCACGCTTCCTCCCCCACTGACTGGTACAAGGCGATGGGCACGTACGCGCGGCCACATGACGATGAAAACTGCCACCCGAAGTACATCTCGTGAAGGAGCCCCGACAGTGCAGTGGTTCAGCGCTCAGCTGCTAATCAAAAGGCTGGCGGTTCAAACCCACCCAGCCACTCTGTGGGAGGAAGACCTGGCGATCTGTTGCCATAAGGATTACAGCCTCGGAAACCCTATGGGGCAGTTCTATTCTGTCACATGGGGTCCCAATGAGTTGGACCTCAACTCAACGGTACCCAACAACAATTTTATCTCCTGGGGTCTTTTACAAATGGACCAGTCCTCCTTGCTGACTTCTCCTTGTCAGTCCTCAGGGACTTAAGCCTTCAAAACAAACAACAAAATGGAAAAAGAGACGCACACTGCACACACAGCTCTCCTTTCACTGTCTGAGCTGATCAGAAGCAGGGGGTACCTTTACCAAAACAAAACCAAATCCACTGCCATCAAGCCAATTTCAACCGATAGTGACCCTGTGGGACAGAGCAGAACTGCCCCATACGGTCTCCAAGGCTGTAAATCTTTACAGAGGCAGACTACCACATCTTTCTCCCACAGAGCGGCTGGTAGATTCGAACCTTCAACCTCCCAGTTAGCAGCTGAGTGCTTTAACCACTGCGCCTCCAGGGATCCTCTGCAGTACTTTTAACTGGGTATAAAACCAGCTGCCGTTGGGTGGACCCTGCCTTAAGTCGACCCCGAGTGTGTCAGAGTAGAGCTGTGCTCCACAGGGTTTTCCACGGCTGACTTTTTTTTGGAAGTAAATCACCAGGCCTTTCTTCTGAGGTGCCTCTGGGTGGTCTCAAATTCCAAACCTTTTGGTTAGCAGTCAAAGGTGTTAACAATTTTCAGCACCCAGGACCCCCTGACTGGGTATAAAGCTACACGGTGTTTACATCCAAAGGCAGGCTCAGCGTTCCACTGTGAATAATCTTCAGGAGACGTAGATATGACTCCTGTGTCAATTTCCCATCTCTGAAACCCAGGGCTGGAACACTTCCCCACCCATGATGACACATGTTTTCATTAGCTGCCTGCTGTGAGGTTAAACTAAGCAGAATATAGCAATGAGATTTTCTAATCAAAGTCATAAAGACAAGTGGTTACAGCTAGCCGTCTCCATTAAATAAATGTTAAAGAGAAAAACAGAACCCGAATTGCAGCCTGGTTGCCCATGACCTTCTGATGCATCATCATAAATCTCTCAGCCAAGGCTAAACCAACCACTTACAGGACCTGGTAGCATAGCTCAAGTTTCTAATGCTACATTATGAGACTCCTTATTTAATCAGAATATTTCGAAATGTATGTTTTTGATGCTGAGCGATTAGAAAGTCCCTCTAATAATGGCTCATTCCAGTTTCCCATATGAACACGTAATTTGAAGAATGGTTTCCCTTTCTTGTGGGCAGAAACAATGATTAGACAAATCTCTGAAAGCTAGCTCTTGAGATTACAGGAAGGAAACAGCTACAATGAGTGAACACTGAGACCTTTCAGGTAGGCCATCACAGGTAACTTCCAAAGGTTAGTGTAAACAAGACACTGCCCTTAAAACCCACAGGCCATGAGCCATGGCAGTCTCCCACCTCTTGAGCGGGGACTGGATTCCAAAACGGATTATCCGGCCACCCAAAGAAAAGGTGAATTTAAGGTAACCAGCTCTCCCAGCATGCTCCCTCGCCCAGTTTAATGAAGAGACATGTGGCTTGGACGCAGCTGCTAGAATTACAGAATGTTAAGCAAGATCTTCATTATATTATTCCACCACGAAACAACAGGCCCCAGCAGTGACTGCACGAATATTCTCGGAGACCGTGTTTGTACACGTCAGGAAACAAGGCAAGGTTCTTCACTCACTCTGCCAGGACGCTTGTGTGGGTGGAAAGTGCTAGGAAGACCATCCCAAACTGTCCACAGTCGCCACCACGCACGCTGCCACCACAAGGAAGAGCAGATTTCACAAAGCAGTTACACGACGGGGGCCAGAGAGCATGCTTCAGTGCCACGGAACAAGGACGGCACCGCTTAGCAAATGAAATGACCACAGTGAAGATGTCTAAGCCCAGCCTCCACCTGACCCCTTTCAAAGTGCTGGGCAGAAACCTTGACTCTGGGGAGTCCTTCACCCCTCCATCCTCACCCGCCTGACGTTTTTCCACTCTGCAGATAGCACAGGATCACAGGCCTTGCAGAACGGCTTCAGTGATGAAGAGGAAAGGACCCTTCCTCAGTCATCCATGTCTCCCCTAGCCCCCAGTGGCTTCCTGTTGCCAGCCCCGAGAGTCAGCTGAACCAGCCCAGGGGCCCTGCAGATCCTTTAGAGCTGGGTGGTGGGTTTCCAGTACAGAGTCATTTGGGATAGAGAGGGGAGTGTTATGTCCCTCCTCCTCCGTGCCCACCCCTCAGCAGCCGGGGGCCTCACCCCTCAGCACTGGACCCTGCAATGTGCACTGGTCGCAGCTCCATGGAAACTCTCCTTAGACATGAAGCCACACTGTCCACCGCTTCTTACCCACACCAGCCTTTCCACCTCGTGAATGTCTACACTCCCAAAACTTTCCCCAGCTCATCCCTTGGCCTGGATGTCCCCTCCACGTCAACTCTCAGGGTACCAACCTTTAGGTAAAGCTAAAAACACATTAAACCAAAAACACGAAACCCACTGCCATCAAGTTTATTCTGACTCACAGTGACCCTGTGTATAACAGAACAAAACACTGCCCTTTCCTGCACCACCCTCACAATCGTTGCTATGTTTGAGCCCATTGTTGCAGCCACTGTGTCAATCTATCTCCTTGAGGGTCTTCCTCTTTTTCCATGACCCTCTACTCTTCCAAGCACGATGGCCTTCTCCAGGGACTAGTCCCTCCTGATAACGTGTCCAAAGTACATGAGACAAAGCCTCGCCACCCTAGCTTCTAAAGGAGCATTCTGGCTATACTCCCTCCAAGATAGGTAAATCTGGAAACACATTAAACCAGAAACACCAAACCCATTATCGTCAGGTCAGTTCTGACTCATGGCGACCCCATGTGTTACAAAGTAGAACCGCTCCATAAGGTTTTCTTGGCTGCGATCTTTAAGGTTACAAATTCTAAGTAATTTACCCTCATAATAACCAAGGAGAGGGTATTGTCCTTTGACAGATCAGGAAACTGAGGTCCAGGGAAGGTCAGAAAGGTGCCCAGGACCGCAGTGGGTCACCCCAGGGGTGTGTGTTGACGTCCAGAACCCTCCCCCTCTGTGCCCTGAAAACTGAAAACAGCCCCAAGACAGATTTTTCTCTTCCGTCTACTCGTTAAATTAATGACAGCTGAAGGGACCTCGAAACCAGTTGCCCACTGATTTTCAAAAGCCTTGAGCCCAGTCCCCTCCTTCCCAGACAGGGCACTTTGAAGAAAACCTGGAACCATTTTAAACACAGCTTAAAAACTACTGGTTTTAGTTTAATTCCTCTCTCCACAGACCTGACAACTGAGGCCCCAAGGAGGGGGAGTTACCCCCCGAGGTCCACTGAGCTTGCTGGAGGCGGAGCTGAAATTAGAGCCTGAAATCCTGATGCCACGCACCCTTGGGCTGGGCGGCTAAAGGCCAGATGGGCTGTCTCCATAAAGGGCAGGTCAATACCCATCAGCCAAGGAGAGGTGATGGCAACTCACCAGAAAAGCCAGAGGCTGGTCGTTCAGCAGACATGCCCACCTCTCTCAAGGGCCAGGTCTAGCATCCCACCGGGGTGCCTGGCCTTGAGCACACCTCTCATCTAAAGACCCCCCCATCCCTTGGGGTGCCTCAGCAACAGTGTGACTAGGAGTCCAGTGATCTGCAGAGCAACACCCAAACCTTAGGTCCATTCTATCCGGCAGCCTCAGGGGCCACGGAGCCCCGCTCTCAGCCCCACCCACACCTGTGAAGGGGTTTTACCTGAGGAGCTAGGAGACAGGGCTGCTAGGTGGCGCCTCGGCCTCTGCAGCTGGCTTCCAGGCTGACCGCGCACCTCCTGGGGACTAAGGAAAAGCTCCTTCCTCTCCCCAGGAGGTGTTGAGAAGTAAATAGAAGCACCTGGCGGAGCAATGAAAGCACCTAGAGGTGAGGCTTTCTGTGGGGGCCACGTCACCAGGCTGGCTCATGTCCCCATCCTGCTGCCACCCGAAGCCAGAGGCTCCAGGTAGAGAAAGAGACTCGGAAAGTCCCCGTGGCTCAGCAGCCGCATGAGGCCCCCACGTGCTCTCTCTCACGTGAAGGTAAAGCTTCCCCCTGCAGCCTTTACTCAGGACTTCTGGTTTTCTTTCCCCGTCCAATATCCAGGCACGATGCAATCTTAATAACAAGTTGTATGTGTCTTCCTATGAAAACAACTAGGCATGAAAAAAATCCCTTTTAGCTTTTGTTTTATCATGAGGGTTTCTCCTTCTTCGACACAGTTAATTAAAAGTTAATCGTAGAAGTTTTATTGTCCAGTCTCTTCAGCTTGTCTTTATTATGTAACAGAAAGTGTGTAGATACAGGTGAGAAGGCAACGCCACCTACAACAGGACAAAACCCTCCTAGGTCCAGCCCATTAACAAAGCAAAAAGGTGAAAATAACAGTGCACTCCAGAAAGATGCTACGATCTTGTCCAAATGTGTCGCTAATTAATTTTCTTTGATGCTTCAAGGCTCTGGGGGAGGCGGGCCTTTCATGACTTCCCCTTTCAAAGCATCCTGTTCTGTTTTCGGGGACTCCCGCAACCCCGACTTCCCTGGGATTCTCTATCAATCTCCCCAGGACGTGGGTTTTCATTCCGTTTGTCTTTCATCTTGTAAAGCATCCAAGCTACTGTTCCCTCAGATTATAAATAAGTAAACAAAACAATCTGCAAGGAGAGAAAAGACACACAAGATGCCACCTTTCCACAGCAGAGCGCTGCTGCCTACCTTAAAAAAAAAAAACCTTACACCGTATTTATTCTTGACAATTTCCATCTGGACTTTTTTTTTTTCCCAAAGACTTTTCTCTTTTCTCCTGTGACGATTTGAAAAACCGTGTATGCTGTGTGACCATAAATAAAACAGCTTACGGCAGCACTCCAAAAGTTATTCTCGACCCTCTCACATAACAAGCGGGTCGCTCAAACCCAGATGAAAGAAATGGGGTCAGAGGGCCGCCCCCACGGAAAGACACAAGGCACGTCTCCAGTGTGCTGTCCGCTCTGCCACTGACGGTGCGGGGGCTACAGGTATAACTGCCTCCTGATGACTTCTGGAGGGGCACAAACGGTGAAGCACTGGGCTACTAGTAGAAAGGTTGGTGATTCCAACCCACCCAGAGGAGCCGAGGAACAAAGGCCTGGCGATCTGCTTCTGGAACGTCACAACCCTGAAAACCATACACAGCAGTTCTACCCTGACACACACGGGGTCGCCGTGAGTCAGAGCCGACTCCACGGCGACAAGCAACAATAACAACAACCGATCATACCACGTAGCTCAGCCGTTGGGCTAAAGCAGGCATATGGAGGAAAAAAAAACTCCAGCCCACTGCTGTCAAGTTGATTCCAACTCACAGCGACCCTGTAGGACAGCGCAGAGCCGCCCCACAGAGTCTGAGGGCGGCTGGTGGATCTGAACCGCCGACCACGTGCCCACAGCCTGAGTGATGCTCGTGGTTGCCATGTCCTTATCGCGCCTCACCCACCGTCTGGAGGCTGGCTCATCACCTTCCCATGAAACTGTGCTGGTCAGTCACCACGGAGACTCCGTGGTGCAAACGTTTAACACACTCAGGAGCTAACAGAAAGGCTGGAGTTCAAGTCCGCCCCGAGGTGCCTCAGAAGAAAGGCCTCGTAATCTATTTCCCCAAAAAGTCAGCCATTGATAATCCTATGGAGCACAGTTCTCCTCTGAGACACACAGGGTAACCACGAGCGCAGTGGACTGGTCTGGTCCCTGGTCTGCCGACAGGGAAGGGATAGAGGAAGGGGAAAATAAAAGTAAGGCTTTCATCCACCAAACACAAAACAGACGCTAAAAATGTCCTGGTCATCAGGAAATGCCACGACTGGGGACGTGGGGAGGATAATGGAAGCTAACTGAGGCCAAATAATGTTTCCACTCTCAGGTACCGGCGCCTTCTTTCAGAAGCAAGATGAAGGTCTCAGCTAGACCCAAGGGGGTGGTCCCTCTAACTGAATGACCCTGATCCCTCCAAGGATGCCGCGGTCTCTCCCAGAAGTGGCAGCCGAAAATCTCCTCGTGGGTTCCAGGTGTCCCTTCCTTCACGACCCGCCCCCCTTGTGCTTGTTCCCCACTGTGAGTCTGTCAGTTTGTCATCCTGTGGGAGCTTGTGTGCTGCTGTGATGCTGGAAGCTACGGTACCAGTATTCACATACCAGCAGGGTCACCCATAATGGACGAGTTTCAGCTGAGCTTCCAGACTAAGGCAGACCAGGAAGAGGCGCTTGGTCATCTACTCCAAGAAAACTGGTCAGTGAAAGCCTTACAGGTAGCAGCAGAACACTGTCTGACACAGTGCCAGAAGGTGAGCCCCTCGGGTTGGAAGGCACTCAAAAGACACATTGCACTGGGCAAATCTGCTGCAAAAGACCTCTTTAAAGGGCTAAAAAGCAAAGAGGTCATTTTGAGAACTAAGGTGCACCTGACCCAAGCCATGGTATTTTCGATCACCTCATATGCATTCAGAAGCTGGATAATGAAAAAGGAAGACTGAAGAAGAATTGACACCTTTGAATTATGGTGTTGGTGAAGAGTACTGAATATACCATGGACTGCCAGAAGAATGAACACATCTGTCTTGGGAGAACTACAACCAGAATGCTCCTCAGAAGTGAGGATGGCAAGACTTTGTCTCATGTACTTTGGACATGTTATTAGGAAGGATCAGTCCCTGGAGAGGGACATTGTCTTAGCTACCTAGGCCTGCTATAACAAAAATACCACAAGTGGGTGGCTTTAACAAAGAGAAATTTATTTTCTCACAGGCTAGGAGGCTAGATGTTCAAGTTCAGGGTGTCAGCTCCAGAGGAAGGTCCTTGTTATCAATCTTCCCCTGGTCTAGGAGCTTCTCCTCGCAGGAACCTCAGGTCCAAAGGACACACTCTGCTCCAGGTGCTGCTTTCTTGGTGGTATGAGATCCCCAACTCTCTGCTCGCTTCCCTGTTCTTTTATCTCTTGTAAGATAAAAGGTGGTGCAGGCCGTACCCCAGAGAAACTCCCTTTACTTTGGATCAGGGATGTGACCTGAGTAAAGGTGTTACATCCCACCCTAATCCTCTTTAACATAATCTCATCTTGTCTCATTAATCATAGGCAGAGATTAGGATTTACAACACATAGGAAAATTACATCAGATGACAAAATTGTAGCCAGTCACACGATATTGAGAATCATGGCCTAGCCAAGTTTACACATATTTTGGGGGGACACTATCAAATCCACGATAGACATCATGCATGGTAAAGCAGAGAGTCAGCGAAAAAGAGGAAGACCCTCGGCGAGATGGACTGACACAGCGGCTGCAACGATGGGCTCAGGCACAGCAATGGCTGTGAGGACGGCGCAGGACTGGGCAGCGTTTCGTTCTGTCGTATAGAGGGCCGCTGTGTGTGATTCAGTGGCACTTAACAACACTTAAGTAATTAACTAGTTACTTAATTGACAATTAACTTATCAAATGCTAGAGAATCATTTCCAGGAAAACACAGTACAGCCCACCACCCCCTCCCTCCCTTTGGACCTCAACGACTTGTCTCTGGAATGGTGGCTCAGTGGAGTCAGACTTGCAGATCAGGGGTGCAGACACAACAGAGAGCCGAGAAGGACTCTCACTGTGACTCCTCCACCACCTTACCCTTTTCTACACTCACGGGTCCCCATTTTCATTACTTCCTCATATGAAGAGACCTTATTACCGTCTCAAAGCAACATGCTGGCTAGTGGATACTGACTAGTTGAGCACAAACGCCTGCCCCACAGGGTCTTCTAGGCTGTCATCTTTATGGGAGCAGATGGACAGGCCTTTCTTCTGTGGCGCCATTGGGCGGGTTTGAACTACCGATCTTTTGGTTGGTGGCCAAGCACTTAACCACTGCACCACCAGGGCAGGGCTCCGTCCACAATGTCTACCGTTCTACATAACCACCCAGGTGAAAGCAACATGGAATGAGTATTGGGGGGTAGAACGGAATCTGTATCCCACCTGGGGCAGGGTTATGAACTGAACTGTGTTCCCCAAAGTATGCGTTGAAGTACTAACCCCATACCTGTAAATATGACCCTGTGTGGAAATAGGGGTTTTCTTTTGTTATGTTAGTGAGGTCATACCAGAATAGGGTGTGTTCTCTACCTAATCACACCTGAGTTACAACAAGAGCAGAATAAACACGGGACACACACAGGGAGGAAGACAGGCAACAAGGAACGCCAAGGAACGCCAAGGTACACCAGGACTGCCGGCAGACACCAGACTAGGAGAGAAGCCCCAGAAGGAGTGGACACCACCGAGACCCGGGTTTGGACTTCAGCCTCCAGAGCTGTGAGAGAATAACTCCTGTTCTCTGAAGCCACCTGCCTGTGGCGTTTGTTACAGCAGCACTAGGTAACTAAGATGGGAGACAAGGTCGGGCAGGCAGGTGCGCAGCTCCCAGGAGTCAGGGTGAAGGGAACTTTTGGAATGAGGGGCAGATCCTCAGGAGAATCAAAAACTAAAATTATCCAACGACAGGACAGTGGGCAAAAACGTCTCCCAACTGTTGGCGGAGTGCCCTGGGGAAGGAGGAAGAGCGTTACGTAAACACAGAGCACGTACGACAGCGAAAGCAGAAGTGGACAGTAGGTATGTGGCGGGCCTGGCTGGAAATAGGGACGCTGGGGAGAGAAGGTCAGAGGCTCAGCTGGCTTCTGAGCCTCGGAAGATATAGAAAGTTCAGGCACAGGGCACTCAAGACTGAACTGGCACGCCCACAGTGCAGGGCCAGGTGGAGCCAGGATTCACAGCTTTGGGCTGACGTACACTGACACACTGGGGCAGGGCCTTCTGGTACGTTCTGTGAGACTTCATAACGGAGGGATCTGAGCCTTAAAATAGCATGCATGGACTGTAAAGAGGCAGGCGGCCAGCTGGGGCACGTGACTGAAGGGAGGCGCGGAGAGGCCAGCAGAGGAGGTAACAACGAACGCTTGGAATTGCTGCATAAAGCGGAGAAATTAAATCGCTGAGTGTGTCCACGCTCCTGAGTATCCAGTTACAGGACACGGAAGGCAAGTGAAGCTGATATTATTTCACAATGTTTACGTTAGGCGTGGGTAACAAAGGCTCCATACGCTTAATAAAATTCAGATTATGATTTACACGTTTCTGAAACGTTTTTGTTTCCTGAGTTTCACCAACAGCCTAGCACTTACGAAGTTCATCCACCACCTCCAGCTGCCATCGCGTGGACCCCGACTCCAACTCATGGCGACCCCACGTGCGTCAGAGTAGAACTGTGCTCCATAGGGTCTTCAGTGGCTGAGTTTTCAGATGCAGGTAGCCAGGCCTTTCTTCCAAGGTGCTTCTGGGTGGACTCCAACCTCCATCCTTTCCATTAACAGCAAGCCCGTGAACCACTGCAATCAAGGTGTATACCAAAATTGGCACGTAAAATTTCTGTAAAGTATGTGAAACTCATCTGAAGAAACTGGGAGAGGATATGTCCTTACTTTTTTCTGCCTAGGAGGATCTATTCATAATTTCATGTGCTGTCGTACGAGTCACTATGAGTCAGAACTGACGCGATGGCAGTGGGTTTTTGTCTTTCTTACTTGGGAGAGAGCTGAAGGGACACCCAGCTCTCTTCTCATGTGAAATGAAAATTTATTATGTAATTACACTAGGAAAACACATATTACATGCATAAACGGACATTCTTATCATCATCATACTTCATTTTAATAATATTTGAGACGTTAAAGGAGACCATCAAACAAAATTAATTTCATTTATGGTAAGTGAAGCATAAGACGTGGAAAACCACTCGGCTGCCTTCAAGATCTAGCAATGCACTACACAGAAGAAAAAATTACTTTTATCCCAGATGAGTTTTTCTCTAAGTCTTTCTGCTGGTAACTACCCAATGCATTCTCTCTAAAAGGACGTAAATTAAAAAATATCTCTCTGATTAGAGCTTGTAACGCAGATCCCCACACAAGGCCTGCTCCAGTGCTCTGCATACCACGGGTCCTGCATAAATATTAACTGACAGAAATGAGTCTGTCCTCAAAGGTTTCTGAGTCACTGGTGTGATGGATGCTTCTACTTCCTACCAACCGTAACATGGAAACACTGGGACCATTTTTTACTAGAAATCTTCATGCAAATACAACAAGAAACTCATCCAGGAACCTTAACAATAGCTGCCAGATCTACTCATCGGAGGAAAACATCAAACTGAGGTATCACCCCACCGAGAGAAGCAAATCATCGGCCATTTTTCCCAGGATCAGGGCACGGGGTTTGGGGGTTAGCAGATACGGGAATGAATCTCAGCTTAATGATTCTACTTGGGAAAGTCCCGTAACTTCTGTGTCTCGGTTTTATCAATGAAATATTGACGTTATCAATTAGATGGGTTAAGGGGGGATAGGAGCCCCTTACCTGGCAGGGGTCCTGTTGTGACTGGAAGAGCGAGCCTGGGAACTCCCCTAGGGCAAAGCCTGGCATGTAGCGGGCCCTCTACAAGCCTTACACCCCGCATAGGTGGTTGCTCTATAAATACTACATCCTTTTATAGACGGGTCTCGGTTTTGCGTGATTCATCACCACCCGAAACTCAGCCTACTTGACACAACGGAAAGAGGAGGTCTGATCATCACCAAGCAGGACAGATCTTGAAGCAGATCCAAGACAGCTGACCCAGATCAATCCGAGAGTTGTATTTTTCAAACGGCAAGCCAACCACTGCCAAACACTCCCTACAAGCAGTTATTTCTAAGATGCTGCTCTAGAAGCACAGCTTTCTTTCAGCGCAGAAAGCTTCATTACAGAAAGGAAGAAGACCTCTAGCCAGTGGAGAAGCTCTGCATGACAGGAGGAATTTAACCGCTCAGTGTCCGGGGTCCCTCCATTGTAAGGTGGTGCTCTCCTACAGAATAAAGTGACCTTGATCGTTGAAAACAGGCGCCAGTGAGATACGCTGGGCCTTGAAGACGTAAACTGACACCAAGAGGGGAACAGGAACCTAAACACTATGGCACATTGCAGAGGGCTAATAATAGCCAAAGACAACCTGGAGGAACTTAATTTAACTTCATTCATGTGTCGGAGGATGAAAAATTCGCCTTCCCTCTAACGCTGACACCATTAAAACCATCAGACTTTGATAGCTTTTTTTTCACTCTCTTTTCTTTCTCAGTTGGCAAAGTAAGCGTCAGAAAGCAATAAAGAGGAGTCCTTTCAGATGGCTGGTCTAAGCAAATTGGGTGGAAATTGCCTTTAAAGAAAATGGAAAATGTATGTCCTAGAAGCAGTGCTGAACACCCACCAAATCATGACTACCGGCTGTGTCGCTGTGGCTCGCTCGCTGGTCTATGGCCTCACTCCACTCAGAGTTCCCCAGGCCCACATCACGTTCTGCGGTGCCAGGTCCGGCCTCAGATCTTCAATTCAGCTGAAAGACACAGACTGCAACCCTCTGCTGCTGGACAACCCTCCTCAGCGTGACACACTGAGAAAGGTGAGCAGCAAAGAAAGCGACTTCCCTCAAAGGCAGCTTTAAGCTGCACTCACGCAGCTCAGTAGACTCCGTGGGCTTCAGGAGGTAACAACACCAAAGGACTCTGGCTGGCCTTGTCGTTCCAAGCACACATTGGGCACTAAAGCCCGTGCTGGTTTGAGGAGATGCCTGCCAAAAGAAGGGAGGCAGACGAA
Organism: Elephas maximus indicus; assembly: GCF_024166365.1. Classification (NCBI taxonomy): domain Eukaryota; kingdom Metazoa; phylum Chordata; class Mammalia; order Proboscidea; family Elephantidae; genus Elephas; species Elephas maximus. The sequence goes on along the minus strand of NC_064820.1, from coordinate 2,442,910 downwards.
ATGACGGCAGTGTGTCCCCACATATAACTTGACTCTTAATGCTCTTCCCTTAGGAAAACTTACTCTCTTCTTAATAGTTTATTTTAGATCTTTGCTAACACAGACCAATTCAACAATGTCTGCATGTACAATTCCGTGGCACCGATTACATTCAAGTTGTGCAACTATTCTCATCCCCGTTTTCTGAATTATTCCTCCCCTGTTAACACTGGTGGTGCGGTGGTTAAGAGCTCGGGGGCTAACCAGAAGGTCAGCAGTTCAAATCCACCAGCCGCTCCTTGGAAACCCTATGGGGCGGTTCTATTCTGTCCTATAGGGTCGCTGTGAGTCGCAATCAACTCAACGGCAACGGGTTTTATTAACATGAACTCACTGCCCTCTAAGTTTCCTACCTGTGAAAAACTTACTCTTAATTTCTTCAAGCTGTCATTGGGGTAATGGATTTGTTCCACTCATTCACTATAAAATTCCCTAGTACGTAACATTAGAAAATTCGATTTGTGGAAGTCAGAAAAAAGAAGGGCTAACTCCGGAGAGTCTTCCATTCACTCTAACCAATTTCTGATCTAGCGACAGGATGGACCCCAACCAAAGTCATTATTCAGCAAACTGCAGGCCCCATGCTTCCCAGCAATGACAACCAGGAGGAGCCGAGCCTCCTAGGGCAGGGAGACCAGAAGTCTTCACGGAGGGTCTGACCTGCCCCACTCCCACTCCACAGCTACCACCCCCGTGTACTGGGTACAAGGTATTGGTGTAAAGTGAGGGATACTGTCAGAGGTGAGATGAATTTCACAGAACATCAACTCCAACACCTGGCCTTCAGAGATTTATGGTGGACAAGCCCAGATTTTGCATCCCTGCCCTGGCAACATTTGACAGTGTCTGGAGACAATTTTGTTTACCACAACTGGCATCCAGTGGATAAAGATTAATGTGGTGTAAAACCTAAAATTACGGCCCAATATCCTATGCTGCCTTGGCACCCGGGAGAGCCTCAAACGGCCTAACCACAAGTCTCCCTCTCACTCTGCTCCCAGGGATAAGGTCCCCCTTATCCCTCCTTATCACAGGGACTAGGCACACTTCCTTCTTACCCTGACTAACAGGCTTCAGTCCCTACCAGCCTGTAAAATTATTCAGACAAGCCATCACATTCTCCTGTGGGAGCCAGAGGGCACCCAACCCTCTTGTTACTACAAAGCCTGCCTCCCTCCCACCCTGCTTGTTCACTCTGCTCCCAATCTGTCCCGTGTGGCCCTGTGGGGTCTGTGTCCTCCTCTGCTGGCTGTGAGCACAGGTGGCAAATAAGCTGCTGTCACCTCATTTGTCCGGTGTTGGATGCCATGTGTTCGACCATCCCCAGACCCTACCTCACCAACAGGGTGAAGAGGAGGTGACCAAAACAGCCAGGGATCCTGATAATAGCAAAGCCAAACCAGTTGCCGTTGATTTGATTACAACTCACGGCAACTGCACAGCATGGCCCCCACACATAGGAATTATCCAACCCAAATATCAGAAGTGCCAAGATTGAAACACTCTGCTTAAGGAAAATAAATAAATAAACAAAACTCAATTTAGGTAGTACACACCCTGTAAGAAGACAGAAAATGGTAAAACCTTCCCTCAGTGACTAAAACAGGAAGCCTGGAAGAGTCGTTGGACGGCTTCCTAATTATCTTTTATATCCTATACAGATTCTCTTTTATCCTGCCACGCAAAAAACAAGAGAGGCAACTTAGAGCCGATGTTTCTACTCTCGGCTGTATTAAGATACAGCTTCTTTTACGTTTTACCCATAAGAAGTTTCACTAGAATAAATAAAATCAGTTGGACACAATTCATGGACAATTGTTTTTCAAAGAGGATTTTTTTCACATCATAAGCTGCAGCTTCTAATTAAATATGATGTCCTGTTGGACTGTGTGTGCAGAATACAGTTACCATTCCCACTCAGGCACAGCAGCTGGTTTGCTAAAACTTTTCTTTTTAATTTCTCACATAAATTTACATTTATTTAAGCCTTAAACAGAAACCTAGCTTGTGCATTTTTCTTCTCAACTACCCGTATCATCTGATAGTAGTAGAGACAAAGCCCAGTTTTTCCTTGTCACAGCCTGTAATTTGCTAAACAGGGACTGACTATCACTTCTTATAGTTTTCAAAGTTAAGGGGAGCAAGAATGATCATAAAGGTTCAATTCAGCTGATCCCGTGACTGCATCCCTCTCTCCCGAGACTTTTCCGCTTCTTTCTCTGCCTTCATCTTTATCACAACGGATCCTCAGATGTGTGCGCCCCTTGCCTCTCCACCATTCTATCTGACACCTTGGTATTATTTATTAAATCCCTCTTATGTGTGAAAGCTAGACAATGAAAAGAGAATACAGAAGAAGAATTGATGCATTTGAATTGTGGCGTTGGCGAAGAATATTGAATATACCATGGACTGCTGGAAGAACGAACAAGTCTGTCTTAGAGGAAGTACAGCCAGAGTGCTCCCTGGAAGTGTAGATGGTGAGACAATTGCTTGCTTACTTTGGACACGTCATCAGGAAAGACCAATCACTAGAAAAGGACATCATGGTTGATAAAGCAGAGGGTCAGTGAAAATGAGGGAAACCCTCAGTGAGATGGATTGATACAATAGCTTCGACAATGGACTCAAACATACCAACAATCGTGAAGACGGTGCAGGACCGCAGAACATTTTGTTGTACACAGGCTTCTATGAGGCAGAACGACTCGACAGCACCTAACAGCAACATAGGTGAGACAGTGCAAAATGAAACCACCCACTTCATTTTCCAGTTTCTTTGCTTCGGGGTGGGGGGGCAGCATTCAGTCCCATCCCATGATTATGAGACCTCCTCTAGATCACAATCAACGCCTGACCATTCTCTCAAAATTCTTCCCACCCACCAGGATACCTTATCCTACGCACCTGACAACCACCCTCCATACTTTACAAACACGGAGGGCCAACTAGACAGTAAGCTCCTTACGTCCAGGAACTCTGACATGTGTATTTACACACCAGAGAGTAATGAAATACACTCAAAATGTTCTTGTTGTGGCCCTGTACAGTGGTTACACACTTGGCTGCTAACCAAAAGGTTGGCCGTTCAAACCCGCCAGCCTCTCTGAGGGAGAAAGATGTGGCAGTCTGTTTCCATAAAGATTTACAGCCTTAGAAACCCTATGGGGCAGTTCTACTCTGTCCTATAGGGTCACTATGAGTTGGGATCATCTCCATGGCAGTGGGTTTTTGGGTGGACGAGAACAAGACAAGGGCGGAAATGTGCCTAGAGACACCTGTTGGTGCTAAGAGGGGTTCAGGACGGTAACAGGCATCTTAACATTTAGAACATGCTACGAATTGAGTTGTGTCCCCTAGGAAAGATACACTGAACTGCTAACCCCTGGAATCTGTGAACGTGAGCTTCTTTTGAAATAGGGTTTTTGTGTTTAATAAAAGAGCCCAAAGTTCTTCCAAAAATGGAACAGAGAACCTGCTAAAATGTAGGAAACGCCCACCTTTGTCATTGACTTTCGTGTATGTGCCATTTAAGTCAGTTATTTTTGTCCTCCCTCCATGCCCCCCACCCAACTGTCTTTCTTTGAAGTGACAGTAGCAGCATTTGCCAACACAGTGGTGGGGGGGTTGCATTACGTTTCATTTTTCCACTTACGCAGCCCCCCCTGACTAAGGCGCTAGGCATTTACCATTATAACTGACCTTGACTGCAGTATTTTTTCTTACACGTACACATGTGGAAGAGAAAAACATGATGCAGGGTGCATCTGTGACTTGCCCAAAGTTGTTGTAATGGATTGAATTATATTCCACAAAAAAAGTTATGTTGAAGTCCTCACCCCCAAATGTGACCTTATTGGAAACAGGGTCTTTGAAGATGTTGCCAGTTAGCACAAGGTCTTACTAGAGTATTGTGGGTCCTAATCTCGTCCGAGCAGAGTCTTCAGAAAGGGGAGAACAGGCTAGGAGGGTCAACTAGAAGTCAGATGTCACGTGACATGGTGGAAGATGGAAGCCAAGGGCTGTCGGGAGCTACCAAAAGCTCCAGCAAGGCAAGGAACAGTGCCTCCCTCTTCAACAGGGCGGACAACCTGATTTGGACTCTAAGCTCCAGAACTGAGACAATAAATTTCTGTTCTTTAAAGCCACCCCATTTGTGGTGTTTTGTTATAGTAACACAAGGAAACTGAGACAGTTAATCAAGTGCTAGAGACAAGGGGAAATATTAAATATCTCCCATCAGTTGCCTGAGGGCAGATTTAGGGCTTTCTAATCCACTGTTGGAGCTGGTTCATCTTCTAAGAAAGGATCTTCAAAGGAGAATGAAAAGGGAATCTGAAACATGACTCCTGCCACAAGGAAGAAATGGTCGGTGGGGGGGTGGGGTCGGGGAGAGCCAGCATCTCAAGCCCTTCAGAGAAACAGGAAAGCTTTCTGACAATCTTACTTGGAGTCACACCTCAGCTTCATCCAGAACAATACAGGTAGAATTCATAGTCCCAGATTTCCAACTCTTTGTATTTTACAAGCTCACTGCCTGCTGCAGGGCCATCTCGTAGAACCGCTTCTCCCCTTCCCCCATACCAGTGTTTACAGTCTCGTCAGTGCCTTTCTAGATCTTTCTCCATGCTCATGTAATCACACACAGACATGTGTATACAGATTTCAGGGTTGGGGATCTTTTGTGTTTTTTAAAATGGGATCTACTTTTCTCATTTAATATCATGTAAATTTCTCCAGGTCGGCTGAGTATAATTTAATCTTTACATGGTTACATCATATTTCAGGGCATTCTTATATAGTCTATTGATATGCATTCAATACGTGGGATGTTTATATTGAGGAAGGGCACTAAAAACAACGCCGCTAAAACGCCCTGTACCGTACCCTTATTCACTGTACACTGGTGTTTTTATTTCTACCACATAATCCTGTACATAACGTACAGTGGTGTTTTTATTTCTAAAATCTATATTCCCTTATATGTTATATACTAGTGCTTATATTTGTACAATCTGTATTCCCAGGAGTGGTACTGCTGGGTCTAAGAGTTTTTGTATTTTTTATAGAGAATGCCAGCCAGGCTGCTTTCTGGAAAATGTAAACCATTCACACTTCCATCAGTAACGGGTGAGAATCCCCTTTTACCAGCATCTTTCCCAGCACTACGTGTGTGTTATTTGTTCTTGTTGTTGTTGTAGGCTAGGAAAAAAAAACGGTATTTCATTTGTACCATCCTAGCAGTACTGGGTAGAACATTTTTTCATCTAAAAGGAAAAAAAATTTACTTATTGAAAATCAGAATCTACTCTTCTGTGATTTGCCTATTCACATCGCTTTTTTTGTGGGCTGTTGGAATTTTTCTTATCAACTCCTAAGAGCTCCTGGTACATCGGCGATATTAAGCGTATGTCTTTCATATGAATTGCAAATATGTTCTCAATCTAACACTTAACTTGTTAGATTGTTAAATCAACTTTTAGCATGGGTTTTTTTTTCATGTCAACCAAACTACACCGTAGCCCTTTTGTTGCCAAAAAGGGGGAGGTCTCAGCAAAGACTCCCAGGCTGTAACTGCTAAGCTTAAGATAAAAAATCCATTGAAATATAAACGTGGAGACAATCCAGGATAAATAAAACGGCATGTAAAAGAATGCATTCTTCGTGGTTGGCACAGATGTGGTCCTAGCCCTCCCCTGGCTTGTAAGAATCGATCCCATGGAAGGTCAGTGGGGAGTTGGTCTGACGCTTTGGCGTGGACATTACTGAGCGTTGCTGTCTGTAGTTCATAAATCTGGGCAAAGCATCAGGGTTGAGAGTTTCCACTACAAATATCGCTCTGCGCTGTTGAGGGAAGAATCCTCAGCCAGAGCACAGATGCACCCCTGCGCAGAGATGACGAGCTCAGCTCAGAAACCAGCTACAGAATCCACAGAAGGGGGTCCTCAAAGGGTTACAGGGAAGGTGTACGTATAACACAGGGTTAGTCTGGACGGGGTACTGACCTTCTGCTTCTTTGGAACTGATGTGGGGCATCAACGTTCTTCTTGACTTCACAGAGAAAGAAACAAGGAGTCGCCTTCACCACCTCTGACCTTGGGGGGGTCACTGTCCCCAGCTCTGACCTTGGGGGTTACTGTCCCCAGCTCTGTCCTTGGAGGTCACTGTCCCCAGCTCTGTCACTTGGGGGGGGTCACTGTCACTAACTTCCTTGGGGCCTACTGTCACCCAGCTCAGTCATCACCCAGAGTTTTGATAGTGGTCAAGTCATAGGATTTTTTTTATTGCGGTTGTTAATCAATTGAATTACATCCCCCAAAAATTTATGTGGAAGCCCCAACCCCTCGTAACTATGAACATGACCTTGTTTGGAAATAAAAACCAACCAAACCCACTACTGTTGAGTTGATTCTGACTCATAGCGACCCCAAAGGACAGAGTAGAACTGACCCATAGGGTTTCCAAGGCTATAAATCTTTATGGAAGTAGACTGCCACATCTTTCTCCCAGGGAGTGGCTGATGGATTCAAACCACTGACCTTCTGGTTAACAGCCGAGTGCTTTAACCGCTGTGCCACTACGGCTCCTTAGTTTGGAAAGAAGGTTTTTGAAGATGTTATCAGTTAAACGTTAACATGAGGTCATACTGGAGTAGGGTGGATCCTAACCCCATCTGGGTGCTGTCCTTATAAAAGGGGTGAGACACAGAGGGAGGATGCCCTGCGCAGATGGCCTTATGTTGCAGCTGCGAGCCAAAGAAGACCAACCGGGGGCCCCCACAGCTGGGGAGAGGCATGGACGAGATCGTCCCTCAGAGCCTCAGCTGCGAGCCAGGGAAGACTGGGGTCCACCACAGCCAGGGAGAGGCATGAATCAGATCGTCCCTCAGAGCCTTAAAGGAATCAGCACACCTGCTACCCTGGACTGGACTCCTGGCCTCCAGAAGGTGAGACGACACATTTCTGTTCTTTAAAGCTGCCACTTTGGGCACTTTGCTCTGCCGGCCTAGAACACTGGGGCAGTGGCAGAGAGGGGAAGTGTGTGTTTATCATCTACCTGAGGCCCAGACACTTCCAGCAACCGTCTCTGCAGGGCTGAATTTGTATCAGACCATTATAGGTACACACCCTACAGAGGATATTCTATGGCATTTCTAACCCCAAAAAGAGAGGAATAAAAGTAGTCCTAAAGAGTCTAACAGGATCGATCCTCTTTTTCCTCAGCTGACCCCATCTGAAAGCCTGAATCAACTGCAAAACCGTGCTCTGACGCGGTCACAGGTGGTGTGTTCTCTGGGCCTCAGGGACAATGGGAAAGCAGCCATTAGACGCTCTGATCAGTCCAGGCAAATCCCCCCTTTCTATTTTACAGCCTCCAGTGAGTGTCACCACTGTCCCCAATAGAAGGGGCACCATGCTCCATGTATAATCTGAGACCTGAAGGCCGTGCAGAGAGGTCAAGGAACTTCAACCACCCGGATGACTGCACTCAGGCCCTGGGTCTAACATTTGACCCCCTGTTGGCTCGTTCCAGAAGCATTCTTTAGATGTGTCTCTCTCAATCTCTAAAAGTAACACAATTTTTTACATCTTTTTCTATCACCTACGAATCACATTCTATAACAGCGTGTTACCAATGGAACGATCCAGTGGAAAAAAACTACATACTGTTTAGTTCAGCTCATCTGTTTTAACGAGTGCTTGATCATCCTAACAGATCAGACGTGTCCTTTCCACACACACACCTCTGCGTGGATTCTGGAAGCTACGGCCCATCCCTCCTCATCACCCAGTCCTACATCCTGGCTACAGGAGAACACAGCTGCCGCCGGGCATCTTAATGGCCAGTGCCAAAACTTATTTTCACTAATAATGAGGAACGAGAACCTCCAACTTGATGTTAATAGGCCAGATGCATTTCTCTCTAACAGAAAACTAGAGATCCATGCTGCTGATAAAATGTGGGGACATCCTGAGCAGGGTTGCTTTGATCCTCTTACAAAAGGGGCTAGCAATCAAAGTGGGGTTAACTGGATCAAACTCCCATGGGCTCACTAGCCACGTTCCTAACTGCTGCATTAGATAAACAGCAGGTAACAAGGTCTCTATACTGGACATCACACATTCACAGAGACTCATTTGGTCAACACGTCAATCCGCTGCAGCCAAAAGGATACAGAGAACATGAAACACACTGGCAGAAAACACTCAGCAGATTCAGAGCCTGAACCGTCTAGCCCAAGGTCCCTGGGGAAATATACAATCATAGAGAGAGCACAGTACAGGGAAGAAAACAGTGGGTCAAATTTTTACTGTCAGAAAGAAGGATTTTGGTAACAAGGAAAAAGGCCTATCTCGCCCCATGCCTCTCAAGACTCAATTGGGATAGACTGCCTTTGAGAACAATGGGCACCTGGACTGATGGCTTGGAGAAAAGATGAAAGAAATGCCGAAAAAGAACGAAAATCAAATACTTCATTTTAAGAGCCTGACCTTATGCCCATAACCAGAATGGCACTTGATGTCAGTGGAGGATTGAATGAAACTCCCAAGAAGAGAATTGCCTTTGGGGCTTTGTGTCACTTTTAAGATCACTTCTGAAGTATTAAAAAATAGTATACCAAATGAAATCTTGGGCAGAGCTTTCCCACAAATGCCGAAATCCTTCCCCAAGATGCCAGTGCCCAGGGTTCTGTCTGAGACACCCTCATCTCCCCCAGACACTGTCCTGGGTGACCTCATCCATGCAGTCAATAAGGTAAGGACTTCCAAACATATCTCTGTGGTTATTAACTGCTGTCAGGTTGGTTCTGACTCATGTCAACCAAAGAGAACAGAACTAGCCATTGCCGGGTCCTGTGCCATCTTCATGGTCGTTGGTATGGCTGCGTCCACTCTTTTGACTATTGTGTCAATCCAGCTCATGGAGGGTTTTCCTCGTTTTCACTGACCCTCTACTTTATCAACCATGATGTCCTTGTCTAGCAATTTGTCTTTCCTGATGACCTGACCAAAGTAAGTCAGCCGAAGTCATGCCGCCCTTGCTTCTAAGCAGCATTCTGGCAGTACTTCCTCCAAGACAGATTCGTTCATTCTTCTGGCAGTCCACAGTATATTCAATACTCTTCGCCACACCACAGTACAAATGCATCAATTCTTCTGTCTTCCTTTTTCATCGTCCTGGTTTCACATGCATCTTATTAGGCAATTGAAAAGGATCTTTGCTTTTTAAAGCTTTAAAGCAGTCTTTTGCATAAATTTTCCCAATGCAATATGTTGTTCAATTTCTTGACTGCTGCTTCCATGGATGATATTATCTCCAGATCCAATCATTCCCCACAGTCCAGATGCACATATACAACTTCCTACTCTCTCCACTTGGATGAGAAACTAAAGTCTTCACACTCAAAATCAACATGGCCCTCGGAGAACTCATATTTTACTCCCAACACCCACACTCTCCAGGGCTTCCCTGTCTCAGTCAATGGGACAACCACCTACCCATCTGTTTAAGCCTCAAACCTATCATTTTCTCTTACTTTGTCATCTCCTCCTAAACATGCCCAATCCATCAGAGAAACATTGTCTCAACTTCTAAAAATATGTCCAACCCATCCACTGTTCTCCATCTCCTCCACCACCACCCAATCCCTGCTGCCACCCTGCCTTGCACGGCCACCTGTAATGGCCTTCTAGCTGGTCTCCCTGCTTCCCCTTTTGCTAACCTACAATCTGTTCTCCCCACAACGGCCAGAGTGACAACTCAAAGCTGCAGACAAGCCCGGTCCACCACTGCTTCTCCAAGGGCTTCCCAGTGCCGCCAGTTATCATCTACATCACGTTCAGCGGACCAAGCCCTCCGTGCTCTGACTGGTGTCCACAGTGGCTGTCTGGATTCATTCCAGGGAGACTCGCCCACCACTCTACAGTCCCCCATTCACTCTCTACCACACGACCCTACCACTATGGGATGCTGCCTTAATCATCTAGTGCTGTTATAACAGAAATACCACAAGTGGATGGCTTTAACAAAGAGAAGTTTATTTCCTCACAGTAAAGCAGTCTAAAAGTCCAAATTCAGGGTGTCAGCTCCAGGGGAAGGCTTCCTCTCTCTGTTGGCTCTGGAGAAGATCTTTGCCATCAATCTTCCCCTGGACTAGGAGCCTCTTCGTGCAGGAACCCTGGGTTCAAAAGACGCGCTCTGCTCCCAGTACTATTCTCTTGGTGATATGAGGTCCCCAACTCTTTGCTTGCTTCCATTTCTGTTTATCTCTTGTAAGATAAAAAGTGGTACAGGCCACATCCCAGGGAAATTCCCTTTATATTGGATCAGGGATGTTCCCTGAGTAAGGTTGTCTGTTACATCCCACCCTAATCCTCTTTAACCAGAGGCAGAGATTATGATTTGTAACACATAGGAAAACCGCAAAATGGAGGACTACCACACAATACTGGGAATCATGGCCTAACCAAGCTGACACGTATTCTGGGGGGACACAATTCAATCTGTGACAAATGCCTGTCTTATTTACTGTGAAAGTCACTCTGGTTTATAGCCAGGTTCTCCCACCTTGAATGTGTGCTCCACGAGAGCCTGAGCAGGTTGAATGGGTTGCCAGGAAACTCCCAGTGCCTGACGCAGAGCCTCCCACGCAGTGCGGCATGTGACTTGGGAATGTCCACACTCCATGCTGGGGGAACTGGCCTGGCTTCCAGGAAAGGGCAACAGCTCCTGCAAATCAGGAAGCCTTCACAGATCATGCCCTCATGGCCAGAAACGGTAGTTTTAGGTTTACCTGACCATTTCAGAGTTTCTCAAATATCATTTTTTTGTGGAGGGGGAGGCACCAGTCATTGTCACTCTGCTGACCACTTTCAAGGCAAGCAGTTAGTGTGCTGTGCCGGTAATAGAAACACGATTTCCAATCAGACATTCGTCAGAATGCCCGCCAGACCTTGGTGACCACCGTGGCAGGAAGAGAGGCCTCGGAGTCCCCACGTGTTTACACAGATGTCTGCCGCGAGGCTCTTGTTCAAGATCAACCACTTGTTTTCGGCAAGAAATTACACAGTGAGGGTGGGTTCCAACCCTCAAAATATTTGCTGGCTCAGTGATTTAAAGCACAGATACAATTTTCAGAAACCCATGGCAGCTTTATTTTGTGGTAATATTTAAAAATAGGTGGGTTCTATTGAATCATAGTTCTGTTTAGTAATCTTCTGCCTGGGGGCTCCCTCAGTGACCTCTGGAGAATAAAGGGGGTGAAAGGCACCCTGGACTAAAAAGTGGATTATTCTTCACTGGGCTGGGCCAGCCAGGTGCCTTCATAGTGATGTTGGCAAGTTTCTCAACCATGCCTCAGTTTAGTCATCTCTAAAGTGGGAATAATAATACTGTTATCTACTTTGTACAGTTGTTGAGAAGATTAAATGATGTATGTAAAACAATGACTCCAGTGTCTACAATGCAATGAGTGTTCAAATAATCTGGGCCATTATTATGAACAGTTGTTGTTGTTGTTGTTGTTGTTATGTGCCATCGAGTCTATTCCAACTTATAGCAACTCTATGTACAACAGAAAGAAACACTGCCTGGTCCTGTGCCATCCTCAAAATTGTTATGTTTGGGTCCACTGTTGCAGACACTGTGTCAATCCATCTTCTTGAGAGTCTTCCTCTTTTTTGCTGACCCTCTCCCTTACCAAGTATGATGTCCTTCTCCAGGGACTGATCTCTCCTGATAACATGTACAAAGTATGTGAGACAAAGTCTCGCCATCTTTGCTTCTAATGAGCATTCTGGCTGTATTTCTCCCAAGACAGATTTGTTCCTCCTTCTGGCACTCCACAGTATATTCAATGTTCTTCACCAACATCATAACCCAAAGGCATCAAGTCTCCGTCGGTCTTCCTTATTTATTGTCCAGCTTTCACATGCGTATGAGGCGACTAAAATACCACGGCCTGGGTCAGGTGCACCTTAGTCCTTAAAGTGACATCTTTGCTTTTGAACACTTTAAAATGGTCTTTTGCAGCAGATTTACCCAATGCAATGCGTTTTCTGACGTCTTGACTGCTGCTTCCATGGGTGTTGATTGTGGATCCAAGTAAAGTGAAATCCTTCACAACTTCAATCTTTTCTCTGTTTATCATGATGTTGCTCATTGGTCCAGTTGTGAGGATTTTTGTTTTGTTTATGTTGAGGTGCAATCCATACTGAAGGTTGTGGTCTTTGATCTTCATCAGTAAGAGCTTCAAGTCCTCTTCAATTTCAGCAAGTAAGGTTGTGTCATCTGCATAACGCAGGTTGTTAATGAGTCTTCCTCCAGTCCCCATGCCACATTCTTCTTCCTGTAGTCCAGCTTCTCCGATTATCTGCTCAGCATACAGATTGAATAAGCATGGCAAAAGAATACAACCCTGAGGTATGCCTTGTCAAAACCATGTCATAGACACCTTAAATCTATCATAACCCAGTGAGAAGCCTAGTGAAGCACATTGTTATGAAGCTCCTAGGGCCATTAGAGTAAGTTACACGTTACAAAGTTTAAGTCCGAATCACTTCATTAAAAAACAAAACATAAAGAATGCTCACTGCACACCAGAGCCTTAAGTACTGGGAAGAGGAGTGCAATCAACCAGGGGCCTGGAGTCGGGCTTTTGTGTCTAATCTGCTGTTTTTATAACTCAGAAATGATTAGGTTTAGGACACACGCTACGCTGATATGGCCTCGTTAACACAACAAAGAAAACCCTATTCCCCAATGGAATTACATCCACAGGAATTGGGGTTAGGATTCCAACTCATATTTTGCTGTTGTTATGTGCCCTAGAGTCAATTCTGACTCATAGTGACCCCGTATGACAGAGTAGAACTGCCCCATAGGGTTTCCTAGGCTATAATCTTTAGGGGAGGAGATCACCAGGTCTTTTCTCCCAGGGAGCCGCTGGCAGGTTCGAATTGCTGAACTTTCAATTAGTAGGTGAGTGTTTTAACCATTGTGCCACCAGGGATCCTTAGCTCATATTTTAGGGGAACACAGTTCAATCCATAACAGAGGACAAGCAGTGAATCAAAAAGGCAGCTAAATATACAATTGTAGAGTTCAGGGGAGCTGGGGACCCACATGGGGGAATAGTCAGCTTGTAAATGGAACCTAAAGTGAAGGCTGTCTGAGATTTCCAAGATGGCAGAAATGGCAGATAAAGAGAAAGGGTCCAGGCGCTGAGCCTCATGGGACTTCCATGGTGGGAGAGCAGGGAGATGAGTGAGTGCAAATGGTTGAGGCTGAGAAGCAATGGCCAGAGATGCAGGGGTGTAACCAGGGGCATGCGCTGTCGTCCTGAAACCAAATGCAGAAAGAGCATCGAGGAGGCAGGAAGGGCAGCTGATCCACCAAGTAAGGTGATGTCTCAACCACAGGATCTACGAACACGGTGGCAGTGGGTGAGCTCGGCGAGTGACAGGGTGAATGCTCCAATCAGAGCAGGTCTAAGATGAAATGGAAAGACAGGAGTTGAGGACAACAAATACAGGAAGGTCTCTGAGGTGCAGTGAATTACTTAATATGCCCTTCTAGCCATGGTCTTGTAACTGTCACCCACGTAATTGGGCGGGGCTGTGTGATAGGGTAATTGTGGCCCACCAAATGGATTGGTCAGTTTTGCCATCCCACTGGGTTTGAAATGAGTCACCCCAGAGGCAGAAGAGAGAAGAGCCCACTACCATCAAGGAAGGAGAGACCCATAGGAGATGGCGCAGTGTGCTTCCCAGCACACGGATCAAGACAGCTGAGTGCATGGAGACAGAGACTGAGGGCCATAGAGAAGTCTACACCTGACCCACGAATTTGGGACTTGCCAGCCTCCACAACTACATGAGCCATTTCCTTTATAGGGCATGAGTTCTGTGAGAGGTTGCAGCAAATTAGGGAACCTAAGGACAGAGGTAGGGTGCTGAGGGGAGAGGGAGTAGCTGATGTTGGAGATGATGGGGAGGTACAGCAGCTTGGGAAAGTGGGACACTGGGGACGCCTTTAACCTCCACCTCATAGGAATAACCTTGATGGTCCTCCTTATGGAAGAAATTATTCATTTAGTCTCTTATGGAGTTTTGCTGTAAAGTGAGGGAGAAAAGTGGAGGGAAAATTAGGGTCAACAGGCCTTTTTTGTAAAGATGGTAGATGTTTGCATTTCTCTTGAAAAGATAAAGCAGGGAGGGGAAAATAAAAACCAGTGATACCGGAACGAAAGGGAAGACCTGCTGAAGCATGTCTTGAGTAGTAAGGAAGGAAGGAGCCCTACATTAGCCAAGCTTGGGCCCCAGGCTCATCCCATGATCATCCAGCCCGGCCAGCTTGGGGCAGGTACCTCACCTTCACCAGTCGTGGCAACAAGGAGGTAGCCTGCCATGGAAGGAGTTGAACCATTCTCAAAAGCATGGGGCCTCTGAGCTATGAGCAGGGCAGTCACCCCAATTTATGTCTACTTTGAGAAAGCATCTAAGATATGGCAAACAACTTAGATCCACCCACTAAATCCTCGGCTCAGGAATGTGGGGCTGGCTCACTATTCTGGGACACCGTTATGAAAATACGGTGGCCTTGGCTTCCCGGAATCTCCCAACCATATTTCCAACCTTTGCTTTTCCTGCCTTGGTTTAACCATCAGTGGTCATGGGGCAGAGATTTCAGCAGAAGTGGATGAAGCAAAACCACGGCGATGGCTTTGTGGACCAGGAGGCTGAGGAGACACAGACATGCACAGAACCCACACAAAAACCCCAGGGAACACAGCGTGAGCTGATTAGGTTTTCCACCCTGCAGCTATGGAGGATAGTCATCTGAAGACGAGAAAACAAAGGAAATCCCAAGCCCCATGAAACCCAAGCAGCCAAGCAGGGGTCATGTTTGCACTCTCAGGAAAATTCTGCTCAGAAAAGTTCTGCCAAAAACAATCTTAAACACCACTTAATCAGGGCACAGCCTCCCAACATGCATACGCAAGCCTTCAACCCAAGCAACTGACCCCATACACTTCTGTCACTCCTATGGGTGTCGCAGAATGAGCAGCACACAGTACTGTTCCCAGCCTCACTTAAACACGAAACCAAGGAGCGAAGACAGATTCCCAACTTCGCCACCTGTCTATGGTTCACAAATATTTACAGTTGTTGTAAAGCCAGTGACCTGAGGACAACAACATGAATGACACACTCACCTAATCAAAAGAGAAAGAAGACCAAAATCCCAAACAGAAGAGAACAGAGAACAGAAATCGAAGTTCTCCGAGTCCCGTGACAGGCATTCTGGTGCATTCTGACATGGATGATGGAAGCAGGCAAGCTCCTGTCAGTGGACTTAGGTAATGCCAGTGAAACGCATGCGACAAACCAACGGGATCTGTGGGCCTTCCCTGTGGGCCCCGCAGAGATTTCCACCAGGCTGACTGGACAATGGGACAAGAGGGGCATCCACAGCTCAAGCATTCCTGACGTTATGCGGGATGACAGGGTAAGCCTCTGTCCCACAGTGCAGCCACTCAGCATGTTGAAGCAAGCGGCACACTCTGCATCGATAATACACACAGCAATAAGCTGCGAGCACCATTAAAAAAATTCACATCAGCACAGCCTCACATCAGCAACGGCAGCAGCAGCAGCTCAGAAAGCACACTTCTGGAGACTACCCCTGTTTACTCTCTGTCTCCAGAGCCTCAGTCTGGTTTACAAACACCTCTTCATCTGTGACCGCTACTGCTACGTCCTCTCATGCTTCTCATCTTACCAAGAAATCTAGAAAACCAAGAAAACTAAAGACTTAAAGCTGAGCTGTGGCTGGATCTGTACGAAGTCAGGTTAATGTTCATCTCAGCAATCGAGCTTCATGCAGTCTCTTAAAACTTGTAAACTTAAGGAAGTATTCTTGCAGGCACATAATAACAAATGAATATTTCAGGGAAGGACATGTTGGCCAATCTGTGCACATGCGATTTGGACAGCATTGCCTCGGCCTTTCGTACACACTGTTGTTGTTGTTGTTGTTACTTGTGGGCAAGCTGGCTCTGACTCACGGCAACCTTGTATGATAGAACGAAGCGCTGCCTGGCCCTGCGCCATCTTCCTGGTCACTGGAGTGTCTGGGCTCATTGCTGTGACATTGCGTCAGACCAGCTCATGGAGGGTTTCCCTCTTTTCCATCGACCCCCTGCTTTACCAAACACGGTGTCCTTCTCTAACAACTGGTCTTCCTGATGACGTGTCCAAAGTAAGTGAGATGACATCTCACCACCCACACTTCTGGAAATCATTCTGGTTGTATTTCTTCTAAGACTAATGCGTTCATTCTTCTGACAGTTGATGGTATATTCTATATTCTTCACAAACATCACAGGTTGAAGGCGTCAATTGTTCTTCTGTCTTCCCTTTTCACTGCCCAACTTTTATCTGCATATATATAAGGCAATGTACCATTTAACACAAACACCAAAAGTTAGATACAAGGATAAGGCCAGAAGCAAAGCACTGTGACTTTAACTTGATAGTGTTCAACATGGTAGAAAAGGTTTTGTTAAATAAATAACACTAAAATACTTGTTAGAATAACAGGCAAAAACTTCAGAATATCTCAAGATGGAAATTTACACACCCCATCAATGAAAGAAAGAAAAAATAAAAGGATGAAAGAATTTCAGTACTCTGGCGATTGTTGTGTGGCTGTAGACTAGGTCTCTCTTTGTAGGACAAAGCAATGTGACATTGAGGTCTTCTCCCACTTGTACAAATATTTTAATTGTCTGAACATCCTCATTAAATTCAAATTGGTCATTCTTCGTTTCTCTTTGGCCACCATTTTTCAAGATAACCAGTAGAGACTAAAATAAGCCTTAAGATGTCAGAAGTATCCTTTTGTGGATAAAAAGTAAAATAAAAATAAAAAATACTACAGTCGATGTGTGTGGCAAGGGGTCTCAACAAGTTTTCTCATGGCTTAAGTATTTTAATTCTGTTCAAACTTGACTTTCTAACCATCTCTCTTTGCTCACAAAGAGGTGGATTTGACACTACACACCTCTGTGCACCATAATTAGCAGACAGCCTGAGATAATAGCATGCTTGCCCTACTACATATAAGCAGCAGGCAGAAGGGCACAGAATGAAAATGTCACACTTGGAAACTATGTGCAAACCAGAATAAGAAATACTATCAGAACTTATTGTGTAAATAACCTATACAATGTAGGTTAACAAAATACACCAAGAGAGTAATATTTATCAGGCATTGGGCAAATTTGCTGCAAAAGACCAATTTCAAGTGTTAAAAAGCAAAATGTTACTTTGAGGACTAAGGTGCGCCGTGATATTTTCAATCACCTCATATGCATACAAAAGCTGGATGATGAATAAGGAAGACCGAAGAACTGATGCCTATGAATTATGATACTGGTGAAGAATACTGAATATTGAATATACCATGGACTGCCAGAAGAACAAGCAAATCTGTCTTGGAAAAAGTACAGCCAGAGTGCTCCTTTGAAGCTAGGACTTTGTCCCACGTACTTTGGACATGTTGTCAGGAGGGATCAGTCCCTAAAGAAGGACATCATGCTTGGTAAAGTAGAGGAACAACAAAAAAGAGGAAGACCCTCAGCAAGATGGGTTGACACAGTGGCTCCAAGAATGGGCTCAAGCATTAACAACGATTGTGAGGATGGCGCAGGACCGGGCAGTGTTTTATTCCGTTTTACGTGGGGTCTCTACGAGTCGGAACCTACTCAACTGCACCTAACAAAAACAACAACACTTTAAAGAGTCCCTGTGGTGCAAACAACTAACACTTTCGGCTGCTAACCAAAGGTAGGAGGTTTGAGTCCACTCAGGGGCGTGTTGGAAAGAAAGGCATGGTGATGCACTTCCAAAAAATCAGGCATTGAAAACCCTACAGAGCACAGTTCTGCTCTGATGCTCACGGGATCGCCGCGAGTCGAAGCTGACTTGCCAGCAACTGCTTCCTGGTTACTTTGGGCAAAGTTGTAATCTAGCCGCTGGCACTTCGACTAACGCACTCAGCATACAGACTAAGACAAGCACTGGAACGACAAATGCTCTTATTCAAAGGCATTTTTTGCGTTTATGGAAGACTTCATTAAAAGTTGTTCATGATTAAATTCTGATCATTCAAGTGAAATTTTTCTGAGGGTCTCAGACCTATGGTTCGCTGAGACACTTGTACTCTCTCCACTGTGGGATTCATGAGCGCAGCCAGGGTCCTGTAGATCAAGCCTCAGCAAACTACAGCCTGAAGCCAAATCCAGACTGCTGCCTGTCTTCATAAACAAGGTTTTATTGGAGCACAGCCATGCTCATCCGTTCACATACTGTCTGTGGTTACCTTCATGCCACAACAGCAGAGGTGAGTCACTGCGACATTGCTATCTGGTTCTTTACAGAATGTTTGATGACTCTTGATTTAGACCGGTGTTTGAGAAATGGATTTCTTAATATTTATTGTGATGTCTTCTTTAAGGGCCTGAGTATTTCTAGTTATTCTTTTTTTTTTTCTTTTTTTTTGAAGGGCCATCCCTAGTACTGAGAGGCAATACTGTGTTAGGGTCTAGAGCATAGAGTCTAGACCCAGACAGCTTAGACTTAAATCCCAGCTCTACCTCCGATTAGTTGCGGGATTTAAGGCAGAATACTTAATCTTTTTGTGTCTCAGTTTCCTCACCTTTAAAATAGAGAACATAACAGTACCTACTATGTGGACTATATTATATACTTTAGTATTACACTACACTAACAGCTCATCAGTCATTATATGATAAGAATAACGTTAGCTAGCATACATTCTTACTGGGCACCAGGCCCTGTGCTAAGTGGTGGTATGTACTCAATTCCCATAATAGCCCTTTTAGCTGTTAAAAAAAAAAAAAAAACATTTTTTTGTGTGTGTGGTTTTTTTAACAGCTAAAAGGGCTATTATGGGAATTGAGTACATACCACTTAGCACAGGACCTGGTGCTCAGTAAGAATGTATGTTAGCTAACGTTATTCTTATCATATAATGAATGATGACAATCACACACCCAAAACAACCCAACACACTCTTAATGTATCTTTAAGTTCCCTCTGGCTTTTGGGTGCTGGGGCACCCCATGGAGGAGAGAACACAGGTCTGAGACCCATAAGTGCTGGTGTACATCATGATTAAGTCCCTACTTATCTACGTGAACCTGAATCAACACGGACCTCAACGAGACACAAAATACCCACTGCCGTCGAGTCGATTCCAACTCATAGTAACCCTATAGGACAGAGCAGAACTGCCCCATGGAGTTTCCAAGGAGCACCTCGCAGATTCGAACTGCCAACCTTTTGGTTGGCAGCTGTAGCACTTAACCACTATGCCACCAGGGTTTCCGAGACACAAAATACGGGGTGTCAATTTCTCCTTCTGTGACATGGAATGGCTACACAAGAGAACCCTCAGTCTCTTTCAACCTAGAAAGTCTGTATGTCTGCAGGTCCCAGGCATACAATCCAATTAGCCACTTTCCTTTTTGAAGATACAGCAGACTGTGAACTTGTAATCCCAGAGTTGGAAGGGTCATCAATGATACAAAAATATCTCTTCATCATCTATAATGAGCAAGGCACTTAGTGAGGCTGAAATAAGTGTACTATATTTTTACTCACAGAAGTAGATCGCCAGGCCTGTCAGGTGCCTCTGGGTGGGTTCAAACTGCTAACCTCTCAGCTAGTGGTCAAGAACTTAACCATTTGCACCACCCAGGGTTTTTAGGAACAAAATAAACCTGGAGCAGAGCACAGAAGTAACTGCAGTAGAAATAAAACTGAAACCAAGTAGGACACTTCACTGTAGGCCCAAAGATGCTATGACTCGATGGCACCTTTTGGGTCTTTGAGACTCCTGAGTGATCTAACAGTAAGTTTAGTATAACATGGTTTTTTCATAAAAAGATGCATCTTAAATAAATCCTATTAAGAAAACATTCTGCATCCCACTTTGAAGTGTGGCATCTGGGGTCTTAAATGCTAACAAGCGGCCATCTAAGATGCATCAATTGGTCTCAACCCACCTGGAGCAAAGGAGAATGAAGAACACCAAGGTCACACGATAACTATGAGCCCAAGAGACAGAAAGGGCCACATAAACCAGAGACTTACATCACCCTGAGACCAGAAGAACTAGATGGTACCCGGCCACAACCGATGACTGCCCTGACAGGGAGCACAACAGAGAACCCCTGAGGGAGCAGGAGATCAGTGGGATGCAGACCCCAAATTCTCATAAAAAGACCAGACTTAACGGAATGACTGAGACTAGAAGAATCCCGGCGGTCATGGTCCCCAAACCTTCTGTTGGCCCAGGACAGGAACCCTTCCCGAAGACTACTCATTAGACATGGAAGGGACTGGACAATGGGTTGGAGAGAGATGCTGACGAAGAGTGAGCTACTTGTATCAGGTGGACACTTGAGACTGTGTTGGCATCTCCTGTCTGGAGGGGGTATAGGAGGGTAGAGAGGGTTGGAAGCTGGCAAAATTGTCACGAAAGGATAGACTGGAAGGAGGGAGTGGGCTGACTCATTACGGGGATAGTAAATGGGAGTATGCGGTAAGGTATGTATAAGTTTATACGTGAGAGACTGACTTGATTTGTAAACTTTCACGTAAAGCACAATAAAAATTATTTAAAAAAAAAAAAAAAGATGCAACTTTCTGAAAGCTTGCTCACTTACGGCCATTTCTACCAGTAGAGACAAGTGAAGCTCACGAGCTAACCAAGTTCAAGCTACAAAACTTCTGGCTTCTTCACCTTCCATTCAGGTTCCTACTTACCAAGTCTGATACTCGCAGTTGGACCAACAAGCATCGTGATAAATGGAGAGAAAACTGAAGCTGTCAAGGATTTCATTTTATTTGGATCCACAATCAATAGAACAGAGTAGAACTGCTCCGTAGGGTTTCCAAGGGGCGGCTAGTGGATTTGAACTGCCGACCTTTTGGTTAGCAGCCACAGTATGCTGTAGCTCTTAAGCACTGCACCACCAGGGTCCCCATCACCCCCACAGAAGGAGCAATCAAGAAATTAAAGGACTTATTACATTGGGCAAATCTGCTGTAAAATATCCCTTTAAAGCGTTAAAAACCAAAGATGTCACCTTGAGGACTATGGTGGGCCTGACCCAAGCCATGGTATTTTCAATGGTTTCATATACCTGTGACTTGCCTTTGGAAAGAAGGAGGCAAAGATGCAAATCTTGAGGCCACCAGAGGGGCAGGGACTCCCACAGGTAAGAAGGCTTGCTCAGCCACGGAAAATTTCCTAAGGGCAGCTAATTCCTTCCTTCACAGCACCAATAACGGCTCCACGGTGTGTGGCTGCAAATACAACCACTGGAGCTTTTTATTAAACAGCCTGTTGGAATACGTGGGCCTCCCCTCTTGAGCCCTAAAGTGCAGGTTTACAGTAATTACCGCTCATACTCCTTGTATGTGTTTATTTCTTAATCCAACTTCCAATAAGAAAGGTGGACAGAGCCGTGGGTCCCTGCGGTGTATATCCAATAATCTCTATCGTCTCCCACAGCTCAGAATTACATGAAAGGTAGGGCTGATGATAGGTCTGGGGGCCAGAGCCTTCCTACCACAGCCCCCCCAGGGGGCCGTCAGTGAGCTGACCTGCCCTCAGCTAGGACACCAGAGAGCACCATCTGCAGGACAGTACATTCTCTACAGCAGCAGAGGGGGCAGACCACCCCTACCTGTCAGCATTTTGTAAGGTGATGGCCTGTGTGTTGCTGTGATGCTGGAGGCTGTATTACTGGTATTTCAAATACCAGCACGGTCACCCATGTCTTACTCAGGAGTAAGACAAACTAGGAAGAAAGGTCTGGCAATCTACTTCTAAAAGTTAGTCAGTGAAAACCTTGTAGATCACCACAGAATATTGTCCGATATAGAGCCCCCTAGGTGAAGGCATTCAAAATACACGGTGGCCACAGCAACAGACTCGAGCACACCAGGATCGTGAAGGTAGCACGGGACCAGGCAGCGTTGTGTTCTGTCAGGACGGGGTTGCCGTGAGTCAGAGCTGACTCAATAGCAGCTCACAACCAACACTCAGAGTCAGAAACGGGCTGAGCACCAGACTCTGCAGCAGAAGAAGGTGCCCGGCAGGGCAGCCCGCAGCCAAATGCAGGCCGACCCCAGACCTCAGAGTCGAGGCTTTCCCGGGGAGATGCTCCCCTCAACTGACAGACACCCAACACAAAGCCCTGTGGCTCGAGGAAGACAATTCTCTCTAGAAATCGGGAGTCTCTGGGGGTGCAAGACGTTAATGCGCTTGGCTGCTGAGAGGTGGGAGGTTCAAGTCCACCCAAGAGC
Organism: Elephas maximus indicus; assembly: GCF_024166365.1. Classification (NCBI taxonomy): domain Eukaryota; kingdom Metazoa; phylum Chordata; class Mammalia; order Proboscidea; family Elephantidae; genus Elephas; species Elephas maximus. The sequence goes on along the minus strand of NC_064820.1, from coordinate 2,420,465 downwards.
ACCTCAGAAGAAAGGCTTGGTGATCTACTTCTGAAAATAAGCCACTGAAAACCCTGTACAGCACAGTTCTACTGCGACACACGTGGGGCCACCTACGAGTTGGAGTCGACTCAACAGCACCTGGAAGTTGATGTCTGAAGTGGAAAGCAACCCTGGAGGCAGGATGCAGGGACCAGAAAGGTGTTTACTTTGCCTGTGTTTACATCAGCAGTGAAAAGCGCTTTGCCCACCCAGCACAGGTGCCCCAGCGACCGGCTGGATGCCTCCAACCCTGAGGTTCAGCCAGGCGGTGGGAGCCCCTGCTTTCTGTGGGAGGCGTCCAGTTCACAGAACACCCCACGAGCCAAGGAGCAGAGCCCCAGGCAGAAACCACAGCAAACCAGCAACTTCGAACAGGTACAAGCTGAAGGCAAAGACAATGGTCCCTCCACGTCCCTGAAATGTTTTCTAGAAAAGAAAGAAGAAGTAAAAACGTGAAGAAACTACAGACCCACAGAGGCTGTCCCGGACTTAAGGCTGGGATATCTGTAAGCCCACTCTACCTATACAGTAAGAAACTGTTTACATTTTACTGGAACCCAAGGTGATGCAAATGTTTACTGCACTCAGCTGCTAACCAACAGGCTAGAAGTTTGAGTCCACCCAGAGCAACTCGGAAGAAAAGTCTGGCAGTCTACTTCCAGAAGATCAGGCATCGCAAAGCCTGCAGAACGCAGTTCTATCTGGTACACGTGGGGGCGCCAGGAGTCGCAGTCAAAGCCACAGCAACCGGGTGTTTTTTAACAAACTTCAGACGTGTCATCAGGAGGGACCAGTCCCTGAAGGACATCATGCTTGGTAAAGTAGAGGGTCAGCGAAAAACAGGAAGACCTTCAACGAGATAGATTGACACAGTGGCTGCAACAATGGGCTCGAGCGTGACAGTGATTGTGAGGACGGTGCAGGACCAGGCAGTCTTTTCTTCTGCTGTACGTGGGGTTGCCGTGAGGGTGAACCAACTCAACAGCCCCTAACAGTGACGACAACAGCCTGTCCTCATAGTAAACTGTAGCCATGGGCGTAACAGCTTTCCTGAGCTCTGTTAAGTCCTAGGAAATCACCTGAAATGCACGTAACAGTGGTCTTGGGGAACCTCAAGCACAGGAGAGGACTGGCGAGGGAAGAACCAAGTCAAGGCCATCAGAAAAGTGTGAAACATGGATGGAATTCGTGACCAGAGGGAGGGGAGGGACACACAGGGGCAACCTGGAGCAGAAGCTCAGGCTCCGAAGCTGAAAGTCCATGCGGCCGGGGGCTCCCGTCTAGGGATCTGGCTTTCCTTCCACCGGGGCCTTGGTACCTGAGTGCCCAGGGACGCAGTTCTTAACCCGAAAATCAGCATTTGAACCCAGGAGCTGCAAATGGCACGTCACTTTGGAATTACTCAACAAAAGCCTCGTGTAATCCTAGAAATACATTATATATTAAAGCATATTTTAATATATTTTAAATGACAGGGTTATAAATCACACTCAATTTTTACAAAACATGAGCTGTATAGGAACGAACGTCCTTGAATTAATACACGAACGTGGACAATGAAAAACGAGATTTCCTTGCTAGGAATTAACACACAAAATTAGTCAAGGGCATTCTTGCCCTGGTCTCTTGCCTGCAACTCGATGGATTGGTTGAAAGAACCCACAGCTCCGTGAGAGAGGGCCAAAGAAAGCCAGCTTGCTCTCGCTGCTTGCCCCCTTTAGGACCCTGTCCTGACCTTGCAGTCACTTCTGTCATTCATTCACAATAGCTGGGCCCACACTGGGCAGTGGGGTGAGGATGCTGCCGGAAGAAACGAGGCAGCCTTGTGCGGGCCAGGGGTCGCCAGAGTCACTGAATGCTCAGTATTCCAGCAGAGGAAGGGAAGGGTCAGCAAGAGGAAGAGAGAGGCATGAGGCAGAGGTGAGCAAGGAGAAGGGTGAGGGAAGGCTGCAGGGAGAGAGAAGGAGGTGGGCAGAGACACACACAGCAGCTCACAAGGCCAACCGATGCCTCTGGATACTGGGGTCAGCTGTGGGGACAGAAATGAGCACACCAGTGACAGGGCTCCAGGAAAGAGGGGGCCACTTCTGGGCTTGTCACTAGTGAAGCCTCTGCCCTCAGCTGTTCCTCGATCCTGCTGGAAACTAGCAAAGTTCTGGCCCTCAAGAACACAGTGTGAATGGGGAACACAGTGGGGACGAAGCTGGAGATGACGAAGAGAAGATTCAGTACAGGGCAGCAGCTCCATGAGGCCCCCACCCTGCCCACCCCACCATGCCCCTCAGAACCCCCAATGCAAGCCTGCCCACCCTTTCACAGCACCTGGAGTCAAATGAAAACCTTAGCATTTTCCTAAAGACACATCTATTGACTCGCTCAATATGGCCAGCTACATTTGGCCTCACTTGAAGTCATCATGTTTGAACGCGGAGAGCGAAATCAGGAAGAGGGGTGCTACAGAGCCCAACGGTTGTCATTTCTGGAGGTTCTCCTGCCCCGGCCGGCCAGCTAGGGAAGCTCTGAGTTTGCAGACAGGTCTGAATGGTGCAGCGGCTTCCAAGGGGAAGATGCATGTGTGAACAGCTGTGGCTTCGGGGAGATCTGACACAAAAAACAAGCTGCAACAAGTGTACCCGCAAAAGACAACACCAAGTATCAGGCCGTGGGAGTCGTTACAGCTACACAATGACATCATATACCCAGAAGCAACAGATGCCTGCCTTCCGGGCCACATCAGCACGCAGGACTGATCAGCCCCTAGCTTGGTAGCGCGTGCATCGCAGAGCAAGGTCACACACCACCTTAGGCAGAAGGGCGTGCACCCTCAAACTCACCTGTAGGGACAGCTTTTCCCAATCAGAAACAATCATGTCGGTAAACAGCTAATGAGTTTCTGTGTAAATACTGACACACACTGATCAAGACCATTTAATAAAGAACCTCTCTGATAATGATCTCACGTGCCTTTAAAAAGACAAGGGGGAGACGACATTTCTCCTCTGGTCTCTGGCTGTCTTGGGGCCAAAACAAGAAGCCCCAGCAACCAGTCCAGAGATGCCAGAGGGCAGTACGTCCCCATGAGGACAAACCCCATGCCTCAGTCACTTGAGGGTGAAAACCAGGCAGAGACAAATCCCACCTCCCCAAACAGAACAGCAGGTGCCTCCAAAGTTGGGCCCAACTTCACTCCAGATGAGCCCAAGACCCCCTCTCCACCAGAGAGGGGTCACCAGGAAATGGGACGGTTCAGAAATAGTAAACACAGCTGAGACGGAGAGAAAAAGGAAGCCAGAAACTGGGGACTTTGCTTCTCAAAGCACTGACTAATCCTAACAACACCGGGGAAGGAAGAAGCCCAACCGTTTCTGCAATGAGTCTCCAAGCGGATTATCCTCCAGTGAGTACTTAAAGCCGGTTGCAATCAGGGACCCATGTAAACCAGCTGGGGGAAAAAAAGGTTGCTGCCAAGTGAATTCTGACTCACGGTGACCCCGTGTGTGTCAGAGCAGGACTGTCCACCACAGGGTTTGCAATGGCCAATTATTTGGACGTAGATCACCAGGCCTTTCTTCCGAGGTACCTCTGGGTGAACTCAAATGGTCAACCTTCAGGTTAACAGCCAAGCGTAGTCACCCTTTGCACCACCCAGAGGCTCCTTTCTTTGCATGTATTTATTACCTCAGTAACAGGAATGAAGCTGAGTGAACACGTCCTGCTCCATCCCCTCCAACGAGACAGTGAAATGTTTTCTGAGCTGCAAAGAGGTCAAGGGGCAGAGGGAGAGAAAGCGAGGGGCCAAAATGATTTCTTTATTAAAGCAAATAAGCTGCCAAAAACTAAGCAACAGCTCAAAGTGAGCAGTTTCTAAAACGGGCTCTCTAAGCCCACCAGGGTCCCGGACAGTGAGCACTTTCGTATTTCTGCCCCTGAAATCATTTTTCAAAGGGCAGCCTCTCTTTTCATGCAGGCAACTGGAAATCCCTGCACAAGTGGTTAATTTGCAACGGCAACTGGCCACTCAGCTTTCATTTTGACAGCAAAATTAGCCCTCCTTTGTAGATGGAAATCTCCAAAACCCAGAGAGAGAAGGGTGTCTGAGGCCCTTCGAGAAACGTGGCCTCTCAATTCCAACTTCCTCAGAAAACCACATCTAAATGTACGCTGTCCCTGACCCACACAAAGAAGAGTCAACGATCACCGTTTAATGCTAAGAAAAAATTACCTAACTCTGCTGACAATCTGTCTAGCCCATTCAGTGACTATGAGATTATCGCAGGGCTGAAATGAAGCTTAAAAACAAAAACAACAGTTACGGTTGCGGAGTCCGTTCCAACTCCTGGCAACCCAGTGTGTGTCAGAGCAGAGATGTGCTTCGCTGCTGGGTTTCCAACGGACAAGTTTTCGGGAGTAGATCGCCAACGTTTGTCAGTAGCCAAGTGTTTAACTGTTTGTTGCCCAGGGACAGTAAAACGAAAGTAGCTCTTGTTGGGTGCCACTGAATCAGTTCCAACTCATGGCGACCCTCTGTACAACAGAACCAAACACTGCCCAGTCCTGCGCCGTCCTCACCAGTGCTGCTGTGTCGGAGCCCATCGTTGCAGCCACGTGTCAATCCATCTCACTGAGGGTCTTCCTCACTTTCACTGATCCCCTATGTTATCAAGCATGATGTCCTTCTCTAGGGACTGGTCCCTCCTGATAACATGTCCAAAGCTCATTGAGACAAAGTCTCGCCATCCTCTCTTCTAGGAAGGAACACAGGCTGGTTCTCTCTCTGACAGTCCATGGCATATTCAATACTCTTCGCCAACACCACAATTCAAAGGCGTCAATTCTTCTGGGGTCTTATTCATTGTCCAGCTTTCACAAGCATATGATGTGATTGAAAATACCCTGGCTTGGGTCAGGCGCACCTTAGTCTTCAAGGTGACATCTTTGCTCTTCAAGACTTTAAAAAGGTCTTTTGCAGCCAATCTGCCCAATGCAATGTGTCGTTTGATTTCTTGACTGCTGCTCCCATGGATGTTGATTGTGGATCCAAGTAAAATGAAATCCTTGACAACTTCAATCTTTTCTCTGTCTATCATGATGTTGCTTACTAGTCCAGTTGTGAGGATTTTTGTTTTCTTTATGTTGAGGTGTAATCCATACTGAAATCTGTAGTTTTTACCTTCATCAGTAAGTGCTTCAAGTCCTCTTCACTTTCAGCAAGCAAGGTTGTTAACGAGTCTTCCCCCAATCCTGATGTCCCATTCTTCTTCATATAGTCCAGCTGCTTGGATTATTTGTTCATACAGATTGAATAGGTATGGTGAAAGAATACAACCCTGATGCACACCTTTCCTGACTTTAAACCACGCAGTATCCCCTTGTTCTGTTCGAAGGACTGCGTCTTGATCTAAGCACAGGTTCTTCATGAGCCCAATTTAGTGTTCTGGAATTCCCACTCTTCACAGTGTTATCCATCGTTTGTTACGATCCACACAGTCGAATGCCTTTGCATAGTCAATGAAACACAGGTAAACGTCTTTCTGGTAGCAAAACAAAAGTAGCAAACTGTAAATAGGGGAATGCTTTCTTTGCTAAAGCAGAAAAGACGGGCCTGGGTTCTCACATCCGTCCTTTTCTATATAGGCAAAGGAGGCTGTCTACCATAGAACAAACCCACTGCCGACACCGAAGGTGCCCCAGAATGAAGCTGAGCTAAGACGGACAGAGGTTTGATGCTTAGGGGTGAAGGAGGAAGGCAGCTCATGCGTCTCTACGGAGACCGCTGGCTGACTATGAAACTCCCAGAAACTGGTGAGACGGTGGTGGTGTGTGTGCCGTCTAGGCACAGGTTACCCAATAAGCAAGGTAAGCACAGACTTACTTGTGCTTGCTTACTAATCTGTAGTGACCAATTTCACATGGGCTATTGGTCAGGACAGATTAGTGAGTAAACACAAGTCAGCCCATGTTTACCTCGCTTACTTGGTAATCTGTCCCTGTCAGGGACTGTAAATTTGAAAAGAGGCTTTGATTTTGTAGGAAGGTGCTATGGGGTTGGGAGAAAGACAGATGCTTGCCATATCCAGTAGTGGCATCTCTGATGTGTTGAAAAAAATGTGAGATTGTTCACTACAGATGATGTGGTAAACAAGGTAAACCCGCCTATTGGATAATCCGTCCCTGCTGCCACCAGGTCTATTCTGACTCGCAGCAACCCTCCAGGACAGAGTAGAGCTGCCCCGCGGGGTTTCCGAGGCTTTTTTAATCTTTACAGGGGCAGATCACCAGGTCTTTTCTCCTGTGCGACCACTAGCTGGGTTCAAACCACCGACATTTTGATTAGCAGCTGAGCGCTTAACTACTGTGCCACCAGGGCCCTTTAATGAAATGGTAACCAGTTAAATCAATCCGAAACTTTTCCTAAAAAAGAACAGGTCGCAGTCTTTTAGAAGTCTGCCTCCTCCCGATCAGCCAGAGAAGTGGAGAGCTGTTCAGAAAGGGGGATGAGGCACAGCGCAAGCCTGCAAGCCCCCCGGGCTGGGCCGCTCCTGCGTTCTCCCTGCCGTGGCTTGTCTGCATCCCGGGCCTCTGCACCCCTGCGGTCCGGGTACACGGTGATCCGGGACTTGAACATCGGCAGTTCTTGTTTTCTAACGGACTCTGCCTCAGAGACGGCCTCCAGCGCTTCCCCAGCTAGAATTCATCCAATCTATCGAGTTATTCTCATCTTCACCTGTCAGTTTTTTATGTAGTATCTTTTTCTTTCCTTCCTTCCTTCCATTCTCCCTCCTCTCTCCATCTCCCTTCCTTCCTCTCTTCCTTTCTTTGTCTTTTAATCTTAACTTTTCAAAGTGATTTTATTACCAATTTTACTTTATCCTTTGTAAAACAGAAATACATTTTTTTAGTCTTTTTCTTTTAATAGCTCTCTCTGCTCCCCTCCCCTGGTCGATTCCAACTCACATCGCCCCATGTGTTGCATAGTAGAACTGCTCCACAGGGTCTTCTGGGCTGTAATCTTTATAGAAGCAGGTTGCCAGGCCTTTCTTCCACAGTGCCGCTGGGTGGATTTGAACTGCCAACGTTAGTTAGTAGACAAGCACCACCCAGGGCCCTCCCCTGTAGCCCCTGGTGACCTCTAACCTACTTTCTGTCTCTATTCATTTGCCTGCTCTGGATATTTCCCACAACTGGATCATTCAATATTTGCTTTTTGTGTCTGGCTTATTTCACTCAGCAGAATGTTTTCAAGGGTCATCAAATAGCAGGTATCAGGACTCCACTTTATGGCTGGGTAATAGTCCATTAAGAAGCGCTAGTGGTGCAGTGGTTAGGGTGCTTGTCTGCTAATCAAAAGGTCGGTGCTTCAAACCCATGAGCCGCTCGCTCCTCGGGAGAAAGATGGGGCAGTCTGCTTCCATAAAGATTACAGGGCAGTCTGCTTCCATAAAGATTACGGGGCAGTTCTACTCTACTCTGTCCTATAAGGCCACTCCCAGTTGGAATGGCCCAACGGCAATGGGTTTGGGTTTTTTTTTTTTTTTTTGGGTAACATTCTATTGTCTGACTCACCACGTTTGTCTGTCCGATCGTCTGTTGATGGACACTTGTGTTGTTCCCACTTCTGGCTGTGGTGACTAGCACTGTGATGAGCCGTGGTACACAGGTGTTACTTGTTTTACATGGTATATGATGATCTGGGCCATAAAAATTAAGTCCTGGCTTAGAAGACAAACCATGATGTTTTCTGGCTGAAGCCAGAATGTCCACCTCTCAGAGGACATGAGGAACAAATGACTTTTAAATCCTTCTGGAGGCAGTCCCACTGACCTGCTGGGTTCTTGGCTGTCAGCAGCCACCACGGCCTGAGAATGGAGACGCGTGAGTGTGTGCAGCCACCGTGGCCTGAACATAGAGATGCGTGTGTGTCTGCAGCCGCCACGGCCTCAAGAAGGAGGTACGTGTGTGTCCGGGTTTTATGTTACGACTGCAAAGTGCAGGTCCCACTGACCTATGGGATCCTTGGCTGTCAGTGGCCACCATGCCCTGATGAAGGAGGTCCATGTGCATCTGGGTTTGCACCACGGCTTTGCAGAGTGCAGGCAAACTACTCAGGGACAGGGCCATTCTGCCCAAGCACCGTTTCACGTGTTTGAGACAACAGAGGGCTGAGCACTAACTGCAGCTCTGGGTGTGTTGCATAACCACAAACCTAACTCCGCTCCATGTGTTATCCCCTCACTATGAATCAGTGATAAAAATAAGAAACGAGCTAGTACACAACGGGCCAGATGGCGTCCTATCTTGCTATGAGCAGCGCTGTGTTTGGAGTGTGTGTGTGTGTGTGGGAATAAAAACATTTTACTTTATTTTCTGCATTTGGCAGTGAGTCGTGTCATCCACTCCAGCACATGCTGTACTGAACCTCCCTCCTGAGTGAAGGAACAGCACAGCTCCACCAGCTCTAAAAACAACCGCAGCCCTGCCTGTGATCAGTCACCACACCTCAGCCCATTCTGCAGCTCCATCAGAGGTCTCTGTCATCACGAGGGACTCCCAAAATGGTGCCAGAGGCCGGGGTCCCGATGCCAACCTCCAACAGAAATGGCCCCTCTGCAAGCCAAGGGTTTCTTCAATGTTCTTGGCAGCACACCCTCAGAAAATGCAGCCAGGAGTTGGACCTGATGGCGCCTATCTCCTATGTCCTTCTCTCCTTCCTCCCCTGAGCCATTGTATCAAACCCAAAAACCGAACCCACTGCCATCGAGTCAATTCTGACTCATAGCGACCCCATAAGACAGAGGGTTTCTAAGGAGCAGCTGGTGGATTTGAACTGCCAACCTTTTGGTCAGCAGCCACTAGCATGCTGTAGCTCTTAACCACTGCATCACCAGGGCCTAGCTATTGCATGGTGGACCTCAAACATCAAACTGGGAGAGCAGCAATACGTATTTCTAGAAATTTCTGGGCTTACCTCATATTCACAAAGTCATAGTTAATTGCTGTCACAGGCAGGAGGAGCTCATCCTATTGAACAAAGTGTGAGGTGCGGGCCCTGTTTCACAAAACGGTGTCCCGTTATTCATACCTGACAAGCTCTGCTAACAAAGGTGGTAACTAGGTGAAGTACTCGGAGCAACACGTGGCACAGGGAAAGCCCGGGACCCTGACTCATGGCGACCCCATGTGGCTCCGAGCACAGCTGTGTTTCATAGGGTTTGCAATGGCTGATTTTTCAGAAGTAGATTGCCAGGCCTTTCTTCCGAGGTGCCTCTGGGTGAACTCAAACCTCCAACCTTTCTGTTAGCAGCCGAATGCATTCACTGTTTGCACCAGCCAGGGACCCTGAGCAACGGAAAAGAAGGAAGGCACAGGAGATAGTCCTGTACTGCTTTCCCAATATTAGTTAAAAACACAAAAAAAGCAAGCAAAGCAATTCCTAAGTGTCATAAGATAAAAAGGCCCAAAGCCCTCATGTCTGGCTCCCCGATGGCCTCAGGCTCCCCACCACCCCAGCTTCTCCCTTTTATTGCCATCTTAAAGACTCCAGTTATGTCCCTGGAGCAGAACTGGCCTCCTTGTAAACTACTTTCCTCGCTTCAGCATCTAAAAATAAAAAATAGGGTATCTTTTCCCACCTCCACCTGTCTGCTGTTGTTTGTCCACCACAGAAATGGTCCTTATTAACAGAACACAAAAGTACCCACGTGCGAGTTTCAAATTCAGGAAGAGACTGCAGCTTCTCTCATGATCACAAAAGTCGGCCGCACAGAAGCGCCCACATAGGAAACGAGAACAAATGGCAAGAGGGCAGACCCCACTGCAGAGTTACAGATGGGGCTCGGCCACCACAAGCTCTCACTCCACCTGCGTCAAGGGGGGTGTCATGGGTTGAATCCTGTCCTCCCAAAAATATCTGTCAACTTGGCCAGGTCATGATTCCCAGTACTGTACGATTGCCTACCATTCTGCCATCTGATGTGATTTCCCTGTGTGTTGTAAATCCTATCACTATGGTGTAATGAGATGGATGAGTGGCAGTTATACTGACGAGATCTACAAAATTACTGTCTTAAGCCAATCTCTTTTGAGATAAAAGACAGAAGCGAGCAGGCAGACAGGGGGACCTCAAACCACCAAGAAAGCAGCACTGGGAGCAGAGCACGTCCTTTGGACCTGAAGTTCCCACGCTGAGAAGCTCCCAGACCAAAGGAAGACTGATGACAAGGAACTTTCCCTGAGCCAACAAAGAGCGAAAAAGCCTTCCCCTGGAGTCGGCACCCTGAATTTGGACTTGTAGCCTACAGGACTGTGAGGGAATGGACTTCTCTTTGTGAAAGTCATCCACTTGAGGCATTTCTGTTACAGCAGCACTGGAGACCAAGTCAGTGGGCTTCCCCCGCCCACACCCCGAGGCTGCGGTTCTCACAGGCCAGCCACACCAAGTGGGGTTCCCGGTTAGTCAGCATCCTGCCAGCTTATTTCTAGAGAAAGAATCAAGACTGGCAGGCCGTGTGCCCAAAGAACAGGCCAGACAGGAAAATGCTTCCAAACTAGGATAGAGCGATCCCACAATAAGAAATCATGAGAGAGAGAAAAAAAAAGACTATTCCATCTGGTGTTGGAGCCAAAGCGGGCTCTGACAATCCCCGCTCTTCCAGAACCCAGCTGCTAAAATAAGGGCAGTGCTTGGAAGCTGACTGAGAACTTCCAGTAGACCTGGGGCAACATGGAAGGTGGGATTCGGCACCACTGGAATCCTGAACTGGACAGCAGAGAGATGAGTGGTATCTGACGGGGACTCCCAAAAGACCCTTGGAGTGGGGGCTGCAGGAGGCACAGCATCTTGGGGGCCTCAAACCACAAAGCAGGGAGGGGAGGGAGTACCCCAGGGAATTTGGAGGTGACCCAGAGGAAGGGCTTCCAGAGATTCAGGCTGTGCCCCCAAAGAGCAGCAGCAGCCAGCACTGGGTTTCCTAGAAGCCTGCGGTTCAGGACTTTGGGGCATGCACCCCAAGTGAAGGAAATCTTTCTGGGTTTCTACTCACCACTAAGCTCTGTGCCCCCAGGTGTACAAGCAGCCTCTGTACAGGCCCAGCCAGGGGGCCGTGTGTCTGCATCCCTGCTGCTTTCCTGGGAGGGCTAAGCTCTCCAGCCACTGTCAGCTGAGCACAGGCTCTGGGCCAGGTGAGCAGCAGGGACTGGCAGGGAGAAGGGAAAGAGGGGCAACTGGAGGCAAAGAACAAAACAGCAGCAAAGAACAAAACAGCAGCAAAGAAGAGAATGAAAACTGGACCTTTCAGGGAGAAAGCAGGGAGGCAGGAAATGGGAGTGTGTGTGTGAGCAGGAAAGACACAATTAAGAATACCTGGGACCCAGGCGGTAACTCAGAGCAGGTGTCCCCCCGTGTCCCAGCCTCTCCTGCCTCCACCCCCAGCAAACCAGACAAAGACGCTAGGGAGCCTGAGGAGGCCTGAGTGGGCCCAGCTGCAATAACAAAGACAGGAGGCCGGAAAAAACAAGGCTTCCGAAAGTAAACACCGCCATTCAAAGGGAGGTGGAAACCCAGCACTGGAGGAACAGCTCGAAGCTCTGGGCCTGCCAGACCTTGTCTTTTAAAACCATCTGGAAACTGCCACTCTGTGAGCTGTTTCAGGGACAACCCAGAGCACAGCCTGATCCAGAGGAAAGGATCCAAAGCCCCCCCGCCCCCCGCCCCGTTCTGGTCCGCAAAGGAGCTGAGCTCACCTTCGACCTTCCCCTGAAAACCTCCTTCTTCCTGAGTACACCTCGGAGCCCCCAGGACGCCCCAAGCTCCTAGAGTGTTAATACTGTTACCCCAAGTTTTTGAATGGATCTCAGCAAGTCAGCCCAAATACGCCCTACTCCAGCGCCTGGGAAATAACCGGTCTGTCTGTGTCGAGAGCCCGCGCCCCCAAGCGCAGGGTGCACCAGGCTCCCGAGTTACTTCAGGACGTGGAGAACACAGCACTCCCAGTGGCGCCTGGCAAGCAGCTTTGCAAGGAGACCCTCTCTTCTTTGTAGGGTTTCCCAAAAGGTAACCGCCGAGGAGAAAACGAAAACAAAAAACAGTCACCACCACTCATGGTGACCCCACGTGTCGGAACGGAACCGCGCGTCACGGGTTCGAGGGCTGACTTTTCAGGAGATCGCCAGGCCTTTCTTCGGAGGCACCTCTGGGTGGACTCGAACCTCCAACCTTTTGTTAGCGGACGAGCACATTAACCGTTTGCACCACCCAGGGACTCCGACACCAGGGTGACCCCAGTTCAAACCCAGCCACCACTCCCTGGCGACACAGCCTAGACGAGTGGTTTACCTTTTCTGAGTTCATTCTTCTGTAAAGTAAGGATAAGAACAGTAACCACTTTGCAGGAAAATTATGAGGTTTCAAAAATAACACAGCCAGGTTCCTGGCTCAGAGCTGTTCAGTAAACTTTCCACACTGTGATCATCATCACGACACGCGGACTCACCTCCGCCCAAGGGCGACTGTCAGGAATAAATCCACTCTTAGCAGCCTGCATCTGTAACTTGACCTTTCAGGCCTCATTGCTTATGGATTCAACTGTGGCCCCCAAAAAGATCTGTTGAAGTCCTAACCCCTGTACCTGTGTGACCTTGTTTGATGAAATAGGCTCTTTCCATGAAGATGTTATCAGTTAGGTCATGCTGTTGTTGCTGTCGTTAGGTGTCATCAAGTCGGTTCCGACTCACAGCAACCCTATTAGATAGACTAGAACTGCCCCATAGGGTTTCCAAGGAACGGCTGGTGGATTTGAACGGCCGACCTTTTGGTTAGCAGCCATAGCTCTTTACCACTACACCAGGAATTCAGTTAGTTCATACGGAACTAAAAAACAAACCAAACCCATTACCATCAAGTTGATTCTGACTCATAGCAACCCTATAGGACTGAGTAGAACTGCCCCATATGGTTTCCAAGGAGCACCTGGTAGATTTGAACTGCTGACTTTTTGGTTAGCATCCATAGCTTTTAACCACTACACCACCAGGGTTTCCATATGGGACTAGGATGAGCCCTAATTCTAGTCCCTTCTGAATGGTGTCTTATGAAAGAGGAGAACAGGCTTGGAGACGGAGTCACACAGGGGACGGCAGGTGCCATGATACAATGGAGCAGCAAAGAATGCCAAGGACTGCCAGCATCCACCAGAAGAAGACTGAATATACCACAGACTGCCAGAAGAATAAATAAATCTGTCCTGGAAGAAGTACAGCCAGAATGCTCCTTAGAAGTGAGGATGGCGACACTTAATCTCACGTACTTCGGACGCATTATCGGGGGGACCAGTCCCTGGAGAAGGACATCATGCTTGGTAAAGTAGAGGGTCAGCGAAAAAGAGGAAGACCCTCAATGGGATGGACTGACCCAGTGGCTGCAGAAAGTGGGCTCACGCATGGCAACGATTGTGAGAATTGTGCAGGACCGGGCAGTGTTTGGTTCTGTCGTACACAGGGTCGCTATGAGTTGGAACCAACTCGATGGCACCTGACAACAACAACAACAACAAAGCCTTGCCTAGTTCTGAAAGATCACAGCCAATGAAAACCCTGTAGAGAGCAGTTCTACTCTGACACACAGGATTCAAGGTTGACGGCAACTAGTTTGGTTTGGTTTTTGGTATTTTGCATAAGTTCTACAGATAGAAAGATCTCAGGCAAATAAGAGAAATAAAGCATCATAATATCAAAACAACACCGTCTGATCATTAGTTACTAACCGCGGATAGTTCACTTGATGTTTATAAAGTGCCGCATCAATTATCGTCAAAGTGTTATTTTCAAAATCCTGAGAGTTCATATGAACCAACCCTGAGACAACTCCCGAGGAGATTTTTATTTTCAGGTTAGTAATAGTATGAAGAAGAATTCCACTGTTTGACCAAGCGTGATCAAGGTACTGCTGCACTGTGTGATATTAACAGCTCACGGGTTAAAATATCTTTTGATAAATACACAGGAATATATGTTGATACAACCACGAATGTGGACTTACATATTTCACCTGGAACAAAACGGTTTGTATTTAGGTCTCATCTCCATGAATTATAGTTGCTGTTGTCAGTTACCATTGCCTTAATTCCGGTTCATGGCAACCCCATGTGTGCACAGTAGGGTTTTCAAGACTGTGGCCTTTTGGAAGCAGATTGCCAGGCCTGTCTTCCAAGATACCTCTGGGCGGGTTCACATCGCCAACCTTGTGGCTAATAGTCCAGTGCGTAACCGTCTGCACGACCGAGGGACTCCATGACATATCTGGGCTAGGCAGATGCACAGAGACAGAAAGCAGGTTAGTGTTCACCCGGAGCTGGGGGCGGGGAGAGCAAGCAGTGATGGCTTAAGAGGTACAGAGCGTCTGTTTGGGGTGATAAAGAAGTTTGGCAACTAAATAGTGGTGATGGTTGTGAATATCATTAATGTCACTGAACTGTACACTGAAAATGGCTACAAAGGCAAATTTTGTTATATGTATTTTACCACAATAAAAAGAAAACAGTTCATATTTAAGCAAAGACCCTGAAACATCTATCTCAACACATCCTACAGTATCAATATAACCCCCCAAACACGAAACAGTCTACATAAGTAAGGATTTTTTTTTTTAAAAGCATGTTTATGAGTTAAACATAAGGGGTACATTTAAATACATAATTTCCATCTGTTCTTGGAGATTCTAAAAATGCACAATAAAACACAGCGAGCTAGAGGTCCCGGGGGAAAACGTGACTACTTACACAAGCAGTAGGCTGTGAGGCACAGACCCACTGTAAGGGGGAGGAGGAGGAATGCCTTCCTCATCTTGGTGTGTCTGTCCATTTGAAACTGGGCCATGTATGTTCCAATTTTATATTTCCTAGCTCCCAGAAATTATGGAATTTCTGGTCTCATGGAATTCCTTCTCCTCCTGGCATTGACAGTGGACAACACAAGCAAATGAAAATAAACCCTATATAAAAGTACTGTGTTCCTCTACTGATAAGAAACTATGATAGCCTTTGGCATTATGTTTCAAACAATTTCAGCTTCTTTGTTGCCTTAAGACTGAAATTTGGTTAATTCGTCTATGACCTGTTTTGTTATCACTATGAAGAGCAAGCTGCCAACTGTACCTCTACGTTCTGTTTTAGATTTCCCTACACCTTGCTCAGGTAGTAGCCTATGGCTTCTCGTCAGACGTCATCTAAAGATGCCTAAGAAAACTGACCACAGACATTCTCACTGTAATCCGTGTCACTCTCCTTGTCATGGGCTTCTCCGTCTATAACCATACACTTAGCATCAAAATGTCCCAGCCCAGAACTGAGGTTTAAAAGCTCCCGTGTGAAGACCAGACGTCCCTGGGTGGTGCAAACAGTTTGTGCTCCTCTACTAACCTGAAGGTTGGTGGTTCGAATCCACCGAGCAGAATCATGGAAGAAAGAGCTGGCGAGCTACCTCTGTAAAGATCACAACCAAGAAAACCCTATGGAGCAGTTCTGCTCTGTAACACACGGGGTCGCCATGAGTCGGAACCGACGCGACAGCAACACGTACGGTAGTAGGTGTGAAGAGCAGATGAAGGCCTGTTTTGGCAAAACAAAAGAGAAGGGTTTCTGACAGGAAAGCTGAATCCCAGGTATTATCCAAACTTGGTTCATATACAGAATGCTCACTGAATCTTCTAGACTATCCCAGAGGCAGAAGAGAGCCAGCTGTCACCACCCAGGATGAAGCAAATGTAACGACCAAGCGCTGGCTTAGCTGATACCACCTGGGAACTTCTACAGCAGCAGCTGCTGGCTACCTGAAATCCTCAGCTGAGACCTATTACTACTAATGGCCCAGGTAAGACGAGGTCCTTAATGGGAAACTGAAAAATCATTCTTTGCTGCCCAATAATGGTGGATTGGACAGTGGGATGGTAAGGGGAACTATCTAAGGGTCCATAGTCACCTGGTTTTTACATCAGATGCCAACCTGGTCATAAATCCCTGCTCAGAAACACTACCTGCAGTGTGGACAGCTCCAGCACACCCTGCTACCTCCCTTGCCTGAAGAATGCACCTGAGAAAGTGGTAGAACTAGAGATACTTATTGCACAAAGATGTCACTTGGAGGACTAAGGTGTACCTGACCCAAGCCACGGTATTTTCAATCGCCTGACATGTGTACAAAAGCTAGACAATGAATAAGGAAGACAGAAGAAGAATTGATGCCTTTGAATTACGGTGTTGGCAAAGAATACGGACTATACCATGGACTGCCAGAAAAACAAACAAATCTGTCTTGGAAGAAGTGCAGCCAGAGTGCTCCTTAGAAGCGAGGAAGGTGAGACTTCCACTAGCTTATCTTGGACACATCATCAGGAAAGGCCAATCGCTAGAAAAAGAACATCATGTTTGGTAAAGTAGAGGGTCAGTGAAAAAGGAAATTCTCAAGGAGATGGACTGACACAGTGGCTGCTACAATGGGCTCAAACGTACCAATGATCGTCAAGATGGCGCAGAACAGGGCAGTGTTTTGTTCTGTTATACGTAAGGCCGCCAGGAGTGGGAGCCAACTCAACTGCAACTACAACAACAATGACACAACTGCACAGGGAGGAGACAGCGCTAGAATCAGCCTGAGACCACCTAGGAAGAAGCAGGCAACCAATTCCTTTTTAATTTACAAACAATGAGTGCATGCACCTACACACAGGCACGCTTTCCCCAAATGCTGGGTGTCTCCCCTTCCAGGTGCCTGGGAAGGGACTTGCACTCTGTCCTGTAACATCTGAGTTAGCCTTGGTGACCAGGCAACCAAATAACCAGAGGCCAAAGAGACACTGGGACAACGACACCATAAAAGATACAACATAGGAATGTCTGTTATCCTCTTCATAGTCCCATCGCTACTAAGGCTACTAGCAATGGATTGAACTGTGTACCCAAAAACGTACGTTGAAGTCCTAACACCTGTACCTGTGGATGTGATCCTGCTGGAAACAGGGTTTTTCTTTCGGCAGTGGGTGTTCTGGATGTCAATAAGGCCATACTGGAGGAGGTGGGTCTTCAACCTAATCCCTTCTGAGTGGTGTCTTATAAAAGAGAAGACAGATACAGAGGTAGGATCACAGACACATGGGAAGCTAGACATCACATGAAGATACACCAACAAGCAGCCAAGAAACACCAAGAAAACTGGGCTACCAACAACCAGGGCTACTGACAAAAAAGGGGAGATCTCCCACCCCAGAGCTGATATCCCAATTTGAACTTCTAGCCTCCACAACTGTGAGACAATAGATTACTGTTCTTTAGTGCCACCCACTTGGCATCTCTGTTTTGGCAGCACTAGAAGACTCAAACATTTCTGTTGCTACCTACAATCTTGGCTTACGGAGATGAAGATGCCATGACCAGTCAACTTCAAACCCAAACTTCCCTGCTCTCCTCCTGGAAGCAACTGTACCCTGTATCTAAACTAAATGTCAGGGCGGTCTTCCCAAAATCACCTCTTGGAAAATAAGGAAGCACCTTATATCTGAGACGTCACAAAGACACATATCATGGGGAACTCTAATTTATTTAGAACAAGAAAGTTCTATTTGGAAAGCCATTGCCCGAAAAATGAAGACCAAATCTTCACGTTTCTGATACAACTAGCACCTGGTAAAAGTTCCCTGAGACACCTAAGGGAGGGAGGGGGAGATTCCGCGATGCACTGCGTTTGAACAAGTTGCTGTAATCTGAAGGAGGCACGACCCGGCATGAACTCTTGATGTTACCTAGCTAAGTAAAATTGTTAGTAGCCTTTTGGCAGGTGCAAAAGGGGATCAGGACAACAACATTAATAATTAAGTTTCTGTTTTTGTTTTTTTGTCTTTCATAACATAGCCATATACAATCATTCTTTAAAGAAAGGTCCTTTACTCTAGACATAAAATAAACACAGTAGAATCGCTGCAAAAATAAAATAGCCAGAACCTAAACCACACCAGAACGCTGTGGCTAAATTCAGACTCTTGTTTTGCCTGGGAAATGATAGGTTCTGCAGGTGCCCTGGCCGCTGAAGCCCCCGTGGCCTGCACCTTCCTCTGCCACCATCCTCGCGCAGGGACACTCAGGCTCCAGAATGGTGACGTGTGTTTAATATTCAGGCAGCCGAGTCCACCAGACTGCTCCAAGCCAACAGACATAGCCATCGAACTGAATGTGAACTCCACATCTCCTGTTATGGTATGAATTTTGTCCCCAAAACTATGTGTTGGATACCTAACCCCCATACCTGTAGTTGATCAGTCATTTCTCAAATGGAAAGAACTGAAGAAAAAATGCAAGCCTCGAGTTGCAATATTGAAGGATTCTACTGGGAAAATACTAAACATCAAAAGAAGATGGAAAGAATACAGTCACTGTAAAAAAAAAAAAAAAAAAAGAATTGGTTGACATTCAACCATTTCAGGAGGTAGCATATGATCAAGAACCGATGGTACTGAGGGAAGAAGTCCAAGCTGCACTGAAGAAAAAAAAAAATTTTTTTTTTGCACTGCCAAAAAACAAAGCTCTAAGAATTGACAGAATATTAGTTGAGATCTTTCAACAATGGATGCAGCACTAGAAGTGCTCACTCATCTATGCCAAGAAATCTGGAAGACAGCTACCTGGCCAACTGACTGGAAGAGATCCATATTTATGCTCGTTCCAAAGAAAGGTGAGCCAACCAAATGTGGATATTATCACACAATTTCATTAATATCACAAGCAAGTAAAATTTTGCTGAAGATCTTTCAAAAGTGGCTGTATCGAGAGGCAACTGCCAGAAATTCAAGCTGGATCCACAAAAGGACATGGAACCAGGGATGTCATTGCTGATGTCAGATAGACGCTGGCTGAAAGCAGAGAATACAGAAAGATGTTTACCTCTGTTTTATTGACTGTTCAAGGACATTCGACTGTGTGGATCATAACAAATTATGGGTAACACTGTGAAGAATGGGAATTTCAGAACACTTAATTGTGCTCACGAGGAACTTGTACTTAGACCAAAAGGCAGTCGTTCAAACAGAACAACGACATACTGCGTAGTCTAAAGTCAGGAAAGGTGTGCTTCAGGTTGTATCTTTTCGCCATATGTCTTCAATCTGTATGCTGAGCAAATAATCCGAGAAGCTGGACTACATGAAGAAGAACGGGGCATCAGCATTAGAGGAAGACTCATTAACAACCTGCGTTGTGCAGATGACACAACCTTGCTTGCTGAAAGTGAAGAGGACTTGAAGCACTTACTAATGAAGATCAAAGACCACAGCCTTCAGTATGGATTACACCTCCACATAAAGAAAACAAAAATCCTCACAACTGGGCCAACGAGCAACATCGTGATAAATGGAGAAAAGATTGAAGTTGTCAAGGACTTCAGTTTACTTGGATCCACAATCAACACCCATGGAAGCAGCAGTCAAGAAATCAGAGGGCGCACTGCAGTGGGCAAATCTGCTGCAAAAGACCTCTTTAAAGTGTTAAAAAAAAAAAGGCAAAAATGTCGCTTTGAGAACTAAGGTGCTCCTGACCTGAGCCATGTTTTTTTTCAATCTCCTCATATGCACGAGAAAGCTGGACAATGAATAAGGAAGACTAAAGAAGAACTGATGCCTTTGAATTACGGTGTTGGTGAATATTGAATATACCATGGACCGCCAAAAGAACGAACAAATCTGTCTTAGAAGTACAGACAGAATGCTCCTTAGAAGAGAGGACGGTGAGACTTTGTTATCAGAAGGGATAGGTCCCTAGAGAAGGACATCATGCTTGGTAAAGTAGAGGGTCAGTGAAAACAAGGAAGACCCTCAAATGAGGTGGACTGACGCAGTGGCTTCAACAATGGGCTCAAGCATAACAACTGTGAGGATTGCAAAGGACCAGGCAGTGTTTTGTTCTGTTGTGCACAGGGTCACTATGAACTGACTCCAGGGAACCTAACAACAATAACATACCTGTAGATGTAATCCTATTTAGGAATGGGTTTTCTTTGTTATGTTAATGGAGCCATATCAGTGTAGGGTGTGTCCTAAACCTAGTCACTTCTGAGTTATACAAAGAGCAGATCAGACACAGAACAGAGCACATATAGGAAAAGACAGATGCCACATGAGGATAGCCAAGGAAACCAGGAAGGCCAGGGCTACAGAAGCTGGAAGAGACAAGGACCTTCTCCCAGAGCTGACAGAGAATGAGCCTTCCCCTAGAACCAGTGTCCTGAAGTCAGACTTCCAGCCTCCTGAACTGTGAGAAAATGAACTTCTGTTCTTTAAAGCCACCACTTGCGGTATTTGTTTCAGCAGTACTAGGAGACTAAGACAAGGCCCCACCCTAAATCAGAGACCACCTCATCTGAAGACCCTTCACTAACTAAACAGTGAAGATCCCATTCCCAAATGTAGCCGCATTCTGAGGTTCTGGGTGGGCACTACTCAACGCAGTGTTTAAGAGCTCAGCTGCTAACCAAAATGTTGGCAGTTCACATCTACTAGATGCTCCTTGGAAACCCTATGGGGCAGTTCTACTGTGTCCTATAGGAGCACTATGAGTTGGAATTGACTCCAGAGCTACAGGTATACCTACTATTCCCAAACGGGCAGCCAAGTCTCAGCTTAACAAGCTCCCCAGGTGACGCATATGAAACCTTCGGCCTACCTATGAGCCAGCATTTGAGAACTTCTTAATTTTCAGGCCAAAGCCAGAGTCTTACATAAAATATAGTAACCCCCACAAGGGCCAAAATCTCTGGATTTTCCCAGAAGAGTTTCCATTTATCATCAATCTTGACACCACTGAGAGAAACATATTCATCAAAATAAGAAACATTTCCCCGTCTGGAGCAAGGGAGAATGAAGAAAACCATAGACACAAGGGAAAGATAAGTCCAAATGACTAATGAACACAAGTATCAGAGCCTCCACCAGTCTGAGTTCAGCACACCTAGATGTGCCCGGTTACCACCACAGGCAGTAATCACAATAGAGGGTCCCAGACAGAGCTGGAGAAAAATGTAGAACAAAATTCTAACTCACAAAAAAGACCAGATATACTGCTCTGATAGAGAATGAAGAAACCCCCGAGAGTATGGCTCCCAGATACTCTTTTAACTCATTACTGAAGTCACTCCTGAGGTTCACCCTTCAGCCAAAGATTAGACAGGCCCATAAAACAAACAATAATACACGTAGCTCAACCATGTATACAAGACTAAATGGGCACACCAGCCCAGGGGTAAGGACAAAAAAACAGGAAGGGACAGGAAAGCTGAATGAATGTTAATGGGGAACCCAAGGTCGAGAAGGGGAGAGTGCTGACACACACGTCACAGCGCTGGCAACCAATGTCACAGAACAGTATTGTATTAATTGTTTAATGAGAAACTAAGACACTCTGTAAACCTTCACCTAAAGCACAACTAAAAAAAAAAAAAAAGTGTTAAGCACTCAAGAAGTGGCCGGCTACACTTACTGCAGCCAATCACAGCCCTTTAGCCCGGCTGCCTTGGAGATCTTTAATCGCTTCACACTGTTCTGGGTCCTTGGGCAAAGAATCGTTCACTGCCTGGAGGGTCCAGGTAACGTCTGAGCAGGTTCTAGGAGCACAGTTGCCCATTAAAGACTTTGTCTTACCTGCTCTTTGCTTTCTCCCAAATAGTAGTTTCAAGGAAAAGAAGTCAATGATTGCTGAGTAGTTCCTGGCTCTTCCCTTAACATCCATACCTCTGTTGCTACCAGTCGGAATCCAGTTGATGGCAACAGGTTTGGTTTTTGTTTTTTGTTTGTTTCTTTCTTTCTTTTTTTTTTTCAGCATGGCTTGTATATTTTCTTCTCTTACCTTCATTTCATTTTTAAACTAATTACTTTAAAATGAAGGCTAAATAAAGTTTCCCTTAGACTTAAAAAGAAAAAAAAAATAAGACTATGGCTGATTTTTACTTTATCTTGAGGGTAATGGGGGGCGGCGAAGCCTGAAAGCTGGGGGTGCAATGACCTAACTGCAGAGTACAATGGTCCGCTGGGCACCAGGGCCAGGTGGGGATCACTTAAGAACTGGGGTTAAACCAGTAGGAGTAAGAGGAGTCATGAGGCCAGGCAGTGGTTGAAGAGAATGGGAAAGAAGGCCTAGATAATTTTGGGGGGTGGGAGGAGGGCTGTGTGAGATTTATGAGATTTGTTGTTCCTGTTAGGTGCCATCCAGTGGGTTCCAACTCAGTGACCCTATGTACCACAGAAAAAAAAACTGCCCAGTCCTGCACCATCCTCACAATCGTTATGCTTGAGCCCATTGTTGCAGCCACTGTGTCAATCTACCTTGTTGAGGGTCTTCCCCTTTTCCGCTGACCCTGTGCTCTGCCAACATGATGTCCTTCTCCAGGGACTGATCCCTCCTGATGACATGTCCAAAGTATGTAAGACGCAGTGTCGCCATCCTTGCTTCTGAGGATCATTCTGGCTGTACTTCTTCCAAGACGGATTTGTTTGTCCTTTTGGCACTCCATGGTATATTCAATATTCTTTGACAGCACCACAATTCAAAGGCATCAATTCTTCTTCAGTCTTCCTTATTCATCGTCCAGCTTTCACGTGCATAGGAGGCGACTGAAAATACCATGGCGTGGGTCAGGGGCACCTTAGTCTTCAAGGTGACTTCTTTGCTTTTCAACCCTTTAAAGAGGTCCTTTGCAGCAGATTTGCCCAATGCAATGCATCTTTTGATTTCTTGACTGCTGCTTCCATGGGAGTTGATTGTGGACCCAAGTAAAATGAAATCCTTGACAACTTCAATCTTTTCTCCATTTATCATGATGTTGCTCGTTGGTCCAGTTGTGAGGATTTTTGTTTTCTTTATTTGAGGTGTAATCCATACTGAAGGCTGTGGTCTTTGATCTTCATTAGTAAGTGCTTCAAGGCCTTTTCACTTTCAGCAAGCAAGGTTGTGTCATCTGCATAATGCAGGCTGTTAATGAGTCTTCTTCCAATGCTGATGCCCCATTCTTCTTCACATAGTCCATCTTATCGGATTATGAGATTTGGTGGCTGACTATTAGAATTTAGACTGATTCTGCGGTTTCTCACAGGAAACTAGGTATATGTGTTTACAAACACAAGGAACCTCACTGAATGAGGACAACCTGCTCTCATGTTTCTATGAAGTTAATACTTACAACATTTATCATAAATATTTCATGGCTAATGATCTGTGATGGGTTTCACCCGACCAACTGGCTGTTTTTTCTCATTCCTCCTCTTTCTACTCAGTATCAATAACTGGAAGCCACTCCCAATGAATATTTCTAGAATACTCCCCAAGCTCATGGCTGGTGCGGTGGGAGGTCCTGTGTTTTCAAACTGTGCGTCTCAGATTTACCACGCGTGGGCACATGAGAGGGAAAGGAGCATGAGATTTAGTGACAACACACGGGGATGAGTCTCATTATTTTTCACGACCATGAAAAGACAACAGGCAGAGGCATTCCCATACATGATGCTCCAATTCAAGCTTTCTCCCCAGATGCCAAGTTTCAGCCCCTTTTACTTCATGAGACATTTAAACCAAAGGACCTGGGTGCCAACAGCGGGGAAGTGAGTTGCATGAACTGTTCTCAACGGATAACGCTTTACTGATTCCTGGGTTATGACTCCACATACTTTCCACTTCCACAGGTGGGAGCTTTAGGGCGTTCGATGGAGGACCCTCAGGTTCTGTTTGGCCATGCCACTTTGCAGACCTTCACGGCTGGCCAACGGGACATACATGGAAAAAGCTTTGCCATTTCCTGGCACAGACTACAGGTTTGTAAGCATGGGTGCCTTTCCATTTGGCAGAATTTGGTAAATAAGCCCTAAGAGCCCCGAAGCCTGAATCAAGTCACAGCAGGTCGCAGGGGCTCTGTGCCTACAGGTGGAGCCAGGGTGGGCTGAGCAGTCCCAGCAGGCCTCAGCCAGTCGGGCTCGGTGAGGTCTGGCATCCTGCCTGCAGGAGGCTGGTCGCTCCTTCAGGATTACTAAATGCTACAAATCAGGGAACAGTCAGACGGAAGTTTTACAGGTTTATTAATAATAACACCATCCAGGTCACTAGAACTTCAGAGCCCCAGTGCTAACAAAGTGGACCTAATATTTCCAACACCCCCATGAGCTAAGTAAGGAGTCTTATCACCCCCATTTTGTGGAGAGCAGAGAGAGGTAGGAAGTGTTGCTCGGGGCAACAGGAAGACCTGCGATGCTCACATCTCGGGAGCACCAAGTCCAGACGGGAGCAGTGCCCCATCACTGACTCACGCTGCTGAGACACAGCAAGGGCGAGTCCTCCACAGAGTCTCTCATTATTCAGAAATGAACTTATAATTAGGTTGTATATAAAACAAAAAAGTAGACATTGTTTTTTTGTTGCAGCTTTAATAACAGTGAATGACAGTCATTGACCGAATTAGAAACGTCGACGAGAGGCTGAGTGGACACCTCCGTCACTGCAGCACAGACGGTGGTTTTCAGAAACCTCACCCGGACCTGGACCAGCTTTCCTGGGGCTCCCCCGACCAGGGCTCCTGCCTTCCACTGTTCTCCCTGGTAACCTGAAAAGACCAGGTAGGGGCACATAACACCCCTCGGCATTTTTTCAATCCTCTTTTAAATAAATTGCCATGTTTTTATGAATATCCATTCATTGTTAGGAAAGTTTGTAAAATACATAAAAGTAAAAAGAAAATAGGAGTAGTGATCGTTCAGGGTGGATTAAGTGATGTCTGGTAACATTTGAGTGTGTGTTCTGCCCATAAATTTCTTATGCATGCATATACATTTCTATTACCTAAAATCAGCACTGTCCTCGTTGTTGTTACTATCGAGTCAGCTCTAACTCATGGAGACCTTACGTAACACGGAAGGAAACGCTGCCCAGTCCTGCACCACCCTCGTGACCGCTGGTGTGTTTGAGTCCATTGCCGTGGCTCCCGTGTCCACGGTTTAAACGGCTGTGCAGCGTTCCATCACCTGGTGGTAGCCACTCACTTAGCCAACCTCCAGGTACTGAACATGTTGGTAGTTTCCAACTGCTACTGTCATGACACCATGATCAACAGTCGTTCTCATAAACCTTTATGAATCTTTCTGAGTATTTTCTAAGGGTAAATTTGTAGCAGACAAGCCGCCACGTCAACGGCTCATATTTGTAAACCTTTTCATGCAACACACCACACTGTGCTTCGGAAATGTTGCGTGAGTAGTTTCCACTGTCACCTGCGTTAGGGGTGAATTTTCTTGAGCCCTCCAGAATCCCTATGTTGGTGGGGCTGTGGAGTGATAACGGGATGTCAGTCATGGCGAGGGGCTTGGTACAAAGCCACGTTTACAGGCAAACAAGACTTTAGTTAGCCACAGTGTTTATCTGGGGGGGGCAGTGAGGGCTACCAGGGCAGAGAGCTGAGAAACCTCAAGTTTCCCGTCCCCACGAAAGCCACCACCATTTATTACTCAGCTATTAAAATAGTCTGTGTAACAAAGGGGCCCACTTTATACAAGAGGTTCAGTAACACTGCCCGAGGTGGGCTGTTGCAAGCGAGGCACCAGATGCCAGGCCTGGGCTGTCCCTCCACCCCACAGGAATGCGTGTAGGAATCCTAAGAGTGCCACTGCGCACAGCAGGGAAGACACCAGGCTCCTTCTGTTCACAGCAGTTTGCCCTCTTCTTCCAAACAACAGATGGCAGAAAAGTTCCAGTTGCAAATCCAAAGCCATCTCCACCTGCCATGAGCCCCTCCTGGGCCTACACAGGGTGAGTGCTTGGTGAGAATTCTGGCGATCTGGGTGGGCACTCTTCTGTGGCCCCTGAGGCAGGAATGGCTGAGAAGAGCGACCTTACCCAGTGGCATTCCCCTGGGGGCATTTCCCTGGTGGCGCTTCCCTGGCAGCACAGTTAGAGAGTTCTAGAAGCAGTAAGGAAACCCTGGTGGTGTAGTGGTTAAGTGCTACGGCTGCTAGCCAAAAGGTCAGCAGTTCAAATTCACCGGGCACTCCTTGGAAACTCTACGGGGCACTTCTACTCTGTCCTATAGAGTCGCTATGAGTCGGAATTGATTCCACAGCAATGGGAGTGGGGTTTTTTTGGTTTGTTTTTGTTTTTTGGTTTAGAAGCAGTAATTTCCATGACCCAGCAGTGTCTGCCTCAAAAGAACTGAGTAGCAGCATTGTACCCTGGTGAAGAGCTTCAACTCTGCTTGTTGTAGCTGCCGTCAAGGCAGCCCTGGGTCAGGGTGACCCATGCACGATGGTCCTGAGCCGCCCCGTGATCGGCTGCAGACTGGACTGTGGTGACCCACAGGGTTTTCACCGGCTGATTTTCAGAGGTCAATAGCCAGGAGTTTCTTCCTAGTCTGTCTTAGTGTGGAAACAGCAGAAATCTCTTCAGCATTATCGCAGCACACAAGCTTCCACTAACGGATGGGCGGGGGCTGTGCACGAGGTGCACTGGCCAAGAACCGAACCGGGTCTCCTGCACCAAGGCGAGAATTCTGCCACTCTGGGGAGGAAGACAGCTAGTTTCCATGACCAACTCTGCCTGGCCTGACTGTGTGACCATCTCTGCCTGGCGTGACTGTGTGACCATCTCTGCCTGGCGTGACTGTGTGACCATCTCTGCCTGGCGTGACTGTGTGACCATCTCTGCCTGGCGTGACTGTGTGACCAACTCTGCCTGGCGTGACTGTGTGACCAACTCTGCCTAGCATGACTGTGTAGCCTTGAGTAACTACTATGCTCTGTGAGCCCACTGTGCCGTGAACACTATCCTCTGTGAGCCCACTGTGCAAAAGAAAGGTCGTCCTAGCACCTATCAGCCATGAACACTAATGAGATACGGTACCTGTGTGAGGGTAACAATACCCAGCACATAAAAACAAAACACCAATGGCAGGCGCCATGACAATCATGAGGCATGCTCACCTGTCTCCCAAGGGTTCTTCCTCCCTGACCTAGGAGGTTCCACCTCCCAGCTATCTCACACTGGCCACAGTCATGTGGTTTCTCTGGCCAACCATTATGGATGGAATGGCGTCCCCCAAAAAGATATACTGAAATCCTAACCCCTGTGCCTGTGAACATGACTTTGTTTGGAAATGGAGGTTTTCTTTTGTTATCAGTTAAGTTAAATAAAGTCATGCTAGAGCAGAAAAAAAACAAACACAAAAAACAGCCGCTGCCGTTGAGTCGATCCCGACTGATAGCAATGCTGTAGGACAGAGCAGAGCTGCCCCATAGGGTTTCCAAGGAGCAGCCTGTGGAGTAGAGAGGCCCTAGCCCCATCTGACCAGTGTCCTGTGAAAGCGGAGAACAAAGGGAAGACAGACAGCACTGGAAGGTGCATCCACAAGCCAAGGACGCCCAGAGACGCCGGGGACCACCAGGATCTGAACCAGACAAGGGAAGTGCTCCGCGCAAGTCTTCAGAGAGAGAACATGGGCTGCTGACATGCTGAAATGGACTTCTAACTGTGAGGCAATAAAGTTCTGTTCTTTAAAGCCCCCAATCGAGGTGCTTTGTTACAGCAGCCAGAGGAGACGGAGGCACAGGTGAACGTAATCGGAGTGATGGAAGTGTTTCCAAGCAGGTGCCGGAGAGATCACGTTCTCTTCCTCCCCCATCACGAACGTCAGTTCCTCCAACGGGTGAGAGCCCCTTGGCCGCCGTCCCAGTGAGGAGAACACAGAGCAGAGCATCCGCCCACTGCAGAGGCGCTGGGAGTGAGAATGAAAACCAGACGCTCGTTGTTGGAAGCGCTGAGGTCTGGGCTCCTATGTTACTGTAACGAGCCTATCAGGTCAACGCAGGCGGCATTACCATTACATAGTAACAGCTCCTCAGTCTAGTTCAATGCAGCTGGAACCCAAGGATCTTCCTCTTGGCCGGAAGCATCAACAATAATGAGAAGGACTTTCCTAGGGCAGGAAACCAGGGAGAATCAGGGTCCCCAGGCAGAGGAAGGCTCAAGGCTGGAACCTTGCTCTGGAGCCCATGAAACTGACATTGTCTTCTCCCAGATAAAGTGGGGGCCTCGAGGAGGCTAAGCTTCAGTCAGGACCCCAGGGCCCACCCCCTCACATCCTTGAATCATTGGGTAAGTTTCACAAGCAGGGCAACAGAGTGAGGATAACTGGGTGGTCGGTTTCTGCAGGACCCCATACCCATGCCACCGCCCTGCGGCACTGCCCAGCAGGTGCCTGGAAGAGGCCGAGTCAGGGCAACAGCAGAGATACAACGTATTTGCTCCTCCCAAGCACGCATGAACACCTTCCAGAAGTCAAGGACCGAGTCAATCAGTGGGGCATGGTCTCTCCCCACCCACCCATCACCCACAAGGACAACTGGAAATGCTTCAGTGCTGAGGTAATGAGAACGGGACCACTGGATTTACAACTAGACAGGACTTTGGAAGAGTCAAGGCGATTGTTGCCAAAGTACCTCGGCTTCGGTTCCATCAGAAAAATTAGCAAGAGAGGTTTTTCCCTTTTTGTTTCTTTAATATCCAAAATGTGCACCATAACTAAGTTGTGTGAGTTTGTGTGTATTATACTGAATAACTGTTACAGCAACAGTCTTCTCAGTCAGTAAGTCTGTCTGCATCATCCACACCAAGATTCACTGAGCACCTAGCTGAGGGCAACAGTTACAAGTCAAATTAAATACTCTGCTACACATTTTTATTTCTGTTTTCCCTTTGATCGAAGAACGCAGCCATGGAGGAGGCGTGCAACAATCTGCTACTCCCAGCAGACTGTCAGGGTGTTCTTTGCCACACGAGATCTGTGATGGAGACTTTTAAGAATGGGATTATACACCCTTTAATGCATACATGAAGAGCTAACAGTCTTTCTTTTTTTTGTCTCTCAGAATACATACAGCCCAGCCTCTTTTCTAAAGACATGGGTCCTAGAGAAATATTTCCCCCACTTTCTCTCTAAAAGCTTGGTGGTATTTGCTTCCGTTTTTCTCTATCTGCCTCTCGGCACTTTTTAGCACAGAAAAGACACCCTACTCTGCTCTGGAAGAGTTTTTTCTTTTGACTTTTGTTCTTTTATGGCACACACCCCACGCCCAGCATTCTGGGACTCTGGAAATCAGTTCAGTGCAGCAAGCAAGATGCGGGATGAGAAGTCCCGGCCCCGAGTCCAGGGAGCAGGGTTAGTTCTACTGATGCTACGTCATATTTTCCCCCGTATTGTTCTTGGGCCACAAAAATAATCCCTAGCCCAATCTGGGGCAATGGCCAAAGAAATTATCCCAAACAGCAGATCCCAGGGAGATAAGGGTGAGAGATTTAGGGACTGAGCAGCCCAGAAAAACTGCATCGTCGTGATTTTTGTTCACTTCTCAGGTTGCTAAAAATGTTTTCACAGGTGGTTTTTCCTCATTGCATAAAAGCTGCATATATCCACTGCCGGAAGTTTAAAAACTACAAGAAATGTATAAAGAATAAACAACCATTCATAATCCCGCCACCAGGAGAACACGCTTACGGTTTGGTACAGCTCTTCCCAGTCTTTATCGATTCATATTTGCTTTTAGAAATTTATATAATATGTATAAAATATATAAATGTATATAGGCTTGATATTTATTGCATAATATATGCATAGGATACACTTTAAAGGAGCCCTGGTGGCACAGTAGTTATGGCACTTAGCTGCTAACCAAAAGGTCAGGGGTTCGAACCCACCAGCCACTCCACGGGAGAAAGATGTGGCAGTCTGCTTGTGTAAAGGTTTGCAGCCTTGGAACCCCTATGGGGCAGCTCTACTCTGTCCCATAGGGTCACTGAGTCGGGACTGACTTGACGGCAGGCAGTGGACTTTGGTTTTCTGGACAGTGCAAATGATTAAGTGCTTGGCTGCTAACCAAAAGGTCAGAAGTTCGAACCCACCTAGCTCCGAGGGAGACGGACCTGGCAATCTGCTCCCATAAAGATTCCAAAAAAAAAAATAATAAACCCATTGCTGTCAAGTCGATTCCAACTCACAGAGACCCTACAGTACAGAGTAGAACCTTCCCATAAGGTTTCCATGGAGCAAATGGTGGATTTGAACTGACCTCTCGGTTAGCAGCCAAACACTTAACCGCTGAGCCACAAGGGCTAGAAAACCCCATGGAGCAGTTCTACTTTGTCACATGCGGTCGCTATGAGTCAGAAAAGACTCGACGGCACCCAATAACAAACAAGAACAGGATCTATTTTCATTTATATGAAATGAGATCCTTTAAAAACAGGATTTTTGACAACTGCATGGTGGTCAGTGTTATTTACGTAGCATAACTGATTTAATCATTTTCTTATGGTGGCCATTTATTTGCTTCATATTTTAAGTGATTCATTTTTTTTCTTTATTTTTTATATTCTCGTAATAAACAAGAATGATTAAAAGTTACCAGTGAAAAGAACTGCTAGATAGATCACGTAGTCATGAGAATGATTTAAAATAACAATAAAAAAGGACTTAAAAATCTTTTTGGAACACATTTGTCAATTCAACATCTTTCACATGTACAGTTCAGTGACACCGATTACATCAACCATGTTGTGCAGCCGTTACCAATATCCAAAGCCCATCAGGGGCACCACCAAGTCCAAAGAAGCTGCTGCAGAAGAGCGTCACTCAAAAGACACGAGTTAAAGGCCCATGTTTGATACGGGGCATGCAACGTACATACCACAGACCCAATAGATAGATCAGTATCCCACAGACATGATATATGGATGGATGGAAGAAAGGGAAGTAGGGAAGGAGGGAGGGAGGGAAGAAGGGGAGAAGGCAACAAAGAAGGAAGGAAGGATGGATGGATGGATAGATGGAAGGATGAATGGAAGGAAGGAATGTCTGATGGACGGATAGATGGAAGGAAGGAGAGAATGATGGATGGATGGGTCGATGGAAGAAAGGAAGGAAGAACGGATGCCAAACAGCTTTAATATTAGAAAGATGGCAGAAAGTGACCAAGTGGTGTTGCTGTGATGCTGGACGCTATACCAGCAGTACCAGCAGGGTCACCCATGGTGGAGCTCCCAGACTAAGACATACTAGGAAGAAAGACCTGGTCACCTACTTCCAAAAATTAGCCAAAGAAAACCCTGTGAATCACAACACAATGTTGTCAATATAGTGCTAGAAGATGAGTCCCTGGGTTGGAAGGCATTCAAGATGCACAGTGGTCACAACAATGGACTGGGGCATACCAACGATTGTGAAGATGGTACAGGACAGAGCAACATTTCATTCTGTTGTGCCTGGGGTCGCCATGAGTCAGCAGTGGCCACTGAGAGGAAGGAGCCCTCTCCAGGTGAGGAGTCATTCCCTCCAGGTTAGGTCCTGGGGAACAGCTGTCTGTGGGCAGATGTGACTTCATGCTGAGTCCCACCCAGTGCCCCAGGTCAAGGCCAAGTCTGAACAGGGCACAGTGGGGTGGGGGACTGATGACAATGCTAACCCGATATGTCTGCAGGCTAACGGAGTTCAAGGTGAAGCCAGACAGGGGCCCTGCTGGGGCAGATGGGTAGATGAGGCAAAGGCAGAACCCCCAGCAGAAAACAGGGGTCTGGCTTCAAAAAGACAAAAGGATAGGTAGACATGTCTCTGAAGAACGCTGACTTGTTTTTACAATGCTGGCATCTCATCTGAAACAGTTGACGTGGCTTTTAAAGACATTTCCATTCACTAAGTAACTACAAGGGACCCCTCCCTGCCCCCACCGCAGGCTCCAGGGAATTCATGCTCCTCTGACTCAGTGTCACTTCCTTCCTCAGTAGCAACAGCCACCCACGCCCTGTGCGGAGGTAATAAGGGCTGTCTGCCCACCCTGCGACCTGCCTCCTGCCCTCACGCAGGTGCTATCCCAGCTTCTGGTAGCCCCAGGTGTCCCCTGGCTTGTGGCTGCATCGCTTCCACCCCTGCCTCGGCCTTCACCTGCTGTCTTGTCTCTCTGCATTTCTTTTCTCTCACCAGGGCCCTCTCACATCGCATTAGGACCCACCCTACTCCAGTATGGCCTCATGCAAACTACTTACATTTGCAAAGACCCTACTTCCAAACATGGTCATGCCCACAGGTGCCAGGAATGCGACTTCAATGCATCTTTTGGGGGACACAGTTCAACCCATCATAAGGGTGCTCCACAGAAAAAGAACAGAGGACCAGCAGAGCCACAGTGTGGGCGGGTGCAGGGTCCGGGGCTGGGTACATTATCTGGGGCACTCCTCACCGTTTCTGACCCCTGGTTTCCTTGTCAGCAACAACATCTACCTTGTAGGACTGTGTGTAGGTAAGAATAAAAGTAAAGTATTATAATGACACGTGCAAAGAGCTGGAGATAGAAAACCAAAACGGAAGAACACACTCGGCACTTCTCAAGCTGAAAGAAGTGAAGAAAAAATTCAAGCCTCGAGTTGCAATAGTGAAGGATTCCATGGGGAAAACATTAAACGACGCAGGAAGCATTAAAAGAAGATGGAAGGAATACACAGAGTCATTATACCAAAAAGAATCAGCCGATGTTGAACCCTTTCAAGAGGTGGCATATGATCAGGAACCGATGGTACTGAAGGACGAAGTCCAAGCTGCTCTGAAGGCATT
Organism: Elephas maximus indicus; assembly: GCF_024166365.1. Lineage (NCBI taxonomy): Eukaryota > Metazoa > Chordata > Mammalia > Proboscidea > Elephantidae > Elephas > Elephas maximus. The sequence continues at coordinate 2,387,792 of NC_064820.1, read as the reverse complement.
GGCGAAAAATAAGGCTCCAGGAGTTGGTGGAATATCAACTGAGATGTTTCAACAAACAGATGCAGCGCTGGAAGTGCTCACTCATCTATGCCAAGAAATATGGAAGACAGCTTCCTGGCCAACTGACTGGAAGAGATCCATATTTATGCCTATTCCCAAGAAAGGTGATCCTACCAAACATGGAAATTATAGAACAATATCATTAACATCACACACAAGCAAAATTTTGCTGAAGATCATTCAAAAATGGCTGCAGCAGCATATCGACAGGGAACTGCCAGAAATTCATGTCAGTTTCAGAAGAGGACATGGAACCAGGGGTGTCATTGCTGATGTCAGATGGATCCTGGCTAATAGCAGAGAATACCAGAAGGATGTTTACCTGTGTTTTATTGACTATGCAAAGGTATCCGACTGTGTGGATCATAACAAACTATGGATAACACTGTGAAGAATGGGAATTCCAGAAAACTTAATTGTGCTCATGAGGAACCTTTACATAGATCAAGAGGTGGTTGTCTGGACAGAACAAGGGGATACTGACTGGTTTAAAGTCAAGAAAGGTGTACGTCAGGGTTGTGTCCTTTCACCATACCTATTCAACCTGTATGTTGTGCAAATAATCCGAGAAGCTGGACTATATGAAGAAAAACAGGGCATCAGCATTGGAGGAAGACTTATTAACAACCTGCGTTATGCAGATGACAGAACCTTGCTTCCTGAAAGTGAAAAGGACTTGAAGCACTTACTAATGAAGATCAAAGACCACAGCCTTCAGTATGGATTGCACCTCGATGTAACGAAAACAAAAATCCTCACAACTGGACCAATGAGCAACATCATGATAAATGGACAAAACATTGAAGTTGTCAAGGATTTCATTTTGCTTGGATCCACAATCAACAGCCACAGAAGCAGCAGTCAAGAAATCAAAAGACGCATTGCATTGGGTAAATCTGCTGTGTTGAAAAGCAAAGATGTCACCTTGAAGACTAAAGTGCACCTGACCCAAGAAGCCATGGTATTTTCAATCACAGCACCTGGACAATGAATAAGGAAGACCGATGAAGAACTGATGCCTTTGAATTGTGGTGTTGGCAAAGAATATTGAATATACCATGGACTGCCAAAAGAACAAATAAATCTGTCTTGGAAGAAGTACAACCAGAATGCCCCTTAGAAGCAAGGATGGCGAGACTGCGTCTTACATACTTTGGACATGTTGTCAGGAGGGATCAGTCCCTGGAGAAGGACATCATGCTTGGCAGAGTACAGGGTCAGTGGAAAAGAGGAAGACCCTCAGTGAGGTGGATTGACACAGTGGCTGCAACAATGAGCTCGAGCATAGCAACAATTGGAAGCACGGCGCAGGACCGGGCAGTGTTTCGTTCTGTTGTGCACAGAGTTGCTACGAGTTGGAACGAACTCGATGGCACCTGCCTGACAACAACAAGAATAATATGCGTACTTAAATGTGATCAGAAAAATGGGCACGGTTATCTCTAGCAGGGGGTACAGGGCTCTTTCCTCAGCAGGAATTAATTCTCACTGCTCACCGGAAAAACAGACAAGAGAAAGGTTTACTCGGTTTCCGCCCACGGATGAGGAGCAAGTCCCCTCATCACCTCAGAGTGGGAGTCGGCTGGGGTGGCTATTCCTCACCAGTTTGCCCTCACCGATGCTGCTGCTCAGAGTGCTGGAGGGTGACGGACGGTGTCCCTGGTCAGGGACACTGGTCGCCATCTCGTCTCCAGCACGGTGCACAAATACAGTAGGTGCTCACAAAACCCTTTGAAGGCAGGGATAAATAAGGTTCCTGTCCAGGAAGCTCTCCTATAAAGCTCACCCCCTACCTTGAAATCAGTTTAAGCTCCCCATTACAGCAGTACTGGCATCTGGGCTGGATAATCCTGTGAGGCATGGGTGCTGACCTGTGCGCTGTAGGATGCTGAGCAGCCCCCAGCCTCCACCCATTAGAAACCATTAGCACTGCCCACCCCACCCCCCCAGCTGTGACAACCAAAACTTTCTCGGGGTAGTGCCAAATATGCCCCCCAGAGTGGAGGGGAGCAAAATAACCCCTAGTTGAAAGCCACCAGTTTAGACTAAAGAGTCAAAATCAATTTTTGTCTAATATATACATATATATGTATATATATATGCCAGGAGCCCTGGTGCTGCAGCGGTTAAGAGCTCGATTGCTAACCATAGGTCAGCAGTTCGAATCCACCAGCTGCTCCTTGGAAACCCTATGGGGCAGTTCTGCTCTGTCATACAGGGTAGCTATGAGTCGGAATTAACTCAATGGCAACGGGCTATATATAGACACACACACACACTGAAAATTGCTTACTTTTTACTATGTTCCTGAACCAAACACTGATTTGAACGCTGAGCCAATAACATAAGCTGTAAGTTAGCAAACTAAGTCACCCAGGCTGTTTATGGAATATTAGCCCCCAAGGCAATCAGTCATCGGCTGCTGACCTGGAGGGACAGGGCACCAACAACTCAGCAGAGGACGGGCTGCCGGCGATAAGGTCTCAGGGTTATTTATTTAGTCAATCAGACGCATTCTTGGTGGCAACCCTGCTTCGGTGTGTATGAATAGGCCGTGCGTACTCCAATTAATCAGGGAAATTGTGCATCGCAGATCGCTCTCGTGGCTTCTCAGAGGGGGTATGTGCTGGAGGAGGGGCCCTGGAGCCACGGCGGGTAGAGGGTGGAGGAGGCAGCCTGGCCTGGCGGCTGTAGCTCACAGGCTACGAGGGGATGTGGGGGGACCAGACAACAGCACCACCGATTGCCCCGCACCTCCCCAGGGCAAGGTGGATGAGACCCGCCAGGTGAAGGTGAGACCCACTGACTGAGGGACGTGCAGTTTCTACCTTCCGTGATAAAAAATCCTTTCTGGACAACTTGTCCAGTCCACTCTGCCTCATGGTGACCCATGAACAACAAAGGGAAATGCTGCCCAGTCCTGCACCATCTTCACCCTTGCTGGCGCTCGAGTCCACTGGCGTGGCCACGGTGTGGTCTGAGTGCCTTCCAGCCCAGCGGCTCATCTTTCAGCACTACACTGGACAAGGTTCTGTTGTGACACTGGTGTGGCCATGGTGTGGTCTGGGTGCCTCCCAGCGCAGAGGCTCATCTTTCAGCACTACACTGGACAATTTCTGTTGTGACACTGGCGTGGCCACGGCGTGGTCTGGGTGCCTTCCAGCCCAGCAGCTCGTCTTTCAGCACTACACTGGACAATTTCTGCTGTGACACTGGCGTGGCCACAGTGTGGTCTGGGTGCCTTCCAGCCCAGGGGCTCATCTTTCAGCACTACACTGGACAAGGTTCTGTTGTGACACTGGTGTGGCCACGGTGTGGTCTGGGTGCCTTCCAGCCCAGCAGCTCGTCTTTCAGCACTACACTGGACAAGGTTCTGTTGTGACACTGGTGTGGCCACAGTGTGGTCTGGGTGCCTCCCAGCGCAGAGGCTCATCTTTCAGCACTACACTGGACAATATTCTGTTGTGACACTGGTGTGGCCACAGTGTGGTCTGGGTGCCTCCCAGCGCAGAGGCTCATCTTTCAGCACTACACTGGACAATTTCTGTTGTGACACTGGTGTGGCCACGGTGTGGTCTGGGTGCCTTCCAGCCCAGCGGCTCGTCTTTCAGCACTACACTGGACAATTTCTGTTGTGACACTGGTGTGGCCATGGTGTGGTCTGGGTGCCTCCCAGCCCAGCGGCTCGTCTTTCAGCACTACACTGGACAAGGTTCTGTTGTGACACTGGTGTGGCCACGGTGTGGTCTGGGTGCCTTCCAGCCCAGCGGCTCGTCTTTCAGCACTACACTGGACAATTTCTGTTGTGACACTGGTGTGGCCACAGTGTGGTCTGAGTGCCTCCCAGCGCAGCGGCTCATCTTTCAGCACTACACTGGACAATTTCTGTTGTGACACTGGTGTGGCCACGGTGTGGTCTGGGTGCCTTCCAGCCCAGGGGCTCGTCTTTCAGCACTACACTGGACAATTTCTGTTGTGACACTGGTGTGGCCACGGTGTGGTCTGGGTGCCTTCCAGCCCAGCGGCTCGTCTTTCAGCACTACACTGGACAATTTCTGTTGTGACACTGGTGTGGCCACGGTGTGGTCTGGGTGCCTTCCAGCCCAGCGGCTCGTCTTTCAGCACTACACTGGACAATTTCTGTTGTGACACTGGTGTGGCCACGGTGTGGTCTGGGTGCCTTCCAGCCCAGCAGCTCGTCTTTCAGCACTACACTGGACAATTTCTATTGTGACACTGGTGTGGCCACGGTGTGGTCTGGGTGCCTTCCAGCCCAGCAGCTCGTCTTTCAGCACTACACTGGACAATTTCTATTGTGACACTGGTGTGGCCACGGTGTGGTCTGGGTGCCTTCCAGCCCAGGGCCTCATCTTTCAGCACTACACTGGACAAGGTTCTGTTGTGACACTGGTGTGGCCACGGTGTGGTCTGGGTGCCTTCCAGCCCAGCAGCTCGTCTTTCAGCACTACACTGGACAATTTCTGTTGTGACACTGGCGTGGCCACGGTGTGGTCTGAGTGCCTTCCAGCCCAGCAGCTCGTCTTTCAGCACTACACTGGACAATTTCTATTGTGACACTGGTGTGGCCACGGTGTGGTCTGGGTGCCTTCCAGCCCAGCGGCTCGTCTTTCAGCACTACACTGGACAATTTCTGTTGTGACACTGGTGTGGCCACGGTGTGGTCTGGGTGCCTTCCAGCCCAGCGGCTCGTCTTTCAGCACTACACTGGACAATTTCTGTTGTGACACTGGTGTGGCCACGGTGTGGTCTGAGTGCCTTCCAGCCCAGCGGCTCGTCTTTCAGCACTACACTGGACAATATTCTGTTGTGACACTGGTGTGGCCACGGTGTGGTCTGGGTGCCTTCCAGCCCAGCGGCTCGTCTTTCAGCACTACACTGGACAATATTCTGTTGTGACACTGGTGTGGCCACGGTGTGGTCTGAGTGCCTTCCAGCCCAGTGGCTCATCTTTCAGCACTACACTGGACAAGGTTCTGTTGTGACACTGGTGTGGCCATGGTGTGGTCTGGGTGCCTCCCAGCCCAGGGCCTCAACTTTCAGCACTACACTGGACAAGGTTCTGTTGTGACACTGGTGTGGCCACGGTGTGGTCTGGGTGCCTTCCAGCCCAGGGGCTCGTCTTTCAGCACTACACTGGACAATTTCTGTTGTGACACTGGTGTGCCCACGGTGTGGTCTTGGTGCCTCCCAGCCCAGCAGCTCGTCTTTCAGCACTACACTGGACAATTTCTATTGTGACACTGGTGTGGCCACGGTGTGGTCTGGGTGCCTCCCAGTCCAGCGGCTCGTCTTTCAGCACTACACTGGACAATTTCTGTTGTGACACTGGTGTGGCCACGGTGTGGTCTGAGTGCCTCCCAGCGCAGCGGCTCGTCTTTCAGCACTACACTGGACAATGTTCTGTTGTGATCCATGGGGTTCTCACTGGCTGATTTCAGAAGTGGATCACCAGGCCTTTCTTCCTGGTCTGCCTTACTCTGAACGCTCCACTGAAACCTGTCCACCACGGGTGACCCTGCTGGTGTTTGGAGTATCGGGGGCAAAGCTTCCAGCATCACAGCAACATGCAAGACACCACAGTATGACAAACTGACAGATCGGGGCTGGTTCTTGACAACTAAGAGCCTGGAAAACACGGGTGTAGACCACAGGTCTGGAGCAATCAATGCATAACCACGCCTGTTCCCACTTTGCTCAAAACTTAGGGTGCGGGAGCTGTGGTCCCTGAAGGGGTGTCTGTGTGGGTGCATCTGTGTCCTGGCCTCCTAGTGTTACTGTACCAGAAATGCCACAAGTGGTGGCTTTAAAGAACAGAAATTTATCTTCTCAGAGTTTAGGAAGCTGGAAGTCCAAATTCAGGGCGTCAGCTCTGGGGGAAAGCCCGTCGGTGGCCCAGGTGTCTGTCTTCCCAATGCGTGCTTCTGTGTCTCTGTGCCTCTCCCAGTACGTGCTTCTATATCTCTGTGTCTCGGCTGCTCTTTAGATCACTCAGAGGTGATTACATTTAGGACACACCCTACAGTGACATGGCCTCATTAACGTAACGAAGAAAACTCTGTTCCCAGAAGGGATCACATCCACAGGTATAGGGGTTAGGATTCCAAAACATATTTGGGGGGAACACAATCCAATACATAACAGTCCGTGTCACCTTCGGTTGTTGGTGGGGAGTCATCTCTGAGCCCCAGAGACCATGATGGCCAAATGGAGAAAAATAAATCACCCCTAAGAAGAATATCTAAATCTATTTACCTTTGTTCATTGGGACAAACCACTGGAAATTCCAGAAATTTCTGTCTAAGCTATCAGAGGATTCAAGTCACTTTCTGAACATCAGCCCTTCCAATTCTAGTCTATAGTTCAGCTCCTTTTCTCTCCCTGTCTGTCTCATCTTTCCTTCTGGTTCCACATGCCTGCTTAGAGGCCATAACAAGAGGTAACTGTAAGATCTGAGGGCACAGTTGCTCGCCAAAAAGCCACCTGAGAGACCCCAAAGCGAGCACCCTTATCACTGGCTTATCCTGGCAACACAGCAAGCAGATGGCCACGCCACAGGAGGACAGATTCCCACCACATACAGACCTGCACCAGCCTCCCGGGAGAACAGCAGTCAGCCAATGCCCCACAGTGGATATGTACTGGAAATCATATCTCCAAACCATTTTTAATCCGCTAAAATTAAACTGATGGCTCTGTAGACAAGACACAAAGGGTCTCGGTTCCCCAGGAAACTTCACTGAGCACTCTGACCTCCACCAACTCAGACATGCTTTTCTGTTTGGACAGTCTCCCGGTGTGGTATGACCTGCAGTGTGTGCCAATGCCCTTGGTGTAAATGCCCCCAGCACAGCCTATCCCAAGCCCCCAGCTGGTGTCCCTGGGCACAATCAGGGGCAGAGCTGGACACCGTGGCCCTCCTGGTAGCAGGCACAGCTCCAGCCCAGCACGGCTGGCAGGAGTGTGGTACGCTGAGCTAGGCAGAGGCCTGGGGACTCGTCCTGTGCCTGGGACCCTGTTACCAGCTTTGCCTTTGCACAACTGAGCTTTAGGGTCACCGGCTCCAGGCACCGAGTGCACATCTTCCCTTCACTTCTCCCTGCTTGCCTGTACAGAATTCTTAGGTGTTGGAAAATTCATGATGAGCACATATGAACCTAGATTCAAATCTCAGAGGACTGACCGTTTTTTTCTGTTTGATTGTTTGTTTTCCCCCTGTTGTGACCGTACTGGAGCAAACACTGCATGAAATCAGATGAGATTCAGAACATTTTAGTTACAAAGAGGTCTCCCTTCATTGACATTACTGACACGCGAGCTGAGGCTTCTCACCCCGAGGCCTGCCCGTCTCTCCATCTTTCCCCATCACTCCTCTCTTGCTTTTTCTTCCTTCTGCAGCATCCTCTCTCTCCATATCTCTTTCAGTCTCTCTCTTCATCTCTTTTTCGCAATTTCTTCTTCTCTCCCTCCCTCCAATTCCTCCCCATCTTCTTTCCCACCAATACCTACCAACTCTCCCTCGACATCTCTTGGTCTCCTTCTCTCAGTCTCCTTCTTTCTCTTTCTCCTTCTCTCCATGTCTGCCTCTCTGTCTCTCTGGCTCTCCTTCTCTCTTTGAAAGTCTCTCTCTTCTTTCTCTGTGTATGTCTCTGTCTCTTTCTCTCCGTGCGTGTGTGTGTCTCTCTCTCCTCAGTTTCTAGGTAAGCAAAGGTTTCTACTTCTATCCTGTTAAAATATTTGGCAACCCCAGGCCCTGGTTTTCAATCATGTTTAAAAGGCTGACATACCAGATTGTAGCACCAATAAACCCAAAAACCACACCCGTTGCCATTGAGTCGGACCCACAGTGACCCTATAGGGTAGAGTACAGCTGCCCCATAGGGTTTCCAAGGAATGGCTGGTGGATTCGAACTGTGGACCTTTATGGTTAGCAGCCGTAGCTCACCGTAGCTATTAACCACTGCGCCACCAGGGTTCCACAGCAGTGATAGAGAGGGGTAGATGAATCTAAGCACAGCAAAACACCTATAACAGAAGCCTTAACCAGGCTCCGGAAGCATAGATGCCTGCGCTCGGAGCAGAGACTCAGGAGTACTCATCAAATGCAAGTGCAGCGAGACGACAGGAATTACGGACACAAGAGCGGATGGGACGGCTCACTGCTGAAAATACAGTTGGCTGCAATCACGGCAATGAGAGCTCTGCCCTACGTCTCTTCTACGCTCAGGTTTCCCCTCCCTGGTTCCCGGCAGCCAAGCCCTTGAACTACGTTCCTGTAACATACCAAGAAATGAAGAGAAAGGTAAATCAGGTCCAAAGACTGAAAAGTTTCAGTTACGAGATGAGCATGGTTTAAAAAAATAAACACTCAAAGCCTTGTTGTTGTTGTTGTTAGGTGTTGTTCAGTCAGTTCTGACTCAGCGACCCCGGGTACAACAGAACGAAACGCTGCCTGCTCCTGCACCATCCTCACAGTCGTTACGCTCAAGCTCATGGCTGCAGCCACCGTGTCAATCCATCTCATCAAGGGTCTCCCTCTTTTTCTCCAAGCCTCTACTCTACCAAGTATGATGTCCTTCTTCAGGGACTAGGAAGGGGGGAAGCAGCTGCGAACAGACTAGACCAAGAATAAAAAACACACTAGAGACACAGATAAGCCCAGGATGGCTATTTCTTTCTCCTGACACAGTCAGAGTGGCCAGCATGTGCACAAACAGAGAGAAAATAGCCTTCTTGGAGCCTGACAGCGCCTGCAAGCTAATCCGCCATCCGCAAAATCCTACTCTGCAAGGCGGGGTCCCAGGGAGGACTAGGTCAACATCCCTCAGCCGAGAGTAACAGCAAAGGAGAAAATGGATTCCTGCCTTCATTTTACCTTCACAAAAACAACACTTCTCCAGACTTTTCAATGAGGGAGCAGTTTTCCACCTTGAAGCCTTTAAAATGTAGGCAGTCTTTTAGAGAACTTTTTTTCCCCCAAAGATTAAGGCAAAGAACGTACTCCGTGTTCTCTGGCTAAATAGAAAAGAAAGCTGTGTTTATAGTTCTTCCAATCATTTGACAAATATGTCAACAATAATTAGCCACTAAGGGTATTGCATCAGCCTCCCAGAGTCAGGAAAGCACAAAGTGCGACACGTGACCTCTTTACACGCTGGCTGGCGTTTAGCGCATCATCAGAAGGCTGTAAGCAGAGAGATGGCTAGCGGACACACTGGTCAGCGGCTCTGGACTCACCGATGCTAATGGCAACACCAGCGCAAGTTTCAGTAATGCTAATAAAGAATTATTTTACATGTCGAGTAAAGTACTTGACGTAACGCCACAGACTTTCTGGCAACCCTAACCCTAACCCCGACCCTGACCCTAACCCATTTGAAGTGATACTTGGTACATTTCTCATTAGGAATTCATTTATTCACAGTTAAATATTATTTGGATCTTTCATACAGTTAATTGTGAAGTTTTCATGAATAAAGAGCCTGATCGATATCGAGTAAGTCATTCTCCCAGCCCCGTCTGTCAGTCTGTCGTGCTGTGGTGGTCCGCGTGTCTGTTGCCGTGATGCTGGAAGCTCTGCCACAGGTGTTTCAAATACCAGCAGGGTCACCCATGGTGGACAGGTTCCAGAGAAGCTTCCAGACTAAGAGAGACTAGGAAGAAAGGCCTGGTGGTCTACATCTGGAAATCAGCCAGTGAGAATCTGCTGGGTCAAAACAGAATGCAGTGCGACTCGCCCGCTTCGGACACATCTCCAGGGGGATCAGTCGCTGGAGACGGACATCATGTCTGAAGTCGAGCGCCAGCGAGGGTGAGGGGGACCCTCAGTGAGATGGGTTGGCTCAGCACCCACAGTGATAGGGCCAGCGAGGGTGAGGGGGACCCCCATTGAGATGGGTTGGCTCAGTAGCCACAGTGATAGGGCCAGTGAGGGTGAGGGAGACCCTCAGTGAGATGAATTGGCTCAGTAGCCACAGTGATGGGGTGAGCGAGGGTGAGGGAGACCGTCAGTGAGATGGGTTGGCTCAGTATCCACAGTGATGGGGCCAGCGAGGGTGAGGAAGACCCCCAGTGAAATGGGTTGGCTCAGCACCCACAGTGATAGGGCCAGTGAGGGTAAGGAAGACCCCCAGTAAGGTGGGTTGGCTCGGCACCCACAGTGATAGGGCCAGTGAGGGTGAGGGAGGCCCCCAGTGAGATGGGTTGGCTCAACACCCACAGTGATAGGGCCAGTGAGGGTGAGGGAGGCCCCCAGTGAGATGGGTTGGCTCAGTAGCCACAGTGATGGGGTCAGTGAGGGTGAGGAAGACCCTCAGTGAGATGGGTTGGCGCAGCAGCCACAGTGATGGGGCCAGCGAGGATGAGCGAGACCCTCAGTGAGATGGGTTGGCTCAGTAGCCACAGTGATGGGGCCAGCAAGGATGAGCGAGACCCTCAGTGAGATGGGTTGGCACAACAACCACAAGAATGGACTCATGCCGGTAATCCTGAGGATGACACCGGGCTGGGCAACGTTTCCTTCTGTTGCGCATAAGGTCACCTTGTGTCAGCCAGCTCAGTAGCAACTAGCAATCACCCGGGCCTGGTGGAACGGCCACTGCGCTTGACTCTGTCCTGTGTAGGTAATGTCCAGTGCATCTCAGTGCTGACACCCACAGACCCCTGCTCTGCGATCCCCTAATGGCTGACCCTTGTCTCCCGTGCCTCGCCTTCCACCTCACACACCTCCAGAGTTCACCAGACTCCCACCTGCCAGGCTGTCAGATTTAGCAAATAATCAGAATGTGTTGCACCTGAATTTCAGACAAACAAATACTTCAAGGCTAAATTTAAATTTCAGATAAACTGCGGATTTGCTTTAGTATAGATACCCAATAGATTCATTCTAAAAAATTGCTCATTGTTTATCCGACATTCACATTTAGCCGGGTGCTCTGGTTTCATCTGGGCACCCCACCACAGGCACCTGTGGGACCCTGTATTGTCCTGACTCTGGGTGGGGCCAGGGCAACTGTTTGAGCACAAGTACCTCCCCCCTTCCCACCCGCAGACACTGGGAATGACACGAGGACAAATAAGTTCAATGAAATTTGTGAAAGTGCTGGGAGGCCAGGAGAAGTGTCATGTGGACTCCAAATCTTGAGGAATCTGTGAAAGACAGAAGGTAAAGGGCTCATCTTGGAGAAGGGAATCAGGGCCTCCAACTGGAACAAGAACGATGGCTGAGAAACGCCACAGTACCCAGCGCTGCCCCAAGCCCAGAGACAACAGATACATTGGCAAGAGGAGCCGGCGTCGTGAGGATGACCAAGAGCGACACTGAGAGCCAGCAACGGTGAAGCTGGAGCTGCCATCCTGTGCCAGTGGGGGAGCCACTATGAGGACGTGGGCCCCAGAGGCAGGGCAGTTTCCTGAATGCCCACTAAGACCCAGGAGGCACCAGAAAACGAGAGCACTGTAGACCCAGCCCTGCCCTCCTCACCCAGCGCAGCCCAAAATGGCAACCCCAGAGAGGACATCAAGCTCTCAAGTCCAAAGACGGTCCAACACCCAAGGATCTTAGGCAAGAACAGAAAGAAAGGGAGGGAGGCGGGGAGGGAGGAGAAGAACGAGGGGGAAAGGGAGAAGTTTCTGAAGGAAAATTATTTGATTGTGAACCCAGAATCCTTCATCCAGCTGAACTAGTATTCAATTGGGACACTGTCAGATGTTCAAGGATTCATAAAGTTTGGCAATCACAGACCGTCTCTGGAAAAACTACTAGAGAATGTATATGAGCAAAACAGAACGTGAACCCAAGTGGGAGCCCAAGAAATAGAAGATACCATGGTAAGGAAATAAACAAAACTTTTCTTGAAGCCTAAGCAACTGTTGGCTGAGATAAACAGTAACGCTCTGGAAGGAAGCCCCCGGATGACAAGGAGCTAACATTCTTTGAGGTCTTACTTTGCAGCAGAGTCCCCTAACAGTACAGACAGTAAACACGCTCTGCTGCTAGCTAGAAGGTTGGAGGTTTGAGTCCACCCAGGGGAGCCTCAGAAGAAAGGCCTGCTGATCTTCTAAAAAGTCAGCCCTTGAGAACCCGAGGGAGCGCGGTTCTCCTCTGACCCCGCGGCCGGTCGGTTTAGGGAGCGCGGTTCTCCTCTGACACTGCGGCTGGTTGGTTTAGGGGGCGCGGTTCTACTCTGACCCCGCGGCCGGTCGGTTTGGGGGCGCGGTTCTACTCTGACCCCGCGGCCGGTCGGTTTAGGGGCGCGGTTCTCCTCTGACCCCGCGGCTGGTCGGTTTAGGGAGCGCGGTTCTCCTCTGACCCCGCAGCTGGTCGGTTTAGGGAGCGCGGTTCTCCTCTGACACTGCGGCTGGTTGGTTTGGTTGGTTACTTTGTAGCAAACGTTGTTCTAAGCATGTTCCAATGTGGCAGCTCGCTGAAGAGGCATTCACTATTATCATCATCATTTTAGTGACTGGACACAAGGCTAGGGAAGTCCTAACCTTGAGTAAGTTCACAGAGTTTGGAGGTGGTGCACCAGGCGGGATGTACTGTGGGCATCTGCTCCCAGAAACTCCACTCAACCACCAACTCAGACTGCAACAAGGCAGACGGTGGAGGGGTGGGAAGGAGAGAAAGCAGCGAGCTGGAAGGCTCTTGTCTGGTTCGGGGGGGAAATGCAGTAAAAACTGCCCTTGGGATGAAAACAATAAAGCCCAGTATATCTTACAGTGCCAAGTGTAACCTCTAAGACACAAATAGGATAACAACTCACAAAAGGGCACAAGGCGCCCTCCACGTCTTCCAACCTCTTTTGCATCCCCGCTGGGACTTCGCGGTCCCCTCCGCAGGGCACTACACAGCCTGTCAAGTGATTTCTGAGATTCTTTGTACCGCTGCAGCCATCCTGAGTGGGATCACACTATGTCATCGTATATTCTGACCAGTCACTGCAGGTAAATGGGAAACTGTACGTTTGCACATTTGTTTTGTAATATATAGCCTTACTGAATCTTTACTTGTTCTAACATTTGTGACTATATTGTGTTTTTTTAATCAAAAACATGGAATAATTTTGTATCTTCCTTTCCAGCATTTGTATTTCCTTACTTGCATTTTTATCCAGTTGCGTCGTCTGAAGTCCCAGCACAACATGAGAACACACTGCCATGGCTGGTCTCCTCTTCTTTCCCCCCTTCAGTGGGAAGACACTGATTACTGCACCCATCTCCGGCCACGCTCAGGCATTTATTACATGTTCTGCCACATACGGGCTTTGGAACGTCCTACCCAGGTGTCCATTAGATGCTCTATTCCCCACTTCATCCTTCTCAGTTTTATTTTGGTTTCTTTTTTCTTCTTTTTTGAAAATACATTTTTATTCATTTTCTCATAATTTCCTAACAAAATTCAATACTGAAATTATAATTTATCATATCTCCATCTAAAAATGTGGTTGTGTGTGCAAAAATCCAGGACATTTTATAGCTGGGCAAAATGCAAGCTGAGACTTTTTTTTAACTTCCCATTTTCCGTCCCCGAGCCCCGCTGACCACTAAGCTACTTTCTGTCTCTGTGCATTTGCCTACTCCAGAGATTCCACACACGTGAGATCGCACAGTATTCGTCCTTCCATGACTGACTGACTTCCCTTGACATACGTTTTCTGGGTCCCTCCACATCAGAGCAGGAGTCAGAATGCCACTTCTCTTTGTGGCTGAGTAATGCCCCACTGTATGAACAAGCCACATTTTGTTCATCCATCATCTCTTCCTTCTGGCTGTTGTGGATAACTGACCTTCGCAGTTTTACTTTCAATCCCCTGATCCCACTTCCCAGCCTGGACAGGCACAGTCCAGACCCGCGGCTCCATCTGCAGATAAACTGAGAGGAAGTCCAGGCACCTGCACTGCTAGGAGTTTACACTCTGTATGATGTTTATATAACGATGGAAACCCCTGGGTGGTGCCAACAGTGAACATGCTCAGCTGCTAACTGAAAGGCAGAAGTCCACCCAGAGGTACCTCGGCACAAAGGCCTGGCAATCAGCTTCTAAAAAATCAGCCACTGAAAACCCTATCGGTGGACTCAACGGCAACCAGTACTGGTATTGGCAATATAAAATGATTCCAGACATAAAGTATGCTGCCCTCCACAAACCCGTACCTTGTGAAAGTCCTCTGGTCACCCAGTTTGACCCAGCATATTCTAGCCTCACTGTATACGAGCACTTGACTGTGAGCGCACTCTCCGTGAATGCCCTCAGGTCAGGAAAACCCACGAGGAATCCAGACCCGACATCTGTAGATGCCCCACAGCTGTGCGGAACCCACGTCTGCTGGACGTCTGCATGAGATGCGCCCTCAGGTTAACCCTAAGTGGACTCTCCAACATGGGTCTGTGTGTCCCTCATCACAAATACTTGGAATATTTACTTGTTATGTCCTAGAGTAAAATAAGCCCATTTTGAGGCTCTTTTCTGAGAACAAAAAGACATTTCAGTCTATTCAAAATCTACCACCGGGTTACAAATTTTTTAGAAGAAGAATGTTAGAAATTTATATTTTAAAAAAAGAAATATACAGACATTGTGGGCAACACTGTGAATATGTCTGATACATAATATTCACTTTGAGCAACAGAAATTTTGAGGAACACCACTCTTCAAATAACGTGGTCAAAATAATTCCACTAGAATACAAAAGCGAGCTAGGTCTCTGCCGCTTGAGAAGGTAAAGACCCCTTGAAGGGGAGCTCCTGGGGCAGACAGCTCCAGCCAGGGGCTGCTCTAACACGGGTTAATGACATGACATATTATTTCTACAAGTATCATCCATTATGGAGCAGACTGCAAATTTCTATCTAGTAGGCTACCCATGTGAGTATTTGCTTTAAGTAGACAGCCTTCAAGGGCCACTCAAAAGTTGCAATTTTTAGTTGTGCAACATGGAACTACAGCTGATACCATCTCAACCTCACTCATCTGCGGCTGGACGCCGTTGTTGGGATTTTCTTCCTGTACATGACCATGGAAAAGACACACACAAGTGGGCTGAACAGCAGACAATTCCAAATAAACACTGTTGTTAGTCGCCATTGAGTTGGCTCTGACTCAGGGCTGACCCACACACAACAGAACGAAACACTGCCCAGTCCTGCACCATCTTCACGTTCACTGGAATGTGGGAGTCCGCTGCCGCGGCTATAACATCAATCCATCTCATGGAGGGTTTCCCTCATTTTTGCTGACTCTCTACCAAACCTGATGTTGTTTTCTAGCAGCTGGTCTTTCCTGATGATGAGTCCAAAAGGAAGTGAACCGAAGTCTCGCCATCCTTACTTCTGGAGAATTCTGGTGGCATTTCTTCTACAATTTGCTCATTCTTCTGGCAGTCCAAACAAACAAGCTAGAGATTTATAATTTAAGTGGGAACAAGCCCCATCTGCTCCCCAAAGAAAATGAATTCCTCAGTAAGAACGGGTAGAGAAAATTACCAAAAATACGTAAGAGGCCTCAACAAACGTCCTCAAAGTAATGCACTCAGTAAACAGGACAGTCGACTTTCTTTTGCTCCTTTGCTAAAAAAGTGCAGCATTCGCGATTTGATAACATTAAAAAAGGGCCCATTTGAATTCACCAACAGCATCCCACAGCAGAGAGGCCAGCCAGGGGCAGGCACAATCGGTCGTATTTAAACCGACACAGTCTTCACTCTGGCAGAGCCCCCCCAGCCCTGCAGCTGCTACGGACTCCAAGTCGGGTTTTCATGAATGGGGAAGATCAAAAAATAGAGAAGGTCATTTTCTTCTTTCCCGCAATCCATTATTTGCTTTTCTCTGTATGATAAAACCCCATTTCAAATGCTTTTTTACTAAAAGGATGCCTTCCTCACTAGTATTTCATTTCAGGGAATATCAAAAGCAGTCATTAAAGTAGACAGACTATAGATAAATAAGCTCATTCCTCTTTCAAGGTAGGTCCAGTTAGTGGACTCTCTCGGGCTGACGTGTAGGGTAATGTGTTGTTCTTAAAATAACAGGCACGATAACACCTAATCCCCAACTCCCGGGAACAGGGCCGCTTCCCAGCTCCGCTCCTGCTCCTTCTGGGGGAAGCCTGCAGAGCGAGGCCTGTGGTGCCTGGGGGGACAGTGACCAGACGGTACCCTCACATTCTTCCAGCCTCATACCTATTGTTTTCAAATCATCTCCCAGAGTGGAGAGGCGCAGTGGGTCTATGGCCAGTGCCCACTCTGTCCCTGCTGTCCCCACTGTCCACCCTCCATCATGTCCTTGTTCAGATAAGCACAGCCTGCAACAGAAACTCTACCTATTCTTCTTCCGCATGGTGGGGAGAAGCAAACAGCCCCCCCAGGCTGTGTTCTGTCCCAATAGGTGGGAGCTACCCTCCCTGAATGTCCATGGCGTGTGGCCAGCACTTTGCTCAGTGTCCTCAAGTTCACCTTGAGAGGAATGCCTTTTGCATCAGTTTCCCCCAGGACCCGGCATGAGAGCCTGAACCAGTCCCCCATGCATGTGTGGATCCAGACCTGAAGCAACATGCCACCTATGCCGGCCCCTCAAGGCGCAGCCAGCGTTTTGAAGTTTACATACTCAGGTAACATACACAGCTGGGAGACGTGATTAGATGCAAATACAGGGGCATGTGTAAGGACGTAAAAGGTCCTGCCACCACCATGTGTCAGTGTGTCCTACTGAGGGGGCTTGCATGTTGCTGTGACGCTGGAAGCTATGCCACCAATATTTCAAATACCAGCAGGGTCACCCATGGACAGGTTTCAGAGGAGCTTCCAAACTAAGACAGACTAGGAAGAAAGGCCTGGCCATCTACTTCCTGAAGTCAGCCAATGAAAAGCCCAGGGATCACAGCAGAATATTGTCTGGTACAGCACTGGAAGCTGGGGCCCCGAGGTTGGAAGGCACTCGAAGTACACAGTGGCCACAACAATGGACTTGAGCATATCAATGATCGCAAGGATGAAACAGGACCAGGCAACATTTCCTTCTACTGTCCCTGGGGTCACCACGAGTTGGAGCCAACTCGACAGTAAGAAAAAGCAAAAGTTTACAAGCAGGCATCAGTGAATTCCCTGATTCAAGTCAGGGTCGGACTCCTATCGTCAGTGGTAATATTTTATTTTAATCAGCTCTCCCTTATATTGCCACTGCCAAAATGACATCAAAATAAAATACAAAGAAAAAATAAAATACAAATAAAAAAAAGGAAGGAAAAAGTTTTAATCCCCACTGCCATTTTGCCGAGCAGAAAGGGGCTCTCACTTCCTGCAGATAAATTGCGTAGTCCTACCATTGTGGGTGGAGACCCTCATTCAGTATATTTACTGAGGGAAGGAACCACAAAGAATTGATTTGCCAACAATTGTCCTCAATTCACAGGCCAACACTACTTGCTACGATTCTCTCTCGTCCTTGGCCAACCTGTGGTCAGTATTCTTGGAATTCGGCTGAAAGGTACACAGCTGCTCTGCAGGCCTTTGGTTCACATGGAAAGTTCATTTATTCACTCATGTACGTTGAGTGGAGTCCCTGAGTGTGCAGATGGTTAACACATTAGCTCAGCTGCTAACCAAAAAGTTAGTGGCTTGAGTCTACCCAGGGGTACCTGGGAAGAAAGGCCTGGCAATCTACCTCCAAAAAATCAGCCATTGAAAACCCTGTGGGACACAGATCTATCTACTCTGACACACCGGGTCTCCAGGAGTCACACCTGGCACATAAGGCACATCTGTGGGGACCACAGACAGGTCAGTAAGCAGGTCAGAAACCACCTGTGCCGCTCATTCACCTCACACTGTGGGGAGGGAGACCAGGAGCAGCGTTATAAGTCAAAGTGAGAAGCTGGGAAGTGATGGGCCAGTGGACAACCGTGATAGCTGGTCAACTACCTTCCTGGGCAGGCCTTGTGCTCACATTACTGTTAGGGCCTTACTGATCCGGTGTCTAGAAGAGAAAAGGGCGCCTTGGGGAGATCAACAAACTACTAAAATCCACAGCAATGGAACGAGCCAGAGCAGGGACTCAAAGCCACATCCAGCAACACCAGAGAGGGTCTGTCTACTCGTGATGCCCTGGAACGCCTGAGCTGTCCTACGACAGACCTCATGAGCTGTCTAGACAGGGGAAACCCACCCAGCCCACCAAGACTGGGTACAAAGCTAACCTGGGGATCGAATGTCCAATGGCCCGATGCCCATTTCACCTCCTGATGGCCAAGTCCCTTGTTATGGATTTAACTGGTGTCTCCCAAAATATGTACTGAACTCCTGGCCCTTGCACCTGTGGTGTGATCCTGGTTGGAAATCGGGTTTCCTTTTGTTATGTTAATGAGGTCATACCAGAGTAGGGTGGGTCCCGAAACTAATCACTCTAAACCCTATAGAAAGAGCAGATAAGACACAGAGACAGGGATAGGGGAAGACAGATACCTCTGGAGGACCCATCTCAACCAGAAAACCACACCACTGCCACTGTGATTCCGACTCACAGGGACCCTGTAGGACAGAGCAGAACTGCCCCATAGGGTTTCCCAGGCTGTGATCTCTATGGAAGCAGGTTGCCACATCTATCTCCCACAGAGGGGATGGTGGGTTCGAACTGCCGACCTTTCAGTGAGCAGCCAAATCTACAAGCAGAGAAATGCCAAGATCATGGGCAGCCACCAGACACTGGAAAGAGGCCACAGAGAGCCACCATGGCCGAGACCTGGTGTGGACTTCTGGCCTCCAGAACCATGGGACACCCACCATCTCCTTGACACCATAGCATGGTGCTATGCTTCTTGTCTGTGCAGAAACCTTTATGCAGAAGAAAATAGCATGAGGGAAACTCCCTCTGAAGTCATGCTGTCATCACTACGTACCGGTGTTCATTCAAAAAGTCACAAAATCCAAAGCTTATGTTTTGTTTTTTTAGGTATTTTTTCCAAATTGGTTTCCCTCTATCTAACCCACGCATGCCTTGTGCGAGGACCGCAAGGCCACTCTCAAATGGGGCCTCGGGAGCATTGATTACTAATTATTAACTTACCTGTCTCCACAGGGAAAACATCAGAACAGCCATTCTCTTCATAAAGCAGAAAAAAATGGAAGCTACAGGGCAAGGGAGCGAGGAGAAGGAATGTGAGGCCCTGACAGCCCCGATGACGGGATTAATGCCTTTTTTCCCTCCTGACCATAAATACGCAGTCAAGTCAATGTGATTGTGTTTTTGCGAAACACGTGCTATGTCCCTGCAGGTGACTCATCGCACGGAAAATGTCTGTCACTCCACGGAAACAAATGTGAAAACGCCAACGAGGTGATGCCTTTGAGACAATGCCAGGGAAGAGGGAGCCGCCACATCCCTTAGCTGACACCCACGGCCGGAGCCTACCTGACCCGTGTGGGCACCCAGGAGTGTTCAGGTACAGCAAGCTGACAAGTCGTCCGTTTGATTCCATCCCTCAGTATGCCCGAGTGCAACAGGACAGATGTGGGGTTATCCTACCCTTAACAAAAAAAAAAAAAAAAAACTTTTTTTTTTTTTTTTTTGGCAGTGTCTATTTCTATCCTGTGGTACACAATGGTGCTATTTTCAGTTAATTGAAAAAAATAAACAAACATTTTGTGTGTGAGCAGGCCGTGTGCTTATGTGGAGCTGTACTTTCCAATGTCCCCCAAAAGGCCGAGATTAATTATGTCCTTTCAATGAAGCTAACCGCCACCACCCGTCAGTCTGTCGTACTGTGGTGGCTCGCGTGTGGCTGAGATACTGGAAGCTATGCCGCCGGTATTTCAAACACCAACAGGCTCACCCGTGGTGGACAGGCTTCTGCAGAGCTGAATAGAAACTAGGAAGAAAGGCCTAGCGATCTACTTCCAAAAGCGAGCCAACGAAAACTCCACGGACCAGAGCAGAACATTATTCAGTGTAGTGCTGGAAGACAAGCCCCTACAGCAGAAAGTCCTCGAAATACACAGTAGCCGCAACGATGGACTGGAGCAGACCAGTGACCATGAAGATGGCACAGGACCCATTAACATTTAGTTCTGTTGTACACGGGTCGAACGAGCGGGAGCCGACTAACGTCAACAATTAAACTAAGTCCGCAACTAAGCACAGAGCCTTCTCCTTGTGCGTACAGGGCCCGTGGCTTCAGGAACACAGAACAATCCAAAGGAATTCAAGGTGTAGACCCTGACCGCACCAGGCTTACTTATGGGGACAGAGGGACAGGTGAAAAGGATACACAGACGTTGACCTTTCTTTCTTTTTTCCTTTTTTTTTTTACCAGTCATTTTATTTCAAGGAGACAGAAGTTGTGTTTTATTTCCTTGTATTCTTGCGGGGTTGGAGTTGGAGGAGTAGACGTGGTTAGGGAGAATATTCAGGGCTATAATTTAACTCTCAGACGCAAGACAATCACAGAAATAAAACTCCAAAGCAATATACTTCCCATTCTAAAACTGACAGGATGAAGGAAGTGGGTCACTCCAGGTGAGGCTCCGAAGCACAGACGCTGGGTGAGAACAGTCTGTCCCACACTGATACATATACATATTGACAACATATAGCATATTGATATGCTAGGCCAGTGGTCCCCAAACCTGGCTGATCCTGATCCACCAGGAAGCTTAATCCCCCAGTGCTGCCATAACAAAACACCACAACGTGGGTGGCTTTCACGACCTGAAATTCACGGTCTCACAGTTCCGGATGCTGGAGTCCCAGTCAGGATGTGGCCGTGTGGAATCCTTCTGAGACTCAGACAGAGGACCTGCCCCGTCTCTCTCTCCAGCTTCTGGTGGCGGCCGGCGATCCCTGGCATTCCTTTGCCACTGGTAGATGCACCTGTCTCCATCAGCATACAGCATCTGCGTTTCTGCTGTGTGTGTCTACCCCTGTCTGCTCTCTTCTGTAAGACACCACTCAGGAGGGTGCGTGACCCAAAACATGGTATTCTCAGTCACCTCACATGCATGAGAAAGCTGGACAATGAATAAGGAAGACTGAAGAGTTGAGGCCTTTGAATTCTGGTGTTGGCAGAGAATATTGAATACACCTTGGACTGCCAGAAGAATGAAAAGATCTGTCTCGGAAGAAGTCGCACCAACGTTTAGGTTAGTAGGCCAACACAAACGGTTTGCACCACCCAGGAACACAGGCATGGTCCGAGATAAGGGGTCCCTGTGTAACACCTCACACAAGAGCAGGCTCCAGGGCGGAGGGCAGAGCTCTGTGAGGGAAAGAAGTCAGTGATGGCTCCAGGGAGGCACTGGCTCTGACAGGCATTGTCGGCCCGGAGCCCCACAGTCCCCCAGGAAAGAAGACCTCATCCTCGGCCTGCAGCATGGGTCCTGCCTAGGAACTGCCCCTGTGTGTTCCTTCACTCAACACGGGTTTCCTGGGTCCCTGCGAGGGTCAGGCCCTGGGGCCCGTGCCGGAACATGAGCCCACGTGAGGGAGCATACAGTGTACAGGAGGCTGAGCAAAAAGCCGCTCACACCCCTGAAATGAGCCCAGAGGACTCCACAAGCAAATAAGGTGAGGTGTGAAGGGGCCACGTGCCCCAGCCAAGCAGGACCAGGACAATCACACCTACTCACAGTGGTTCCAAACAATGTAAACTAATTCTTTTTCAATGTAAAAATGGGCAACGTTACAAACCGAATTGTGTCCCCTTCCCCCCAAAATACAGGCAGTCCCCGACTTACAACAAACTTGAGTTACAACAAACTGCACATACGACGGTTCGTTATTTTTGTACATCTTATCTCTAGTAATATGTACTACATACAGTGTTGCAGTGCGTAATTTGCTGATGTTATCATTCGCAGATGTTATGATTTATAAAGATACTGGTAATAAAAGGCAATAAAAATGAAAACTAAAGAAAAATGAGTTATTTGACTTACATCAGAACCAACTTAGAACAGTCATCACTATGAAACCCCATTGCAAGTCGGGGCCTACCTGTGTGTGTTGGAATCCTAACCCTATACCTGTGGATATGATCTAATATGGTGTGATGTAATCACCTTCCATAACGCAATCTAAGGGAACACAGTCAATCAGTCTGCGGAGGTCACACCAGTGTATGGTGGACCCGAAACCTAATCACTTCTGAGTTATATACAGAGCAACACAGACCCAGAGACATGCACGGGAAGACAGATGCCGTGTGGGGATTGTGTACATGCTAAGGAACCCCAAAGATCACCCCAGACGTCAGAACTAGGAGGGAGGCTCAAAGAAAGGATCGACACGACTGAGACCACGATTTGGACTTCTGGCCTCCAGAACTGTGGGAAAATTAATTTCTGTTCTTTAAAGCCACGCACTGTAGTGCTTCTGTTAAAGCAGCGCTAGGTAGCTAAAACAGGCCATCAGCACCACCAGGTCCATCGAGTCAGTTCTGACGCAGTGTGACCCCGTGTGCGTCAGAATAGAACTTCGCTCTGCAGGGTTTTCAAAGGCCGAAAGATCACCAGGCCTTCCTTCCGACACACTTCTGGGTGGACTGGAACCTCCAACCTTCCAGTTAGCAGCCCACCCAGAGACTCCAACTAAGGCCGACAGTCATAGGTAAATAATAAATCAGCCTGTTTGCGGTATATTCTCAATTCTTCCAGTTTAACCATCTGTCCCTCTTATCTAAATTTCACTTAGAGGGACTGGGAAGTAAGCTTTGAATGCAATTCTCTCCGTTTGCATTTCCGAGCATAATCTCTCTTGGCTCTTTAGTAAACGGATAGAAGACACATGACTCACTACTTGATCAATGGAATAATTACTCCTTACTAAAGGATTCCACTCTGCCAGTTCAAGAGCTCAGATGTAAGTTTAAGTTGCAAAGACTTTTCAATTTGGAGAGAAATACCATCCCCTCAGCTTTTTTTTTTTTTTTTTTTTTCAGCACTTACACAGGGTTTTGGCTGAGAACTTATTCTCAGGGTAAATTCAGAGACACGCATAAGAACGGAGACGAGCAAAGCAGGGCAGCAGGAACGGGAAGAAGCAGCGGTCCTGCCCTCCCCTCCCGTGTGCGCACGAGCACCACCGAGGTTGGCACAGAGGCGTCTGCAGTGTGGGATGAGCTCCTTAGTGGGCCCAGGCAGGGTCTGGTGGTGGGACCGCCTTCACGCCCTACTGAAAGAAGGCTGATAGATTCCCCTTGGCGGGCACACAGTCTGGCATCACCAATGAGGGGTGAGTTCAGAAGGAGCAGAACCTAGCCATTCCCTAAACCTTTCAGGAAGAGTGTATGGTTTGCAGTTGAAACATATCTGCAAATGTTTAGAACACTTTCCTACTGAATCTCCTGCTTCTACTTTATTTACATATTGAATACACCACCCGTCTTTCAATCTGTCGTCCTGTGGTGGCTTTGAGTGGCTGTGATGCTGGAAACTATGCCACTGATACTTCAAATATGAGCAGGGTCACCCACGGTGGACAGGCTTCAGCAGAAATGAGGACAGACTAGGAAGAAAGGCCTGGCGATCTACCTACAAGTCATTGAATGAAAACTCCACGGATCACAACAGAACAGCGTCCCGTACAGCGCTGGAAGGTGAGCCCTCTAGGCCTGGCGATCTACCTCCAAGTCATTGAACGAAAACTCCACGGATCACAACAGAACAGCGTCCCGTACAGCGCTGGAAGGTGAGCCCTCTAGGCCTGGCGATCTACCTCCAAGTCATTGAACGAAAACTCCACGGATCACAACAGAACAGCGTCCCGTACAGAGCTGGAAGGTGAGCCCTCTAGGCCTGGCGATCTACCTCCAAGTCATTGAATGAAAACTCCACGGATCACAACAGAACAGCGTCCCGTACAGCGCTGGAAGGTGAGCCCTCTAGGTTGGAAGGCACCCAAAATACACAGCGGTCACAACACTGGACTCGAGCAGACCAACAGCCAGGAAGATGGCACAGGACAGGGCAATGCTTTGTTCTGTCGTGCGTGGGGTCACCATGATTCAGAGCCAACTAGACAGCAACTAACGACAATACATTGAATCAATAATATAATTAAGCAACGAATATTTCAATTTCTTCCTTTGCTGCCAAGAATCAAGAGCACGTTCATTCATGAAGTCATTCAACAAACATGTATTCCCAGGAACCTGCTGAGCAGCAAGCATGGGTGCTAGCCACAGGACGCGACACCCTCGGGGTTCTCACGGTCTAGCGGGATCAAAAGGCAGCTGGACTGCTGTGGAAACACATGTGACATGGTGCAGTGCTGGGCAAGAAGAGGGTGGTCAGCTGCGTGGGGAGGACAGAGAAAGGAGTAACTCTGAAAGGCCGATGAGGAATAAGCAGCTGAATGAGGGCAAAAGTGGATGAAGTCACAGTCTTTGAGCTTCCAAGAGGAGCTGAGCGCTGGGAGACAGTCCCTGTGGCTATCTGGCATTTCTGCACACCTTACAGCTTCTGTGCTGGCCTGTGTTCCCAAGGATGCTCATGTGGCACACAGCCTTGAAGACGGACGGCGTCTCTCTTTGGGGCAGAGACAACTTCTCCTTCTGTGGTAGACACCAGGCAGGCCTGCTCGTGGGCTCGCTCCAAACGACGTGCGTTTCTTAATCTCAAGGATCCTCAGCTGTGATGCAAGTCCACTGTGTGTGTGGATCCACGGAAGCCCCCCGTGTGCCCTCCTGAGGGACTGGCAGGGTAATGGGAGTCACTATGAAATCTAGTTTTTTCTTAAAATGCTATCAGGACACAGTTTTGGGTCATGGCTGGAAGCCAGTCTGCCTTCTTGAGCAGCAAATTAAGTCAGCCCACTCCACTTAGCGGCTGGCTCTCACATTCCTGAGCCACTACACACCTGCCCTAATCACCCTGCGGCAGGTACCCAACATCCAGGGACAGACCCTCTGCCCTGGAGCGTGCAGGAATATTCAAAATGCCCAATCGAAAAGGAGCCCAGGAAACCTAGCTAACCCACCCTGCTGGTCAATCCCCGCTGGCTGTCACCTCGTGCTGGGTTCAACCCTGTGTGGTCCTGCCTTGGGGCACCATGTTCTCCCCAGGGAACTCTGAGAATAGCAAACTTCATCTTTCCTGGCAGCTGTCTCTGAATCTGTGTGTCTTACTGTCCCTGGAAAACGCACCCAATACACGTAAATGCCCCATGACAGGGGGCACGCGGGCCTGCCATGCTACGGGGAATAAGGTGTCCTGTCTCTGGCCCTGGGATCTCATGTCTCCTGTGAGCTCACTGGGTGGGTAAAACCTCAGACCCTGCAGTGTTCCCCAGCGACTGAGGGCTGCATTCCTTCACCACGCTTTCTGTTCACAGAAACGAAGAAGGACCCTGAGGACCACATATCCATGTGGGCACTGGGTGGGTGGGGTGCTCTGATTCTCACCCAAATCAGCTCTCCAGCCACTAGGCTACTGCCTAACTCGTTTGGGACTTTACCTGCCATGAGTAGTAATAAAGAGCTCCAACATACGCTGGTTGGTAAGGGATGTAAAATTATTTAAAAATGAGCAGAAATTGAAGATGAAATAGAATTATTTTAACTTCTAGGCATAGCAATACCTTATCTTGTTGTTGTTGTTTTGTTAGCTGCCTTTGAGAGGACACCAACTCGTTGTGATCCCATACACAACGGGATTAGACCGTTGTCATCCACGAGGCTTTCACCAGCTGATTTTCAGAGATCTCCAGGCCTTTCCTTCTGGTCCTAGCCCGGAAGCTCCACTGAAGCCTGTTCACTATTACAGCAGGACGCAAGCCTCCGCTGACAGATGAATGGTGGCTACACAGGAGGTGCACTGGCTGGGGACTGAACCCAGGTCTCCTGCATGGAAGGTGAGAATTCGACCTCCAAACCACCAAGGCCCCATACCTTGCTGAGATAGAGATGTGGCTGGCCACTCGTGGACGAAACGCTGGGCTGCAACATGGAACTTCGACTCAACAAATTACCACTGATACGTAAGAAAGAAATAATGTAGGTGTTTGCAAAACGTTTTCTTGGCTTTCAAACCAAGATGCTGGAGCTGCTGGTCTGATTTTAAACATATTCTCTGCAGGTGCACAGAACAGTTTATATATGAAAGCATCTTTTTTTTCTTTTTTTACAGATGGAAGCTGTCCAGTTTGAAGCATGATCTCTGTGTAAGTGAGAGAGGCCACTTCACAGACGCTTCCTCCCACCTTACCAGTGGCTGTCCTCAGGAGGGGCCACCTAGCTAATGGTTTAAGTGGTTTCCACACAGTATGCCTGGGCTCCCTCTCCAGGGTTTCCTTTCTTAACAAAAGTACCGCTGGGTCCCAGCCCTCTGCGAGCCAGGTCTGCAGAAACATCTTTAGATGAGAAGACAGAGGGGCTCAGAGGAGGGGGCAGGCTCTGTTTTTCAGGCTCAGCTATGGCAGGAAACTGCCCAGCACAGAGGCCTCCCTCAAACCACCCACTGCCTGGCTCTCAGGCCGGAGCAGGTCCTGTCCATCCCTGACCCCACGTTCTTGGCCGTGGTCAGGGCAGCCCAGCCTCCCTCAAACCACCCACTGCCCGGCTCTCAGGCCGGAGCAGGTCCTGTCCATCCCTGACCCCACGTTCTTGGCCGTGGTCAGGGCAGCCCAGCCTCCCTCAAACCACCCACTGCCTGGCTCTCAGGCCGGAGCAGGTCCTGTACATTCCTGACCCCACGTTCTTGGCCGTGGTCAGGGCAGCCCAGCCTGGACCAAGTGCAAACACACCACTTGCCTGCCTACTCAGGCCATCTAGTCCCTGTGCAGCCGAATTTCAAACATTCTCAGATCCTAAACCATAACAAGAGTCCCTGGGGGTGCAAACGGTGAACGCGTTCTGCTACTAAATAAAAGGTCGGAGGTTTGAGTGCACCCAGAGGCACCTTGTAAGAAAGGCCTGGAGGTCTACCTCTGAAAAACCAGCCATTGAAAACCCTACAGAGCACAGCTCTACTCTTGACACACATGGGGTCACCATGAATCAGAGCCCACTCAACAGAAACTAGCTTGGTAAACTGTAACAAATTTGGTAGAGGGAAAAACGTGAATAAGACCTACTAGTTTATTTCCAAGATACTTTTTTCCTAGTGAAAACAATTGCATCTTTGGGTTATAAGCAAACTCCATGTGAAGACCACAGCAGCTCCACTATCGATTCGTCTGTCTTATCCTTCTACAATTTAAAGGCAGAAGGAAAAATCCGCCATCGGACTTGCTTAGAATCTGACCCAAACGGCAGGTCCCAATACTTGCCAAGTATTACACCCTTATAAATCCAACAAAGAGGAACATAAAATGGGATTACCCTTGGTCTAAAACTGCAGATACCTTGTTCCACCAAAGCTACCAACAATCCATTCCATTAAGCTGTCCTTTATAACTCTGTTTTCACCTCAACAATTTAGGATTCCCAAGCTATTGTCAGTCTGGGGAGAGAAGGTGAGGAGGAAGGTGAGGGGGAGGAAAGGCATGATGAAAAAGACTGATTTTCTTTTCTTGGCACAGCAACACTTTGTCTTGTTGTTGTTGTGATTGTTAGCCGCCCTTGAGTCAACTCCGACGCATGGTGACCCCATACACGCCAGGATCAGACCGCTGTGGTCCACAGGGTAGGAAGAGGAGAATGGGGCCAGGAGGCTTAATTCAGCCTGCTTAGTTTTTCTCCACAGAACTTACCTTCCACTGATACACTGAATATCCACCCGTTCATTCATTCATTATCTGCGCCCCTCCTCCACCCACACACACATCAGAAGGTCAGCTCAAGACAACAGGGACTTGTCACTGTTGTATCCCCAGCCTGGAACATGGTTGGCACTTGGTATTTCTTGAATATTCGAATAAGGTCAATTAAAGAGGAAGCATCATTGCATATCCCGATAAAATGCATTTGAGATGAGGATTAAGGATGATATAATTACGTGAGTTTATTTCATAAGGAAGAAGCAGACATGTCTGCCTAGACAGTCAATACAGCCACGATACCGTATGGAAGCAGCCATCACCAACACTCCAGACAGCGTACACAGAACCCAAAGAGATGTCATTACATCCATTCTTAGATCTGGAAATAGGCGCCATTTACCCCAACTGGGAATACATGGGCACCAAAAACAGGTATACGTTCAACAACTAGCCAAAAGGTTAAGGGTTCAAGTCCACCCAGAGAAGGTCACAGCCTGGAAAACACTATGAAGCACAGTTCTACTCTGCACACACAGGCCACCCTGAGTCAGAGTCCACTCAATGGCAACCAACAATGACAACAAGTAAGTGACAGAGTCCAAACGTGAACTTCTAAGCTGCTGGAACCTAAAGCAAACGTTCTGTCCACTCAGGACACCTGCTTGCTTTTCGGTACTTGAGCAAGAATCACTGGCCAGGTGTTGGCAAGGGCGTGGAGGGACTGGAACCCTCATTCACTGCTGATAGGAATGTAAAATGGTACAGCTGCCAGGAAAAAAGTTGGACAGCTCCTAAAAAAGTTAAACGTAGAACTACCATGCGACCCAGCAATCCCACTCCTGGGTATCCACTCAAAAGAATTAAAGCAGAAACACAAACAGATACTTGCACACCAGTGTTCACTGCAGTGCTATAACCCATTAACCATTGCTGTCGAGTCAATTCCAGCTCATAGTGACCCTAAAGCTATGAGCAAATTAAAAATTTAATACGGAGCCAATTTAAATATCCATCAAAAGAAATGGATAAAGAAAACATGGAATACTATTGCTATTAGGTGCCGCCGAGTCAGTTCCGACTCACAGAGACCCTACATACGTCAGAACGAAGCACTGCCCGGTCCTGTGACACACTTACAATCATTGTTATGTTTGGGCCCATGATTGCAGCCACTGTGTCAATCCATCTCATTGGATTTACCGTTTACTTTACCACGCACAATGTCTTTCTCCAGGGATTGGTCCCTCCTGATAACATGTCTGAAGTGCAGGAGATGAAATCTTGTCATCCTCACTTCTAAGGAGCATGCTGGCAGTACTTCTTCCAAGACAGGTTTGCTCCTTCTTCTGGCAGTCCATGGTATAGTCAATATTCTTCACCAACACCACAATTCAAAGGCATCAATTCTTCAGTCTTCCTTATTCATTGTCCAGCTTTCACATGCATATGAGGCGACAGAAAATAGCACGGCTTGGGTCAATCGCATCTCTGTCCTCAAAGGGACATCTTTGCTTTTTAATACCTGAAAGAGGTCTTTTGCAGCAGATTTGTCCAATGCAGTATGTTGTTTGATTTCTTGACTTCTGCTTCCATGGGCATTGACTGAGGATCCAAGTAAAATGAAGTCCTTGACAAGTTCAACTTTCTCCATTAATAATACCGTTGCTTATTGGTCTAGTTGTCAGGATTTCTGATTTCTTTATGTTGAGGTGTAACCCATACTGAAGGCTGTGGTCTTTGATCTTCATCAATAAGTACTTCCAGTCTTCTTTGCTTTTCAGCAAGCAAGTCTGTGTTATCTGCATATAATACAGGTTGTTAATGAGTCTTCCTCTAACCCTGATGCCTCAGTCTTCTTCCTATAGTCCACCTTCTCCGATTATTTGCTCAGCATACAGACTGAACAAAGGATACAACCCTGATGCACAACTTTCTTGACTTTAAACCATGCAGTATCCCCTTGTTCTGTTCAAACAGCTGCCTCTTGATCTATGTACAGGTTTCTCATGAGCACAATTAAGTGTTCGGGAATTCCTGTTCTTAGCAATGCTATCTAATTTGTTATGATCCACACAGTCGAACACTTTTGCATTGTCAATAAAACACAATAAACATCTTTCTGGTAGCACAAGGAAATAAAAGTACCAAACCGTAAATAGGGAAATGCTTTCTTTGCTAAAGCAGAAAGTAAGAGCCTAGGTTCTCATATCAGTCCACACGCCTTTAGGAAGCATTCTGAAAACAGCTTAAAGGGAAAATCTCAAATATTGTATTGTCCTTTTCTTCATTCTCCCTCTAATCCCAGCTCGTCAATTTGTCTGTATTAAGAAAGTCATCAAACCAGACAAGGTTGGTGGGAGTGAGGAGTGGGGGAGTCATTGTTTGGGGGGCACTGAGCTTCTATTAAGGGTGGTGGGAACTTTTGGAAATGGACAGTGGTGATGGCTGCATGACACGATCAACATCATTAATGTCACTGAACTGCACGTGCAAAAAAGTGATGAAATGGCAAATTTGTTATATATACATATATCACCACAAGAAAAAATAATTAATTTTTTTTTAAAAGGTGGCTTCATCAGTATCATAGGGAAGTACACTGCAGTGAAATAAATGAATTCACATGGCAATGGATCTTGATTCTTTCAAATTATCTTTTCTGGTTCTGGTACTAGTAGCAAAACTGAAGTATGAGGGAAAAGTAAGCCACACAGCCATAAACTGGTGTTTTAAAGGAGATTCTACACTTTGTCAGTAAATACCTCAAGCAACAAATAGATACAAAACTGGGGGCTGGGGGAGCAGATAAAGAAAACAATGAGGAATGGGTAAGAAGAATGGGTGTGCTTGGTAATCAATACACCAGAGCACCACAGGAACCGCACTGTGAATAAGGGCAAGAAGCAGCTCAGCTTCCTATGGAGCTCGGAGAGGGGCTCTGACCTGACTGCTCGGCTACGTGTCTCCTCCCCAGCAGTAAGCTCCATGCTGTGTGAAGGCAGAAGAGCGTCTCTGCTCTGTCTGAATCCCTGTCAGTGCCTTACATAAGGGGGCTCTGTGGATAAGCTAACTGCAAGCCTGGAGTGTAACATCTGGCCTCTTTATTCATAGTCCGGAACCAGCCACCTTGGTTCCTTTGGTATTTTGTTTTTAATTGTTGTTGAAAACATACGCAACAAGACATACACCTATCCAACAGTTTCTACACGTACAGTTCAGTGACACTGACTGCATCCTTCAAGTTGTGTGACCATTCTCACCCTCCTTTTCCAAATCATTCCTCCATCGTTAACATGAACTCACTGCCTCCTAAGCTTCTTATCTAACCTTTCAAGTTGCTAATGTCATTTTGATCCCAAATAGAAAGTTCTTTAAAAGAGCAAAATGTTCAAGGCACACATTCTTTGCTAATTAAGCTAAACTATTGCTTCACTTAAAGAAGACTTCTGGTTTAAGGTTTAAAGATTATCTCAGTGCAATAGTTTTGGAGGCTCATTCAGCTTCAGTAGCTCCAGAAAATCTGGATTTCATGAGAATTTGAAATACCATTCTGCAATTCTCCCCTTCTGGTCAGGGCTCTCCTACAGAATCTTTGATCAAAACATTCAGTAATGATAGTTGGGCACCATCCAGTTCTGATCTCATGCAAAGGTGGCAGTTGTTCATGGAGGCAATTGGCCATACATTCCATTTCCTCTTCCTACTCCTGAGTCTCCTTCTTCCTCTGTTGCCTTTAGTATTTTAGTTTCCTGCTATCTCTAAGGAGAAGGAAGCTATTGTCACAGCAGGTAAGTGGCAGAATCCCAATGATCAAACACAAATCTTGCCATCACGCTCACAATGCTGAGAACTGGTTGTGCATCATTAACGTTCGCCTACTGATAAGAGCAACCAAGTCCCAGGTGGAAACAAGGGCAGTCTCTCCCATCACACATTAATGGGACAAGAAGGAGTCTCTCCCATCACACATTAACGTGACAAGAAGGAGTCTCTCCCATCACACATTAACTAGACAAGAAGGAGTCTCTCCCATCACACATTAACGGGACAAGAAGGAGTATCTCCCATCACACATTAACGGGACAAGAAGGAGCTGAAAAGGTGTAGAAAAAGTGAGAAAGAAGAAAAGTCCAAAGCTAGTGCTGCCTGAGAAAGAAAAGCTTAGCTTAACTTAACAGAAATTAGTAATAAATTTAAAAAAAAAAAAATCACAAGGAAAGATATGGGACAGCATTCCATTGGTGAGCACCTGTCTGTTCCTTATAGTTTAATATGTTCAGCATCACCCTACAGCACAGCAGATGCAATTTAGAAGAAAATGTGAAGCCATGTTTCGGGATAAGTTATTGTCAACAGGCTGGCCACAGGAAGCAAGATGCAAATCACAGTTTATAAAGTTTTGATTAATCTTCAGCTCGTTTTATGTTATCAGGACGCACTATTAAACGTGGCATGCGGTTTGGACTTGTTCATTTGTAAATGCACCATATACGGATCGAGACAATGGGGCAGTACCTCCACACGAGGGCTGGGAAGGAATATTCTTCCAAGCGACAAGAAAATGTCTGCTCCTGAGGCACATGTGAAGAGCTGTCTGGCAAAACACCAACCTTCCCAAAGATTTCAACCATGTTAGCTCTTGATGGATGCGTTTATAATCAGTGTGTGCCTGGTAATACAACCAGGAGCACTCACTTTCTTCCGGCTAATCCAGACATCACCAGTCCACCACCCAGGACAGCACTGAGCTGGTCCATGATGCTGCGGCACGATGGTCCTCATCAAGGCCCTGAGGACACGGTGCCAATAAGAGACAGGACACCAGTGGGAGGTGAATCTCAGAAAAGCAATGAATAGCTATTTATTAGTTATTATATAGTTAGATGGATGGATTTATGAATGGATGGATGATGGATGGGTGGATGGACAGACAATAAACAGATAAACAAGACGGATGGATGACAGGTGGATGGATGACAGGTAGATGTGCAGTTAGAGGGACAGGTGGATGGATGGATGGACAAATGGATGAACAGATGGACAGACGGATGGACAGATGGATGGACGGATAGATGCACAGCTGGATGGATAGAGGAAAAAGTGGATGTAGAGACAGATGGATGGTTACAGAGATATCACATTATATGCCATCCAATATTTGGGATGAACATATACTCAAACACTGGCTAAATCTGGCAACCCTTCCTCAGAGCCCCAAGGTGTGAGTGTGGCTAGCCCACTGTATACCTATTCCTCACTTATCGACTACCTTGTTATCCGACGGTTTGCATTTAAGACAATACTAAAAAGTCTATTAGCCAATGACTTTGCACATTAAAGGACGTATGACTGACAGTAACAAACGCTGAGGTGTGAGGCAAGAGTAATGTTGGCTGTAATGGCTAAGGTTATGCATCAACTTGGCTGGGCCATGATTTTCAGTGGTTTGGCAGTTATGTACTCATGAATTTTTATAGTTAATGTAATGATGTCATTTCTCAGTTATACAATGATATAATTTGGCAGTTATTTACTGATGTGATCTGGCAGTTATGTAATGATGTACTCATCCTCTGTTTTGTGATCTGAGGTGGTCATCCTCCATTTTGGCATAACGCTGATTTCACATAACGACCTGGTCTTTGAAACCTAACCATGTTGATAAGAGTGGGTATACGTGTTTTAAAAAAAAAAGGAGGGAAAAATATTTGTTATAGGGTCCCAAATATGATTGTTTTCCTGTGAGTGTCTCTCTCTGGCTTCTTGGAGCTTCCTGACATGTCCCTTTTAAGCTGGACCTTGACTCCATGACAGCCCGTCATCAGTATCTTTAGTGTCAAATAATTCATTAAAGTTCAAACTGAAGTAACCCCTTGGGAAACAATCAATTGTCCCACCTTCACCATAAAACCTAAATGCTGGATTTACGGTCAGAGGGCAAGGCTGAAATTCCTTAAATGGATTTTGGTTTTCTTTTTTTGTTTTTTTTTTTTAGATTTAACCTGATTTAAAATGAATATGAAGGGAAAAATTAATTAACAATGCTCTGAATAAGGAAGCTTTTTAAAGCTTCATTCACAAAATAGGTCCGCAGTTTAATATAGCTAGGTCAGAGCGTCTGCTAACAAAATTCAATCGCTAACCTGTTGTTGGTATTTTAAGATACCTTAGAAAAATAAAATACATGCATGCTTACATCTAAGAAGCAGAGAAGAGGCTGAAATAAGATTAGAGAAACTAAATTCCCAGTAAATTGTCTTTTACTGCACTCTAAAGACAAATATCAAAGTATGCATACATACATGTGTATATCTACCATGTGTCTGTCATTTTGCCCTACTGTGGTGGCTTGCATGTGGCTGTGATACTGGAAGCTTTACCACTGGTATTTCAAATACCAGCAGGGTCACCCTTGGTGGACAGGTTTCAGCTGAGCTTCCAGACTAAAACAGAAAAGGGAGAAGGAACTGGCAGTCTAATTCTGAAAAAAATTGGCCAGTGAAAACCTTGTGAATAGCAGCGGAACACTGATACAGTGATGGAGGATGAGCCCCCCAGGTTGGAAGGCACTCAAAATATGACTGGAGAAGAGCTGCCTCCTCAAAGTAGAGTCAGCCTTTAATGACAGTAATGGCTGAAGACCAGACAAGTCATGGAATGACAGACATCAAGAATACTATATATGAAGAAAGCAAGAGATCATTAAAAAGACAGGAAAGAAAGAAAGACAAGACCAAAATGGATATCAGAAGAGACTCTGAAATTTGCCCTTGAACATAGAGTACCTAAACAAAATGGAATAATGATGAAGTAAAACAGCTGAATAGAAAATTTCAAACGGCTGCTCAAGAAGAAAAAGTTATATAACAAAATGTGCAAAGACCTGGAGACAGAAAACCAAAAGGGAAGAACATGCTCAGCTAAAGATAATTCAGTAACGGCTGCAGCAGTACATTGACAGGGAACTGCCAGAAATTCAAGACGGATCCAGAAGAGGACGTGGAACCAGGAATATCATTGCTGATGTCAGATGGATCCTGGCTGAAAGCAGAGAATATCACAAAGATGTTTGCCTGTATTTTATTGACTATGGAAAGGCATTCAGATGTGTGGATCATAACAAATTATGGATAACGTTAAAAAGAAGGGGAATTACAGAACACTTAATTGTGCTCATGAGGAACCTGTACATATATCAAGAGGCAGCCCTTCCAACAGAACAAGCAGATACTGCGTGGTTTAAAGTCAGGAAAGGTTTGTGTCAGGGCTATATCCTTTCACTAGGTTTAGTCAATCCGTGTGCTGAGCAAATAATTCGAGAAGGTAGACTATATGAAGAAGAATGGAACATCAGGATTGGAGGAAGACTCATTAACAACCTGCGTTATGCACATAACACAACTTCGCTTGCTGAAAGTGAAGAGGACTTGAAGCACTCACTGAGGAAGATCAAAGACCACAGCCTTCAGTATGGATTACACCTCAACATAAAGAAAACAAAAATCCTCACAACTGGACCAATGAGTAACATCATGATAAATGGAGAAAAGACTGAAGTCAAGGGTTTCATTTTACTTGGATCCACAATCAGCACTCATGGAAGCAGCAGTCAAAAAATCAAAGGACACACTACCTTGAGCAAATCTGCTGCAAAAGACCCCTTTAAAGTGTTGAAAACCAAAGACATCACCTTGAAGACTAAGGCACCCCTGAGGCAAGCCATGGTATTTTCAATCACCTCATATGCATGCGAAACCTGGACAATGAAAAAGGAAAACCAAAGAAGAATTGATGCCTTTGAATTATGTATGGCATTGGCAAA
The DNA here is from genome assembly GCF_024166365.1 of Elephas maximus indicus. Lineage (NCBI taxonomy): Eukaryota > Metazoa > Chordata > Mammalia > Proboscidea > Elephantidae > Elephas > Elephas maximus. The sequence goes on along the minus strand of NC_064820.1, from coordinate 2,352,207 downwards.
GAATATTGCATATACCATGGACTGCCAGAAAAACAAACAAATCTGTCTTGGAGGAAATACAGCCAGAATGCTCCTCAGAAGCCAGGACGGCAAGACTACATCTCACTTTGGACATGTAACAGGAGGGACCAGTCCCTGGAGAAGGACATCATGCTTGGTAAAGTAGAGGGTCAGTGGAAAAGAGGAAGACCCTTGATGAGATGGACTGACACAGTGGCTTCAACAATGGGCTCAACCATAGCAACAATTGTGACGATGGTGCAGGACCGGGTACTGTTTTGTTCTGCTGTACACAGGGTCGCTCTGAGTGGGAACCGACTTGATGGCACCTAACAACAACAATCTAAACCCTTCCAAGAACGCTGAGTGGGGAGGAATGCTGATATTATTGCTATTTTCAAATGAAGACGCTTAAGTGCTGTGTGTTGAAGGACCTTGTCTAACAATTTGTGCTTAAGACTGAGGAATACGAAAGTAGAAATTCTGGCCTTCTCATTCATAACCCAGGACTATTTTTCTTGCTTTTTATGAGGTGCTCGTAGCAACTGAGCAACCTCTTAGCACACAGAGTGGATTTAAGGCAACATCCAAGTTCGCGTCTGCTGTGTTGAGTACAGGGTTCTGCACAGACCTCTGCTGGCCCCAGGCCAGCCCAAGCACTGCTCTGCATCAACTTGGCCTTTTAAGGCGTGTTAAAATACAGGAAGCCTCAGACACCATCTCCCTCTGCCCCACTGACAACCTCCGTCTTTTCATGAGAGAACCAATTTGATTTTGCTGCAGATTATTTTTATCTATTTTTAAACATCATATAACCTTAACCAGAATGAATATGTTCCCCCTGCCTGTTCTTCCTAAATTTGAGTCCAAGCTTTTCAGTCATTTCTCATTTTTCCTAGAGTGCTGTGAACCAAACAGTGTTCTGTGCCAAAGCAGGAGAAGCGTTAAAGAAAATGAAGAAAAAAACAGAAGCCAAACGCAAGGAGCAAAAATGCTCTGCCTCACCTCACCAAAATGAGAGGTGGAGGAAAAATGCCCAACGGGAGGGTCTGAGTAAGTTCACAGCTGTCAACATACACTCTCCCTTTTAGGAAAATACATCTTCTAGCTCGAGAATGGACAAAGCTGCGCTTGGGTAAATTTACGAGCTTTAATGATTCACTCTTACAATGTGATTAAAACGGAGAATTTCACTATTCTAAAAGTAAAGAAGGAGCTCTGGTGGTGCGGTGGTTAAGCGCTCAGCTGCTGAGAGGTCCGTGGTAGGAACCCACCAGCCACTCCATGGGAGAACGGTGTGGCAGTCAGCTTCTGTAAAAATTTACAGCCTTGTAAGCCCTTTGGGGCAGCTCTACTCTCTCCTACAGGGTTGCTATGACTTAGAATTGACTCTCGATGACAATGGGTTTGGTTTGGTTTTTTTTTTTAAGAGTGAAGAAAAAAATCCAGTAGGTAATTCTATCACTGAATTTCACCCAAAAAGATCTCAATCATCAGTACTTCCTAGACTTCATCAAGCTCCTTTAAAAGGAACTTTTTCCCCCTGGGATGTCTTGTAAGTTTTAAATAAATCAGTAAGATACACTGAAAACATTATCCTGAGTGAAATAATTCAGACACAAAAGGACAAACATTGTATGGTCCCACTGATATGAAATATCTGGAACAGACCAATGCGTAGAGACAGAAGTTTATTAGAGGCTACAGGGGCTGGGGGAGGGAGAAATGGGAGTCGCTGCTTACTAGGCAGTGAATATCGGCTTGGGGTGATGAGAGACGTTTGGAAGGGACAGTGGTGATGGTAGCACAACATGGTGAATGTCACTAACGTCACTGATTCAAACACAGTTAAAAGGGATGATGGTGACGGTAGCACAACATGATGAATATAAGTAAGTTCACTAAATTGTGCATCATCTTTACCATCATGATAAATGGGGAAGATATTGAAGTTGTCAAGGATTTCACTTTACTTGGATCTGCAATCAACGCCCAAAGCAGCAGCAGTCGAGAAATCAAAAGACACATTGCACTGGGCAAATCTGCTGCAAAGGACCTCTGTGAAGTGTTCAAAAGCAAAGACGTCACCCTGAAGACTAAGGTGCGCCTGACCAAACACCTTACATTGGTATTTTCAATCACATCATATGCATGTGAAAGCTGAACAATGAATAAGGAAGACCGAAGAAGAGTTGACACCTTTGAACTGTAGTGTTGGTGAATAATATTTAATGTACGGTGGACTGCCAGGAGAATGAACAAGTCCGTCTTGGAAGAAGTGCAGCCAGAATGCTCCTTAGAAGCAAGGATGGTGAGACATCATCTCACGTATTTGCAGCATGTTATCAGGAGGGACTAGTTCCTGGAGGACATCATGCTTGGTAACACATGTGAAAAACATAGAAATAGCAACTGTTTGGTTATATACATATTTACCACAATAAAAAAATGGTTAAACTGGCAAACCTTTTGAGAGATAGGTATCAAAAGATGGAAAATGCAGAACATAATTTCAAATTTTCATGCAATCCAGACTTTCTGGAGCTGTTGAAGCTGGATGAACCCCGGAAACTATTGCTCTAAGATAATCTTTAATCCTTAAACCAAAAATATCCCCTGAGGTCTTCTTTAAATCAAACAATAATTTAGCTTTATTAGTAAAGAATGTCTGCCCTGAGCACTGTGCTCTTTCAAGAACTATCTACATGTGACCCAAGTGACAACAGCAATTACAAAGATTAGACAGGAAATTTAGGGAGTAATTTATGTGTGTAGAGAGGAACAATTCAGAAAAGGAGGGTGAGAATGGCTGCACAACTTCAAGAACGTAATCACCATCAACGAATTGCAGAAACTGTTGAATTGTGCCCTGCTGAGTATATTCTCAACGACAAGAACAAAAACTAAAATACATTTTTGAAAATTTCTAAAATACAAGCAGTGACGCCTGCTAACAGATGGCAGGACACAGCGCTGCATCAGGAAACGCCAAGACCCCAAAGACGCCTGCTTCCCAACCACATCTACACAGGGCTTCTTCAAACCCTCCCTACCCCAGAGGCAGCTTCTGCACGTCTTCCCTTTTAATTCCCCCCTTATTTGAATCACTCTAGCTAGTGTGGTTTTACAGAGGCGAATTGTGCATTTGAATATTACCTTTTTCAAAAAAATCAACACCCTTTAGCCAAATCCGGCTAGTTAGATAGAACAGTGTATTTATTTCCTAAGGTCGCAAATTACCATACACCCATGGCTTAAAACAAACTCAGATTCATTCTCTCACACTTCTGGAGGCCAGATATCCAAGGTGGGTTTCCCAGGGTGAAACTGAGGGGTCAGCAGGGCCACCAGCCCTCGGATGCTCTAGGGGAGAATCCGGCTCCTGAACCTCCGTTGTCTAGAGCTGCGTCGCTCATGTCCCTGGGCTCATGGCAGCCCTTCCTCCATCTTCAGGTCAGTATCTTCAAAGCTCTCTCTGATCCGTCTTCAGGGCACCTTCTCTTCTCCGTCCACAGTCAAATCCCCTCCTGTCTCCCATTACAAGAATTCTGTGATTACATTGGAAACCCTGGTGGCGTAGTGGCTAAGTGCTAAGGCTGCTAACCAAAGGGTCGGCAGTTCAAATCCACCATGCGCTCCTTGGAAACTCTAAGGGGGCAGTTCTGTCCGATAGGGTCGCTATGAGTCGGAATCAACCCAATAGCACTGGGTGTTTTTTGGGGTTTTCATTCTGCCCACAGAGACGACAAGAACTTTAAAGACACTTTGCTCAAATCTTTTTGCCAACACTTGAATCACATTTCTATAACAGCAGCTAAAACCCAACTAGAAATTGAGCCTATCAGGTAATTTCTATATCTCATGTTAAAAAATGTAAGGTTTACTGCTTTAACTCAACCAGCTGCCGTCAATTCCATTCCGACTCATGGCGACTCTGTGTCAGAGCAGAACCCTGCCTCACAGGGTTCTCAGCAGCTGACTTTTCCAAAGCAGATCACCAGGCACTGCTTCTGAATTTAACACAGGCCTATGTTACCAAGAAGCTCTGATGGCACCTGACTGCTAACTGAAAGGTCCACCATTTGAACCCGCCAGCGGCTTCACAGGAGGAAACACCTGGCGATCTGCTCCCGTAAGGGTTACAGCCTAGGAATCCCTACAGGGCAGCTCTACTCTGTGCTGTAGGGTCGCTCTGAGTTGGAATCAACTTGATGGCATAACAACAACACTGCCAAGTGACTGATTAATCCACTGTCAAACACAGTATCTTCATGGAGCATAAAAGTAAGACATGATCCCTGAATGTAGCCAAGGGATATTCTGGGTACAAAATAAATAATCGGCATTTGAGCTCAGCCCTTTGGCTATTTTGTTTTTGGATTATCTCGTTTTTAATTAATAGGTTGGTAGAAATAAAACTTTCCAGTTTTAGTTTTCACTGGCCAATTTTTTTTTCAGAAGTAGACCACCAGGTCCTTGTTCCTATTCTGTCTTAGTCTGGAAGCTCAGCTGTAATCTGTCCACCATGGGTGGCCCTGCTGATACGTGAAATACTGGTGGCATAGCTTCCAGCATCACAGCAACACACAAGCCTCACTGACAGGTGAGTGGGACCAGTCTCTGGAGAAAGACATCATGCTTGGTAGAGTAGAGGATCAGTGAAACAGAGGAAGACTCTCCACAAGATGGACTGACACAGCGGCTGCAACAATGGGCACAAACATAGCAATTGTGAGGACGGCGTTCTGTTGTGCATAGGATCACTATGAGTCGGAACCAACTCGAAGGCACCTAACAGCAACGACAGTTTTAGTTTTACATTATTTTAGCAGAAGTCAGGTGAAACAATCAACTTTGCTAGGTCATGCAGGCCTGGATGAGGCACCCGTAGTCCAGGGCCATTTCTACCGGAAGGTGACATATAGCTAAAGGCTGGAGGCGGGGAGGGTTTGGAGCTGTTCCTGACCCACAGGCTGGGTGCAGGGAGGCACTGTCCCCGAGCTCCACCCTCAGACAAGCACCCATGGCCCCTGTCCACGGCAATCACTGGCAGCAACAAGGCCTCCCTCCTGGCGTCTTTCTGGTTGTATTTATCCAGCTACTGAGGATGTCTGCAGTGCTCAGGTGCTGTGTTTGTCTGTGGCAAGGGGCTGTCCATAGGTGGTCCCCAGGTAGTTCACTGCATGCTCTCAACAACGCTGTCAACTCTTTCGGTACAAGGACACATCTGCCATGCCCCGTGTCGGCTCTAGGGGAGGATCCTCCCTTGTCCCCTCAGTGTCTGTGTCTGCGGCATTCCTGGGCTTCTAGGGAGACCCGCACGTGCTCTCGTCCCCTGTGTGTGACTCTATTTCCCTGCCTGTCCCCCACCAGAAAAGTTCGGGTTAGGACTCAGCGGATGCCAGCAGGGCTTCATTAACTGACAGCTTCTGCACAGAAAGACCCTATTTCCCAAACAAGGTCACAGTCGCATGTGCAGGGGTTCAAAGTCTAACACATCTTCCTGGGGGACACAGCTTCACCACCCCCACCCCCACCCCCACCCCCACCCCCGCAGTCCCCAGCCTATCCTGCAGCTCCCGGAACAAAGGCTCTGCTGCTGACCCCACCTGGACACCAACTGACAAAACAACAGTCACCAGGCAACTAACCAAACAGAAACCACTGCTATCAAGTCAGTTCAGACCCACAGCAACCGTACAGGACAGAGCAGAACAGCCCCGTAGGGTTTCCGAGGAGCAGCTGGTGGATTTGAATCGCTGACCTTTTGGTTAGCAGCCTGAGCTCTTAGCCACTGTGCCACCAGGGCTCTGTGGCAACTAAGTGAGTCTCAAAATGGAAAGGGCACTTTATCGAGACCAGGACAAAACTCCTGCTCAAAAATAACCAGCTCCCCCTGCTGCAAATATTTTATGTACCCCTACGGTGTCTAAAGTTTAACAAGATAAACGACGCTAGTGTTGATGACAATAACCGTAACAGGGATACAGGGTTTAACAGGCACCAAGCCCAGGTCCGCGTGGCATACATCCACTAACTCACGGAATCCTCACAAAATTCCGCACCTTACGGAGACGCAAAATGAGCTTATGGAGAGGTGAAGTCCTTGGCCCAAAGTCACACAGCAAGTCAGTGGCAGGACTGAGGTCTGAACGCAGGCAGCTGGTGCTAGACTCCTTGCCTTTAACCGCTACCAAGATCCCTTCTTTACGAAGCACAGCAGTGGCACGTGTAACAAGTCTAGAAGTTTAAGTCAATGCAATAAAATGTAAGAAGTAAAGAAAGACAGGAAAGGACAGCTAAGGTAACCAACTAGTTTGTAAAAACAAAAAACTGATAAAAAGATTTATTCCCATCCTTAGTAAACCTGACTCTAAAAATACAAAACGATTTATAAAAGCCTCCATCCAAAGCATTCACTGTCTCAGTTATCTAGGGTCGCTCTAACAGAAATACCACAAGTGGGCGGCTTTAACAAACAGCAGTTATTTTCCCACAGCTTAGGAGGCCGGAAGTCCGCGGTGCTGGCTCTAGGCTCTAGGCGGAGGCTTTCTCTCTCTGTAGGGTCTGGGGGGAGGTTCTCGTTTCTCCTGAGCTTCTGCTCCTGGGTGCTCTTCATATGGTGTGGCATCTCTCTTCCCCCATCTCTGCTTCCTAGCTCACTTGTTTAATCTCTTTTCTATCTCAGAAGAGACTGCCTCAAGATACACAGTTCACTAATCCTGCCCATTAACATAACAAGACAACCCATTCCCAAATGGAATTATAACCACAGACATAAAGGTTAGGATATACTACACATATTTGTGTGCATGCGGCGGGGGGGACAGGAGACACAGTACAGTCTACAACATTTGCTTTAATAATGAAAAAACTTCTAGTTGGTCTTTTTTGAAAGTTATATTTCAAGTTATATACACATACACATATGTATTTCTAACAGTGCTCCTGAGATAATGTGAAATGTGATAAAACATTCCAAAACTAATCCAATTTTGAAAACAGGATTTACACACTCTTTGGAAAACAGCACCTACCATTTTGACGTCAGGTGTGACTACTGGCAGGTCCCCTGTCCTGCTCTTGATTTGGGAACCTCTCAGACTTTCCAAGCTGAGACTGCCCCCCGAAACAGGCACACAGTGACATGGCCACCTCTAAAAGGCAGCAGGAGGGGACACAAGCAGCAGGGATGAGGCGGTGGCTACATCACGCAGACTCTGCAGACCGTGTAGAAAACACTGGGTACAGGAGAGGCACCTCTTGGACTGAGTTTGAGGGAGTCTGGGGCTGATCAGGGAAAATGGCCACGAGACAGCAGGGTTACACAGCCAGCTATTTATTGGGGTCCCGCACGGGCAGCCACATGCAGGGGGCAGCCCTCACGGCAGACGGTCTTCCAGAGACAAGCGGTGCAGGGAGCCACCAGAAGGGAAAGAGGACAGGAAAACCCCGGGAGAGGAGCAGAGGGGGCTTACATGTCCCCGGCAGCAAGGTGGGAAGTCTCCAGGTCAGAGAGCTCTGAGGGCAGGCAGCACCTCCTTGTTGTTATTGGATGCCATCAAGTCAGCTTTCAACGCATCGCAACCCCATGTGACAGAGGAGGCCTGTCCTACAGGGTTTTCTAGGCTGGTATTTTTACGGGAGCAAATCACTAGGTCTTTCTCCCTCGGAGGCGCTGGGTGGGTTCAGGCTGCCAACCTTCCAGTTAGCAGCTGAGCACTTAACCGCTGCACCAGCAGGGCTCCTTAGCAGCACTTTAGGGTCCTTATAACTATGGGTTTTAACTCATCTTTTTTTAGGGCTAGCAGGTTTCGGGCACAGTTTCACAGGGTATGCAAAGCAGGCAGCCTCTAAATGGCTACAATTTCACTTAACTGGGCAATTTTTAACACAATTGGAAGTGCACAAATTTGAATGTGATGCCAGCAGACTTCCGGGGCTAAGAGCCCTCAGCTCGCTATGAAGAAATAAACCAGTGGGGGTCCATTTTGACTCATGTAGCTAAGACCTTGGTCGTATTCTCCTCTGGGGCGTGGAAGACAGAAAAACGCTCTTTCCTGCTCCATGTCCTCTGAAATCAGCCTTTCTGGGGTCAAGGGAGAAGACGGATATCATGAATTGAGTTGTGTCCCCCAAAATACGTGTCAGCTTGGTTAGGCCATGATTCCCAGTATTGGGTGGCTGTCATCCATTTTGTGATGGATGTAATTTTTGTCTGTGTTGTAAATCCCAATCTCTGCCTGTGGTTAGTGAGGCGAGACTGGATTATGTTGAAGAGGATTAGGGTGGGGTGTGACACATCCGTGATCCAATGTAGAGGGAGTTTCCCTGGGGTGGGGCCTGCACCACCTTTTATCTTACAAGAGATAAAAGGAAAGGGAAGCAAGCAGAGATTTCAGGATCTCATAGCACCAAAAAAGCAGCACCGGGAGCAGAGCGCATCCTTTGGACCCAGAGTTCTTGCATGGAAAAATTCACAGTCCAAGGGAAGACTGAAGACAAGGATCTTCCTCCAGAGCCAAAAGTGAAAGCCTTCCCCTGGAACTGACACCCTGAATTTGGACTTCTAGCCTACCAGACTGTAAAGAAATAAATTTCTAAGACAACGGACGATGCTCCTAGACCTCACGGCCAACCAGGAGACCCAGCTCTGAAAGAGGGGACGGGGCAGGTCCCTCTACTGGCAGGCCCTGGCTAGGCAGGGCCCCCAGCTGTGTGTGTACTTCAGCCTCCAGCCCAGGAGGATAGACAGCCCAATCCTAAGGCCACCTTCCTCCCACACTCCCCACACAGTGGGGTCCTCCCCACCGATGCATGCCTCCCTCTTGTCTCTGACCCCGAAAAGGCAGACGTGTGAACATCAGGGCTATCAGGTGGGACCTCTGGTCCCCTAACATGTCATTCAAGGGAGGTCGTCCTGCCAAGCCCACCAGTCTACCGCACAACTGAGAATTAGACAGATGCGCCCAAGAAGGCTGGTGTAAGGCAGCTAATGTGAAGGTGAGGGTGTGTGGAAATGCCCACTGAGATCCTTGGCAGAAGAATGGGAAATGCATGCTTAATACAGTCATAGCAACAGAAGGCTTTGCAGAAAACTTGGATTCGAGAATGTACAAGATCTCCAATTAACCCGAGGCCAGCTAAGAGCTACACAAACAGAGGAGTGTTCAGCTGCTCACAGAGGACAGACAGGCTTTATCACACCCTGCCAGTCCAACCCGCTGTGTAGCTAACCTGATAACATCCAGGAACAGCAGCTGTCAAAAGGTGCTGCTCCCTTTCAGACAGGGCTCCTTGGGAGCAACTGATAAGAAAAATAGGATATTTTCATGGCAGTATAAAATTTGAAGGTCCCTGGGTGGTGCAAACGGTTTGCTCTTGACTACTAATCTAAAGGTTGGCAGTTCAAACCCACACAGCAGCACTGCAGAGGAAAGACCTGGCAATCTGCTTCTGTATAGATCACAGGCAAGAAAGCCCTGTGGAGCAGTTACACTCTGTAGCAAACAGGGTAGCGATGAGTAGATGTCAACTTGATGGCAAAGGGTTTGGGCTTTTTTAATTTATTTTTGTTTACAAAACATGAAATTCACTTAATCACCTGATTTTAATTTCTTCACTTTGCAAAAAAGTATGCTGAGAAGTTTGGCTGTGTTCTTGGTGGCGGAGGTAGGATATGCAGGTAAGCCTCCCCTCTCCAGCTGACATGATTTGTGCTGGGCTGATCACGGGAAACTCTTTCCTCTGATTGATCCACTGGCTCATTTCTTAGCTGTGGATATGTGAGGTTGTGATTCAATGCTGTCTTTACTTCCTGTGGCTACAGCAACGAAGGACCACAAAGTGGGTGGTTTTCAAGAGCAGACATCTATTCGTTCAGAGTTCTGGTGGCTGGAAGTCCAAATCAGGATGTCAGCCTTATTGATTCCTTCTGAGGGATCCAATTTCCACTCCTCTCTCCCAGCTTCTGACGGCTTCTGGCAATCCTTGACCTTCCTTGGCTTGCAGCTGGGTCTTCTTTTGTCTTCACATGGCCATCTTCCCTCTGTGTCTATTTCTCCTCCCCTTCTTAGAAGGACACCACTCATATAGGATTACTAAAACCCAAAAAACCAAACCCGTTGCCGTCAAGTCAATTCCGACTCATAGCGACCCTATAGGTCAGAGTAGACCTGCCCCATAGAGTTTCCAAGGAGTGCCTGGTGGATCTGAACTGCCGACCTTTTGGTTAGCAGCTGTAGCCGTTAACCACTATGCCACCAGGGTTTCCATATAGGATTAGGGCCCACCCAACTCAAGTATGACCTCATGTTAACCTAACTGATAACATCTTCAAAGACCCTATTCCAAATAAGGTCATGCTCACAGGCACAGGAAGTAGGACTTGAATTAAACTTTTCGGGGGAAACAATTCAACCCATAACAAGTCTAAAAAAAATCTGTTTTTATTCCATCAAACACAGTACTAATGCATTTAATTCCATTTAACTGTACAAATTTACTGAACACCTACTCTGTATAAAGCACCATGGAAGGCCCTGCAGAGGATCCAAGGATGAATTTGACCTGAACCAAGCCTTGAAGAAGACAGACGCACACTCGGACTCACACATGTGCACACACTCACATTCACATGCATGTGCGTACTCACATGTGTGCACACATTCACACTCACATATATGTACACACACTCACATGTGTGCACACCCTCACTTACATGTACACAATCGCATGTGTGCACTCACACATGCGTACACTCATACATACACATCCGCACACTCACACTCACACACCATGCCCCCACTGTGCACCCCATGAAGAGCAGCAGCTGTCCACGTGAGGCAGGGAGAATGGGAAGGTCTACACACTTCGGCATTCTGGACCACCTCGCTCGGGGGTAGCATTTAGAAACTCTGGACAATCAGAGACTCCTCTTACCCACGTTTCTATGCTCACTCTCAGCAGTCCTCCACATGTTCAGTGGCATAGTCTGTAGGGCACATGGGCAACTTTGAGAATGATCTTTACTGTAGTATAAATAGGAGTCCTTTATCAGCCCACCCATAGGAGCCCAGTGTGAAGAGGCACCAGGGTCTGTAGGGAGGGCAGGCCTTCCACTGTGATGGGACGTTTCATCAGTGCTGACTTGACTCAGCCTGGAGGACCTGGCTGACAACTCTCAGTTCCCCTGCCCAGGCAGCTGGCTGAGCCCACACCCAACTCCTTCCCCCTCCTGGCCTATAACACATGGGGGCCGGATGCCTGATACCCAGTGTCTTAGGTTGAGTTCTCTGGAGAAAAAACAGTAAAGCATATAAATATATAGAGAAAGAGATTTATATCAAGGAAATGGCTCATGCCACTGTAGAGGCTGGAACATTTCAAGTCTGTGGATCAGGATAGAGGCTTCTCCTGATTCACATAGCTGTAGGGGCTGGTGAACCCAAGATCAGCAGGTTGGAGAGCAGGGCTCTCGCTCACAGGCTGTGAAGATCAACAAATCCCAAGTTCCACAGGTAAGCTGCTAGCTCAAGTCCCAAGAACCAGAGGTCAGACGAACAGGAGCCAGCTGTGGGATCCAGAGTGAGCAAAAAGCCAGAACGTCTGCTTATATTCAGATGCAGGCCACACACCCAAGGAAACTCGCTTTCAACTGATTGACTACTCACAGCAGATCCCATTATGGGAGTGATCACATATAAACACTGAGAATCATGGCCCAGCCAAGCTGACACACAATCTTAACCATCACATGCAGGGAGGGTCTACACTTTTTGGGCAGAATTATCTAAAATGCCTATCCCCGGGAAGCTGAGGACACCTAGCTAACCCACCTCCTACAACCCCAGCTTACTGTTTTTTCTTCCCCAAATTCAGCCCCACATGGCCCTGCCTGGCACTCTTCTCTCGTGTGGAGCTGTAAGTAAGAGTTCACTCAGCCTTTCATCTGTATGAGTGTCTTTGTGGTGTGTCCCGCCATGCAAAGAACCTATATTGTTATTGTTGTGCATTCCTGCCAAGTCTGCTCCGACTCATGGTAACCTTACATATAACAGAATGAAGCGTTGCCTGGTCCCATACCACCTTCATGCTCGTTGCTATAGCTGAGTCCATTACTGCAGCTTTCATGTCAGTCCAGCTCTTTGAGGGAGTCCCTGTTTCACTGACCCCCTACATTATCAAACACGATGTCCTTCTACAGTGACAGGTCCTTCCCCACGGATCTGTCCAAAGTAAACACATCAAAGTCTCGCCATCCTCACTTCTAAGAAGCACTGTGGCCACACTTCTTCTAAGACAGATTTGTTCATTCCTCCTTTGTCAGCAGCCCCAGGCATTTCTTGGTCTCTTGGCTGGTAGAGGATCCTCATAGGGCATCTGTCTCCCCCCGTGTGTGTCTCTGTGTCTTATCTGCTCTTCTTATGACTCAGAAGTGATTAGATTTAGAACCCACCCTACTCAGATATGATCCAATTAACACAACAAGAAAAACCTTATTTCTAAACAGATCTCCTCCATGGGCATGGAGGTTAGGATTCCAACACATGTTTGAGGGGGACACAATTCTAACACCCACTGGATCAGAGTCTGTAGCTTAAAAAACCCCCAGAGGCCCCCCTGGCACCTTTAGGAATAAATACCAGGGGTACAATCAAGACCAAAAGAAGTCACTTGGTGTAGTTCACTTTTTCAAACTGTTGACTAAAACTAATTCTATAATTAAAGTAACAATGATGTGAAACCCTTTGGCTAATAGAAGTTGTTGTTTTAAATGTAATTAATCTGATAAATGACCAGTCCAGTGCATCACTAAATCTATGAAACTTATAAAGATTATTTGCCTGGCTCGTTACAGAAAAGATCATGTCAAAAAAGAATCTAGGGACTACAACTCCAATCAGATCTCCAGTCTGGTTTCCTGTAACCATAGCAACTCGAATTTACAAACTTAGAACACAAAAAGCTTCCAAACCAATATAAACGACTTTCTCCCATCCTGATCATCGTCTGTGGGAACAACAGGTAAGAAAAGGTCAAGAGAAGTAGAGATTTGCATCATCACATCGCTGTCTCCTCCAAAGGCATAAGCAGTAGCCATGGGAACCAGACAAAAACTTCACAAACAACTTGCAGTTTTTATGCACAAAGGGCAGAGCCACTCAATTTCATTCCCAACAATTAACTACGGGCAAATTCACGGAAACCGCTCCCAGAGTAGCTGAATCTGCAGAGACAGTCACACACACAGTTTATGCTGCCACCACGGACCGTTTGATTTGCTGTAGGGCTGTTAAATTATATGTTTTTACAATTGGGTTATTTAGGTGTGATTCAATTTAAACCCAGGCTTTCGTGTATCCTGAAGATAAAATGGGCTAATTCCTTCGGTGGATGGCTTATTTTTTTGTAGGTGAGTTAACTCTTGGAGGTCACTAAGATGGCATCTCACCAATTCTAGAGACTTCACAAATTCATGTAACTCCTAAAATACCTAGTTTACACTACGGAAGATGGATGGCAGAGGTCTCACCATGTTTACTAAGTTGGTCCTTGTGGGCAAAAATGATCCAAAGGACATGATGGCTGGTAATGTAGAAGGTCAGTGAAAAGGAGGGGATCCTTCCACGGTACGGGCTGACGTAACAGCCACAACAATGAGGTCAAGTACCCCAGTGACCGTGAAGACGGCGCGGGACGGGCATCGCTTCCTTCTGTCGTATACAAGGTCACCACGAGCCAGAGCCAACTCCATGGCAACTAACCACAAGTCGGTCCTCTATAGATTCCCTGTGTAATGATGAATATAAATTGGCAAGTTATTTACAGGGAGAAGCTAAAGCAGGAAAACTCTCATCACCTACTCGTTGCCAGAGTTGCCACCCACCTCCACCACCATCAATGACCTCTCCATGCATTTCCACAGAACAAAAACCCAACCCCACTGTTGAGTCCGACTCATCTTGTCTCATCCTCCGTCTCCTCAGCCTTCAGATCAGGTGTTCCTCCCTCCCAGATAACCAAAAAAACAACCAAACCTACTGCCGTCGAGTCAATCCCAACTCACAGCGACCCTTTCAGATAAGCTGTGCAAAACTTGCTGCTTCTCACGAGGAGAAAATGACCACTTTAAAAAAAACAGAGAAGCTGCTGAATCACAACAGAAGGGAGCAGAGCATTTTTTAAAAATACGAGTATCCATGCTACTTTTATAGCCCAGAATAACGTGTTTATCTTTTACCTTCTTTTACCTTCCACACCAGACCACAAAGTATTTCTTGAGCTTGAGAAACGAAGGTCCATTTCGGGGTGCCCGCCACTCGACCACCACTACCGGCTCCCACCTGTTACCTCGGGCAGCTGGTGAGGCCGTCAGTAAAAGTCCGCGTCCACCGTTCCCAGCGCGCTGGTTTCACGATTTGTCTCATCGTGTGTGTGTGTAGGTTGGGTTTTTCTCTTTTCGCTCTAAAACATGTCACTGCTGATCATCAGTGTGTTATTACACACCGACATAGTGCGGAAATAAAAGCTGACCTTGTTGATGGAGCCATCCTAGCTATGGCTTTTTTTGAGTATCCCACTGTCAACGGTAGATATTTGCATTCTACTTTGCATATAGGGTGTTGCTGATTAAATTTTTTTTTTTTTAATTTTTTAAAGGGGACAATGTTCCCAGACCTTCCATTGTTCAACTCTGGGTTCACAAAGCGAGAAAAAACTTTCAGTCACCAAAACGAGAAAAGAACGTGAACTTGCTGCTGTGCCCGTCCTTGCCCTGTTTTAATCTGGTGCTAGCTCTCCAATTTGCTCATTTATTTTTTTGTCACCACATAGCTGATGCTGAAAGAAACTCTTGGGGGCCTGCCACAGGGCACTGATTTTGTGGGAGGAAAAATTCCTTAGCCGCGGTTTCCAGTCTCCACTCGTACACTGAGGCCCGGCACGAGACACGACAGCCACACACTCTCACAAAACGCACACAGCGACATGCTAGCACCACCCAGGCACAGGGTGGTCAGGCCTGGGAGCCTGATGGCATTCCAGCACGTTCCGTCAGCCCTCAGGCCCTTCCCTTTGTTACAGCATCTGTGTCCTCCTGATGCTGACCGGTTCCCCGATCAAGTCCACTTTAACATCCCAGACCAGGTGCACATACCAACACAGTTACAGCATCTACAGCTACCCAAACTCCAGATCTTTGTGAAGGAAAGTGCTGGGGGAGTGCCTCTGAGCTCCACAACGATCAGGACACAAGTCTGGGGGCAAAGACGACAGGAAAGGCCGAGTGCTACGGTCCCTGCCATGCCGCCTGAGGAGGGCCCATCACCGTGGGCCTTCCTCCCCCAAACTGCACCCTCAGGTGTAGAGCCCGTGACAGGGTGGACTTCCTTCCCACAGATTCACTCATGCATTCAATATTCTCTGAGCACCTACCTGTGCCAGGCTCTGTTGTAAGGCTGAGCACGCTGTGGACAGCCAAGTCTGCCCTCCTGGGGCCTGTGTTCTATGAGGGAATGAACAACCAGACAGACAGATACCCCATACAGGACTCCAGGTGAAGACCAGTCCCAACCAGTCTCCAGGGGAAGACAGAGCAGGACGAGGTACTAGTGTGCATATGTGTGTGTGTGTACGTGTGTGAGTTGGGTGAGTGTGTATATATGTACGTGAGCATGTGTGTGGGCATGTGTGAGGCTGTATGTGTGTGGGGGTGTGAGTGTGAGTCAGTGAGTATGTACATGTGTACGTGAGCCTGTGTGAGACTGTATGTGTGTGCATGTGTGAGTGAGTGTGTGGGTGAGTATGCACATGTATGTGAGCATGTGTGTGCACGTGACGCTGTGTGTGTGTAGGTGTGAGTATGTAAATGTGTATGTGAACGTGCGTGAGGCTGTACATGTGTGCATGCATGCGTGTGAGTGTACATATATGTGTATGTGAACATGTGTGTGGGCACGTGTGTGAGCGTGGCAGGTAACTGAGAGGTCTCTGGAAGGGAGGCGACACTGGAGCCAGCACAGGAGGGAAGGAGAACCAGAGGTGTGGAGCAGGGAGGCAGCTCCCCACACACACTCATGCTCACAGCCTCATTCACACCCGCACACATGCTCACATACCTATATACACACACACTCACACACAGTCATGGGGACGGGGCAGGGTGGCGAGCTCGCACAGGGCTGTGGGGCCAGTCTAGAGACTGTGCGTTTATACTCTATTCTACTATGTTTTATGTGACCTCAGCCAGGAGATCAAGGTCAACATCAGCAGAGATACCGTAAGTCATGTCGACAGCATATACACCAGATATGAAGTGACAAGGTCACATCACCTCTGTGGTCTTCCTCCCCAAACCCACAGCCCCACCTATTTGTAAGAAAAATGTCCGATAAATCCCAACTGAGGGACATTCTACAAAGGTTCTCAAAACTAGCAAGTCACCAAAACCAAGACAAGTCTAAGAAATGGTCACAGCCCAAGGAGCCCAAGGAGCCAAGACTACTAAATGTTAACAGGGTCTCCTCCTGGGTGGCAGCCTGGGGGAGAAAGGACGTTACCCAGTAACTAAGGAGATGTGAGTGAAGTGTGAACTCTAGTTGTAACAGTGATCAGTGATGGCTCATTAGCTGGGAAAAAGGCACCACAGGGGAGCCCAGGGGTGGGGTACTCAGAAACCACCATCTTTGCAACTTTTCTATAAATCTAAAACTATTCCTTTTTTTTTTTTTTTTTTTTTAAATGGCATAGGAATGCAAGATGTTAACAGAAGAAACCTCCCATTTCTGACAGCACAGAGGGGGGAAAAAACAGCGAAAAGGCCCCTTGTCTGTAAATAATGATCCTAGAACAAAATTTCAAGAAAGAAAATAACAAACAAACCAGTCGTGGAAGAAATACAACCAGAATGCTTCTTAGAAGCGAGGACAGCAAGACTATGACTCACTAACTTTGGAAACCTCATCAGGAAAGACCAACAGCTACAAAAGGACATCGTGTTTGGTAAAGCAGAGGGCCAGGAAAATCCCTTCCTTCCAACAGTCCTGCAAGTCTCTAAAGATAGCTCTCTTCTACGGAAGCATTGTCTTTCCTTCCCTTGTTCTGAGCTTCCAGTCAACAGGCAATACGCAGGGCTGCTCTGCTTCGACTGGGCCAGGCTGTGATTCTCAGTGGTTTGGCTATGATATGATGTAATCATCTTCCAGGATGTGATCTGAAGTGAGCAGACAATCAGTCAGAAGGGGAGTTTCCTTGGGGTTGTGGCCTGCCTCCAGTGTATAACAGATGTTGTGGCCAAGTGTGCCCTCTCTCAACCCTGCATTCTACTCATCACCTGATCTCCGGTTCCTGGCTGGGACTAAGCCTGCAGAAGTCTCCAGCCCACCACCTGACATGCAGATTTTAGACTCACAAGCCCCCACAATCCTGTGAGCCAGCAGAGGTCTCCAGCTTGCCACCTGACCTGCACATCTGGGGTTCGACAGCCCTCACAATTGTGTGAGTCATTTCCTTGAAGTTAATCTCTCTGTCTCTCACTCCCTCTATCATCTATCTCTCTCTCTATCTCCCTATCTATCACTGTCTCACTGTGTCTGTGTCTCTAGAAAACCCTGACTGAGACAGGCACCATCACTGTCTTGGGAGGAAGCCCGGGGCAGTGGAGGGTCAGAGGTGAGGGTCCAGGCCGCCGGCTGAGAGAATCAGCTTGATGCTCTCGCAGGGCCCCCGAATTCTCGAAGAGGCACGCACACAGGCCTGCCTGCCACACCTGTCCTCAGGTGACACATGCTTACTCTCCTCTGGGCCTAGAGCACCATGAGGGCTCTGCCTGTCTGTGGATGAAGACTGTTTTGGGCTAGAGCACAAGGCCTCGTCTGCAAGGACCAAACCTCCTCATATACCTTGTCCCCCACCTTTGTCAACCCAGCCAAACACAATGTTATGGCCTGAATCGTGCCCCCAAAATATGTGCTGGACCCCTAGCCCCCACGCCTGTGGATGTAATCCCCTTTGGAAACAGGGTTCTCTGTTTCGTTAACAAGACCACATCAGTGTGTCCTAAACCTACTCACCTCTGAGTTACGAGGAGCAGGGAAGACACAGAGAAAGGCAAGCCTAATGGAGGAACAGGCGCCCCGTGGAGATCACCAAGCAGCTGAGGAACACCGGAGCTATGGGAGCTGAGACAAAGGTCTTCCCCCAGATCCGACAGAGAGAGCCTTCTCCTAGAGCTGGCATCCTAAATTTGGACTTCTAGCTTCCTAAACCGTGAGAAAATAGATTTCTGTTCTTTAAAGCCACCCATGATTTAAAGTTTTTTTTTTTATGATTGGTATTTCTGTTACAGCAGCATCGGGAGACGCAGACAGACATCGATCTCTTCATTCCCCGTGCTGTCGTAACAAAACACCACAAAGTGGGCAGGTTTTAAGAACAGATGTTTATTATCTCACAGTTCCAAGGGGCAGAAGTCTGAATTCAGGGTGCCAGCAGGGCCGCGCTCTCTCTTTTCCTCTAGGGGGACAATCCTTCCTGGTCTTTTCATGGAACACTAACCCAAGCCTTTGAAGTTCATCATAGCTATGGAATTAATAATATTTGACAGAAAGTGAAGACCTTCAACAAGACGGATAGACACAGGAGCTGTAAAAATGGGCTCAAACAGAGCAACGATCATGAGGATGGCACAGGACCGGGCAGTACGTCACTCTCTTGGACACAGGGTCGCTATGCGTCAGAACCCGCTCAACGGCACCTAACAGCAACAACAGAAAGTGAAACGTCCTAAGTTTGGCCTCCAGCAACAGGTCTTAGCGGGGCTCTGCTTCTCCCCGTACGTTTTTGTAGCATAACCTCTACGCCATTTGTTATGGACTGAATTGTGTCCAACAAAAACATGTTGGAGTCCTAATCCCTACACCTGCGGATGTAACCCCCTTTGGGAATAGGGTTTCCTTTGCTAAGGTAATGAGGCCACATCAGTGCAGGGTGTGTCCCAAACCTTATCAGTTTGGAGTGAAATAAAGGACAGATTAGGCACAGAAGCAAACAAGCACAAATGGGAGAAAGATGGATGCCATGTGGAGATCACCCAGGAAGGGAGGAACCCTGGGCTAGAGAACTGAAACGAAGACCTTCCCCCAGAGAGCCAACAGAAAGAGAGAGTCATCCCCTACAGCCAACACCCTGAACTTGGACTTGTAGCCTCCTGACCTGTGAAAAAGTAAGTGTTTGTTAAAGGCACCCATTGGTGGTATTGCTGTCACAGCAGCACTAGACAGCAAGGACATTGCTCTGCCTGATCTCAGTGGTCTGCAGCTGCAACCGAATCTACAACGTCTTTCGTATAATCGGAATCACGGGGCGGTACAAACAGTTCATGTACTCGGCTGCTAACTGAAAGACTGGAGGTTTGAGTTCACTCGGAGGTGCCTCGGAAGAGAGGCCTGGTGATCTACGTCTGAAAAATCCGCCATGAAAACCCTGTGGAGCACAGTTCTGCTCAGACACACAGGGGTGGCCATGAGTCGGAGCTGACTCCACAGCTGGTTTGGTTTCCACTGTCAGGGGGTTGCTGCTTCCCTGCCTTTAACTCCCCGTAATGTTATCTAGTTTCTCAGCCGTATTTTTTTTCCTCCCAGGATACGATGCACACGCACGCTCTAAGTCTTTTTGTTTTTTTTAAACAAGATGAAGCGATTATTTAGTGGTAAACATGAAGACATATGCAGCCAATAGAGGAGTATTTAAGATCTAATAACAGCTAAGGGACTCTGCTCTGTAATTAGACGGAATGGAAATTAACTCTTCCAATCCAGAGGAAAAGGAAGCAGAAAATGCAGCCGCCACAGGAGCGGGGTGTCGTCCCCAAGCTGGGTGCCCACAGCAAACGCAGGACTGGAGGAGGGCTGGACGCTGGCCGGGGCTCATGTGCCAAAGGTTTAAATTTCCAGAGCCCCCTCGGATCGCAGCCCCGCTACGGGGGGAAGGCCTGAGCCACCATCTCTCTCGGACAGGTGGCTTCAACGCCTGAAGTGACCAACTTAATCATGCTCACGAATCTATAAAAAGGCAGGAACTGTAATGCCTTATAAAGTGAAGAATGCTCGTAGCATATTTTTCAAGTCCCAGCTGTAACCGCAACCATCCTGTATCATGTCAAAATTCTTCCTAAAACCTCGAAAATCAGCACCATTAAATACAACCTAAGTGAAGTGTCTGGGAATTCTCTCAGTCACAAGTGTATAAAGGGACAGAGGGAAGGACCACAGGCGAGCGGACGAGACTCAGAGCTTCGGTGACAAGTCACCAGTTACCAATTAGCCGTCAATCACACAGCATCATTGTGCTCACGGGGACTCGCTTTGTCAACACATGGATGGAGAAGGCCCAGGGAGGGAGCGGAGAGGCAGATAAAACCAGCAAACGTTTATTAGGCACTCAAAACCGTAACTCTGCGCCAGGTCCAGTGCAGACCGGCCTGGACGGTCCCGGCTCTCGGTGGTGGCAGCTACCATCTCGTCAGCTCTGACTCTCGGCGATCTTACATACAACGGGGGAAATGTCGCCAGTCCTGCACCACCTTCACGATCGCTGGTGCGACTGAGTCCACTGTCGGAGCTACCGTGTCATTCCATCTCACGGACGGCTTCCCTCATCTTCGCTGACCCTCTACTTTACCAAACATGGTATGTTTTTCGCCAGGGATAGAAAAGGTCTCCGCAGACCCGGGCAGCTTCTACCAGGATACCCATGTGGTAGCCTCTCCATCCCCAGAACTTTCCATTACTCCCGTTTTTATAGATTGACTTGCGTCTCCCAAATATTTGTGTTGTAAATCAGAACCTCTATGCATGTGGTTATAATCCCATTTGGGAATGAGTTGTGTTTATTACGTTAATGAGGCAGGATTAGTGCACAGTGTGTCTTAAGTCAATCTCTTTTGAGATATAAAAGAAACTAAACAATCAAGCTAGGAAGCAGAGATGGGGAAGAGAGATGCCACACCACATGGACATCTCCAAGGAAAGAAGAAACAGAAGCTACAAAGAGACAAGGACCAGAGAGAGCCTTCCCCTAGAGCCAGCACCCTGAATTCAAAACTCTAGCCTTCTAAACTGTGAGAAATTAAATTTCTCCTTGTTAAAGCCACCCACTTGGGGTATTTCTGTTATAGCAGCACTAGGTAACTAAGACACCCTTACAGATGGTATCTTCAACAACCGTAACGATAATGAAAGTCCCCTTCGTCCAAGTGTGAGGGCGTAGCAAATTCCCAACCATTGTTAATGTGAAAATAAATATATATATGAACACTGTTTGGGACCCTGGTGGTGCAGTGGTTAAAAGCTCAGGCTGCTAATCAAAAGAGTCAGCAGTTCAAATCCACCAGCTGCTCCTTGGAAACTCTATGGGACAGTTCTCCTCTGTGTTATAGGGTCGCTATGAACTGGAATCAACTCGACGGCGAGTTTTTTATGGTTTAAACACTGTTTAGGGTAGCAGAGAGAATATTTACTATTATTTCCTCTTGTGCAGAAATTCTGAGTTTAGGGCTCTTCGTTTCTGCCATGGATTCAACATTTATTTATTGAACATGCTCAAAATATGAGAGGCTTTGCCTTAGACACCATGGGAATCTAAGGGCAGCTAACAACCCCAATAGAGAGGAAGGGAGAGACTCAGGTGTACCTGGGGAAGCCATGAAACATGCATTTCAGGTGATAACAAGATTTACAATGAAGTATACAATATTTTAGTTTGAATCATATGAAATCATATGAGTAGTTGAATATTTTTGAACTACAAAACAGCTATCCATTTAGTTTAATTCAGGGGTCAAAAACTCCAGCCCGTGGGCCAGACTTGGCCAGCTGCCTGTTTTTATAAATTGAAACTCAGCCATGACCAACTGTTTGCACATCACTGAGGGCTGCTTTCTCACACCACAGCCATTGAGTAGCCTCTGACTCACAGTGACCCCATGTGTTAAGAGTACAACTGTGCTCCATAGGGTTTTCTCGGCTATAATCTTTACAGAAGCAATCGCCAGGCTTTTCTTCCATAGCACTGCTGGGTGGATTCGAACCACCAACCTTTGGGTTAGCAGTCAAGTGCCTTAACTGTTGTGTCACCCAGGAGTTTGCGATTTTGCACCAGTCTGGCAGAATTCAGTAGCCCTGACAGAGACTGCACGGGGCCCGGAAAGCCTAAAATATTTACTATCTGGCCCTTCCTCGAAAACTCTCCTGACCCTGGTTTAAGCTGATATTTATGTCAGATGACTGACAGAGACTGTGAAGGCAACACACTTCAAAGGCAGGAGAGATTGCTGAGGGGCCTTAACAAGCTCTCAGGAGCAGCTGCGCGACTAGGAGGGTGCGGGGGTGTGGATGGCACTGGGTGACGCTGTCAGACAGGTGACACCAAATTGACTGTCTATAAAATTCTCCTGCAGTGTTTCAGCAGAAATTTATCATTTTTTATAAAAATATCCCTATAGTTAGTTGGAATTGACTCCACAGCAGTGGGTTCGGTTTGGGTTGGTAGTTACTTGTAACAAAAACATTTTTCCTAAGCCCAGCTTGTTGTTGTTGTTGTTAGGTGTCATCGAGTTGGTTCTGACTCATAGCGACCCCATACACAACAAAGGGAAACATTGTCCGGTCCTGCACCATCCTTACAATCGTTGTTATGCTTGAGCTCATTGTTGCAGCCACTGTGTCCACCCACCTTGTTGAGGGTCTTCCTCTTCTCCGCTGACCCTGTACTCTGCCAAGCATGATGTCCTTCTCCAGGGACTCATCCCTCCTGACAACATGTCCAAAGTATGTAAGATGCAGTCTCACCATCCTTACTTCTAAGAAGAATTCTGGTTGTACTTCTTCTAAGACAGATTGGTTCATTCTTTTGGCAGTCCATGGTATATTCAATATTCTTTGCCAACACCACAATTCAAAGGCGCCAATTCTTTGGATTCCTTGTTCGTTGCCCAGCTTTCACAAGCATACGATGCGATAGAAAATACCATGGCTTGGGTCAGGCACACCTTAGTCTTCAGGGTGACATCTTTGCTCTTCAACACTTTGAAGAGGTCCTTTGCAGCAGATTTACCCAGTACAATTTGTTTTTTTGATTTCTTAACTGCTGCTTCCATGGCTGTTGATTGTGGATACAAGTAAAACGAAATTCTTGACAACTTTAATCTTTTCTCCATTTATCATGATGTTGCTCATTGGTCCAGTTGTGAGGACTTTTGTTTTCTTTATGTTGAGGTGTAATCCATACTGAAGGCTGTGGTCTTTGATCTTCATTATTAAGTGCTTCAAGTCCTCTTCACTTTCAGCAAGCAAGGTTGTGTCATCTGCATAATGCAGGTTGTTAATGAGTCTTCCTCCAATCTTGATGCCCCGTTCTTGTTCATAAAGTCCAGCTTCTCGGATTATTTGTTCAGCATACAGATTGAATAGGTATGGTGAAAGAATACAACCCTGACCCACACCTTTCCTGACTTTAAACCAATCAGCATCCCCTTGTTCTGTCTGAGTAAACACCTCTTGATCCATGTACAGGTTCCTCATGAGCACAATTAAGTGTTCTGGAATTCCCAATCTTCGCAATGTTATCCATAATTTGTTATGATCCACACATCTGAATGCCTTTGCGTAGTCAATAAAACACAGGTAAACATCCTTCTGGTATTCTCTGCTTTCAGCCAGGATCTATCTGACATGAGCAATGATATCCCAGGTTCCACGTCCTCTTCTGAAACCGGCCTGAATTTCTGGCAGTTCCCTGCCAATATACTGCTGCAGCCATTTTTGAATGATCTTCAGCAGAATTTTGCTTGTGTGTGATATTAATGATATTGTTCTATAATTTCCACATTTGGTTGGATCACCTTTCTTGGGAATAGGCATAAATATGGATCTCTTCCAGTCAGTTGGCCAGGAAGCTGTCTTCCATATTTCTTGGCATAGACGAGTGAGCACCTCCAGTGCTACAACTGTTTGTTGAAACATCTCAATTGATATTCCATCAATTCCTGGAGCCCTGTTTTTCACCAATGCCTTCAGAGCAGCTTGGACTTCTTCCTTCAGTACCATTGGTTCCTGATCATATGCCACCTCTTGAAATGGTTGAGTATCAACTAATTCTTTTGGGTATAATGACTCTGTGTATTCCTTCCATCTTCTTTTGATGCTTCCTGCATCATTTAATATTTTCCCCAAGGAATCCTTCAATATTGCAACTCGAGGCTTGAATTTTTCTTCAGTTCTTTCAGCTTGAGAAACGCCAAGTGTGTTCTTCCCTTTTGGTTTTCCATCTCTAGCTCTTTGCACACGTCATTATAATACTTTACTTTGTCTTCCTGAGACACCCCTTGAAATCTTCTGTTCAGTTCTTTTACCTCATCGATTCTTCCTTTTCCTTTAGCTGCTCGATGTTCGAGAGCAAGTTTCAGAGTCTCCTCTGACATCCGTCTTGGTCTTTTCTTTCTTTCCTGTCTTTTCAGTGACCTCTTGCTTTCTTCGTGGATGATGTCCTTGATGTCATTCCACAACTCGTCTGGTCTTCGGTCCCTAGTGTTCAATGCGTCAAATCTGTTCTTCGGATGGCTTCTAAATTCAGGTGGGATATACTCAAGGTCATATTTTGGCTCTCATGGACTTGCTCTTTCTTCAGTTTCAGCTTGAACTTGCATATGAGCAATTGATGCTCTGTTCCACAGTAGGCCCCTGGCCTTGTTTTGACTGATGATATTGAGCTTTTCCATCGTCTCTTTCCACAGATATAGTCGATTTGATTTCTGTGAGTTCCACCTGGCAAGGTCCATGTGTATAGTCGCCATTTAAATTGGTGAAAGAAGGTATTTGCAATGAAGAAGTCGTTGGTCTTGCTAAATTCTATCCTTCAATCTCCAGCATTGTTTCTATCACCAAGGCCATATTTTCCAACTACTGATCCTTCTTCTTTGTTTCCAACTTTCGCATTCCAGTTACCAGTAATTATCAGTGCATCTTGATTGCATGGTTGATCGTTTTCGGACTGCACCAGCTGATAAAAATCTATTTCTTCACCTTTGGCCCTAGTGGTTGGTGTGTAAATTTGAATAACAGTCGTATTAACTGGTCTTCCTTGTAGGCATATGGATATTATCCTATCACTGACAGCATTGTACTTCAGGATAGATCTTAAAACGTTCTTTTTGACAATGAATGCAACACTGTTCCTCTTCAAGGTGTCATTCCCAGCATAGTAGACTAGATGACTGACTGATTCAAAATGGCCAATACCAGTCCGTTTCAGCTCACTAATCCCTAGGATATCGATGTTTATGGGTTCCATTTCATTTTTGATGATTTCCAATTTTCCTAGATTCATACTTCGTACACTCCAGGTTCCAATTATTAACGGATGTCTGCAGCTATTTCTTCCCATTTTGAGTCATGCCACATCAGCAAATGAAGGTCTCGAAAGCTTTACTCCATCCATATCATTAAGGTCGACTCTACTTTGAAGAGGCAGCTCTGTCCCTGTCTTCTTTTGAGTGCCTTCCAACCTGGGGGGCTCAACTTCTAGCACTATATCAGACAATGTTCCACTGTATTCATAAGGTTTTCACTGGCTAATGCTTTTCAGAAGTAGACTGCCGGTTCCTTCTTCCTAGTCTTAGTCTAGAAACTCAGCTGAAACCTGTCCTCCAGGGGTGGCCCTGCTGGTATCTGAATATCGGTGGCATGGCTTCCAGCATCACAGCAACACGCAAGCCCCCACAGTATGACAAACTGACAGACACGTAGGGCCCAGCTTACGTGTATCAATATACCTATGAGGGTAAACTCTATGCTAACTTACTTTTTAAACCCACTAATGCACTCTGGTCAGAGTTGTCATTGTTAGCCAATTACAATGACGCTTCCAATCACACCATGGTTTCATCTCCACTCACTACAGGTACTAAAGATTCTATATGGTCTGGCACTAGGGGAGGTCTGAGGGGTGACACCAGCCCTAGTGACATCACTGCTCAGGAGGCCAGGCTCAACCGTGGCCTGGAGGAGGACTGGGTGGGTTCTGAGCCAATTCTAGTTCTCCCCCCGCACCCTGTGTCACCTGTCCCGGTGATCTAACAGGGAAGACGATTCGTAACATGGCTCCAGACAGGGAGGACGGTAAACTACACCATGGCTTGTGAAGGGAACGTCTATCCACAATCATCACACAGGAACACTTGCTACCAGGACACAGTGCTCAGGGTGGAATGGGTAATTCTCATGCACTAACAGCTTCCAGTGTTCACAAAACCCCGCAAGGGAGAAAGCGTGGTTGTCTTTTTAGCATTGAGGAAAGTGAGGGTATTGGTTTCCTGGGGCTGCCATACAAAACACCACAAAGAACGGAAGCTTTACTATCCCTCAGTTTTGGAGCTAGAAGTCCAAATCAGGGTGTCAGCCATGTAGATTCCTTCTGAGGCTCTGGGAGGACTTTCCTCGCCTCTCTCCCAGCTCCTGGTGGCTACTGGCAATCTCTGGGGCTCCTGGGCTTGCAAAGTGCCTGTTTCCATTGTCACATGGCCATAATTCCTCTATCTGTCTCTCTGTCTCTTCTCCTTTTATAAGGACACCACTCAGAATGGGTTAGGACCCATCCTACTACAGTATGGCCTCATGTTAACTGGTAACATCTTCAAAGACCCTATTTCCAAACAGGGTCATGTTCATAGGTACAGGGGTTAGGAATTCAATACATCTTTTGGGGGGACACAATTCAACCCGTGACAGTGGGGCACAGAGTAGACCCCTCAAGTTCTCATTCTAGTAATGAGCAGAATTAAGCTACAAATCCAGGCAGCTGCGATCAAAAACACACTCCCCGTGACCCTGAAACTGCCTTGGAATTACATGGAAATGAACTAAGAGACCTTAATATTTAAAGAAGGCCTGATCTGCTTCATGGAGTCACAGAGAAACCTTTTAGTGGAGGAAAAAAAAAAACGTTTACCTGTGGAGTCAACCCCGACTCAGTGAGACCCCATGTGTCAGAGTATGTGCCCCACAGGGTTATCAATGTCTGATTTTTCAGAAGTAAATCTCCAGGCCTTTCTTCCAAGCCACCTCTGAGGAGACTCGAACCTCTAACCTTTCAGTGAGCAGTCGAGCACTTAACCATTTTGGCACCCAGGATCTCCTTTTAGTGAAAAGGACTGCGTATTTTGTGGTTTGTAAGTTTGGCACTTGCATGCTGTATTGTCTTGGGTACCCACCCACGGGTGCCTTCTAAGCCTCTCTCTACCGGAGCGACATGGAGAACGACTGAGCTAAGAAGGGACTGCATGTCCCTGTTGTCAGTTTTGACACTGAGCAGGGAGTCTCCGTGGGCGTCCTGGCACGGTCTCCCCTCCACCTGCCCTTCTGCCCTTGCTACCACCCAGCAGTAAGAGAATCTCCTTCTCCAGCCCCCCAATCTGAGCATCTTCAGGACTACCTGCGCCCATAGAACACAGCACAGCACCGCGCAGGATGGGAGGGCACCACGCAGGATGCAGCCACAGCCTGTAGCTGACCTGGAAAGCTTGTGTCCTGCCTCTGGAGCCCTGCACGTTCATGAAAGGAGTGGGGCATGTGGTGGGACCCCCAGTATCTGGAATGCCCAGCCCCTTTACACTTCAGGTGACTCCAGCCCCCGTCACCATCCAAATGCGGCCACGTGAACAACAAGAACCACCCAGCTGAGCCCCGTCCACCTGAAAAATGGGAGAGAGAGAAATAAACAATAGGTTCAAACCACTAAGTTAGGGGTGATCCACTGCCCTGACTCATGGCACCCCCGCGAGTATCATAGTAGAACTGTGCTCCACAGGGCTTTCAATGACTAATTTTTCAGACCACCATGTGCCTGTCAGTTTGTTGTACTATGGTGTCTCACATGTCGCTATGATACTGGAAGCTTTGTCACCCATATTTCAAATACCAGCAGGGTTACCCTTGGTGGACAAGTTTTTACTGAGCTTCTAGACTAAGACAGATGAGGAAAAAGGACCTGGTGGTCTACTTCAGAAAAAATTGGTCAGTGAAAATCTTACAGACAGCTGCGGAACACTGTATGCTATAGCGCCAGGAGACGAGCCCATCAGGTTGGAAGGTGCTCAAAATACACCTGGGGAAGAGCGGCCTCCTCAAAGTACAGTGGATGTTAACGATATGGATGGAGTCAAGCTTTCAAGATCTTTATTAGCTGATACGGCATAACTCGAAATGAGAAGAAACACCTGCAAATGTCCATTAATAGAGGGTCAGTGAAAAAGAGGAAGACCTTCAACAAGATGGATTGATACAGTGGCTGCAACAATGGACTTAAGCATAACAACGATTGTGAGGATGGCGCAGGACTGAGCAGTGTTTCGTTCTGTTGTACATGGGGTGGCTATCAGTCAGAACGAACTTGAGGGCACCTAACTACAACAATATTTTCAGAAGTAGATCGCCAGTCCTTTCTTCTGAGGCACCTCCAAGGGGACTCAAACCTCCAACCTTTCAGTTAGCAGCCAAGCGCACTAAGCATTTGCACCATGTGGGGACTCCTTGCCTAGCAACAGATCACCAGACAGAGGGCACTGACTGAATGTTTTCTCCCTGGAGAAAAGTGAAAGCATATGAGGGCTCCTAGCAGAAATAAGGGGACCGCAGCGTTGTCTCCACTCCCAGGGGCCCAGAGCTGGAGGAGATGCCAGGAGAACACAGCGGGAGGGCCACCAAGCCTTGGTCAGGTGGTCCTGGGGACCTGGCGCTTCTGTTCACAGTACTTGGCCCTCATGGGAAACCCACACAGAGGAAGAGGGTGGCGTTGTGAGCCTGCACCCCTGCCCCAGATGGCACTGGATCTTACTCAAAGCCACGCCTTCAAGCCTGGAAAGCACAACTGGATGGCTGTCAGCTATGTCAGGGCCAGGAACCGCCGCCCAAAACTGGCATGTTCCCCAAGGTGACAGCCAGACGTGGTGGCTGCTGGCTTAGCATGGCCTCAACCTTGCCCGCCCTTCATGACTGAGGCAGAAGTCCCCGCAGTCTTCTCTCTGGCATCTTCCAGGGAGACTGGGATTCCCCACGGCCCACTGTGGGACTCCCCCTGCCGCTCACCCACTTCAGGGTATACGCCTGTGGCCTCTATCTGGTAGGGAGCTACAGACGCGAAATCACAAATAACAAATTTCAATTAAAGCAAAATAAAACACGTCAGCTCTGTGTGCAAGCAACGTGTCAAGTTATTCATACATCAGCCTCTGCAAAAAGTGTTAAGACATCTACTGAACAGGGGCCAGAGCGACGTCTTTCGCATTATGAAAGACTGGCCTCTTCCTGCGATTTCAGTCCTCAGGAGAGTCCAGGAGCTGAGCTGTCCTGGTACACGCACTGTGTATAAGCTTTTCAGCAAGAAGGGGGTCAGTATGGGATGAAGGCCCTTTCTGCAAACCTGGGGTCCTGCTAGGTTCTCCTCCCGCTACTCAATCCCCCAGGTTCTGCCTCGTCTTGCGCTCCGTTGCATCACTGGGAACCGCAGACTTCATGGTCATTATCACAAACTTGTTGCTATCAGCTGCTCCTGACTCATGGCGGCCCCGTGCACAACAGAACCAAACGCTGCCGGTCCTGTGCCAGCCCCGTGATCGCTGTCGTGCTTGAGCCCACTGCTGTGGCCACGACGGCCGTGAGCCGCAGGGTTCGCACTGACTGATTTTCAGCAGTCAGTCACCAGGCCTTTCTTTCTAGTCCACCTTACTCTGGAAGCTCTGCTGAAACCTGTTGGGCATCAGAGCAACGCACGAGCCTCCACGGACAGACAGGCGGTGGCTGCGCGTGAGGTGCACTGGTCGGGAATCGAACCCGGGTCTCCTGCATGGAAGGGAAGGATTCTACCCCAGAACGACCCCTGTTCCACCGCCGCCGTGTCTGAAACATCGGCACCATAAAATCCAAAAGGTGTCCCATTCAAGTAGACCCAGTGGCTAGTACCTGACAGGATTCAGCAGCCAGTGCGGCCTCTGTAGAGCGGGCAAGGGTAAGGTCAAAGGGCAAGGTCAAAGTGCACACGGGGAGGCAGGGAGAGGCACGCCGTGGAGAACGAGGTCTCCGCATCCACTACTCCCCTTCCCCCCCAGCTCTGCAGATTCAACCATCCCTGCAGACGCATGTCGCCAGCCAAGCCGGCGGCCCTGGGCTGCGCTGGTTTACACCGTGAACACACAGACCACGTGCTCACACGGCTGGCAGCGGTAACGGGCTTCAGTCAGCCCTGCTAGGACCAGCTTCCACGTTTTTCCACACGGAGTCCTTCACGGCGGCACACGAGGTGATGGATAATCACTACACCGGCGCGTTTATCCACATGAACCCAAACCCTCTGTCGTCAAGCTCATTCCGACTCAGAGTGGCCCTACAGGACAGAGCAGAACTGTCCCAGAGGGTTTCCGAGGCTGTAATCCTTACGGACAGAGCAGAACTGTCCCAGAGGGTTTCCGAGGCTGTAATCTTTACGGACAGAGCAGAACTGTCCCAGAGGGTTTCCGAGGCTGTAATCTTTACGGAAGCAGACTGCTACATCTTTCTCCCACAGAGCAGCTGGTGGGTTCGAACCACTGACCCTTCCCTTAGCAGCCGAGCTCCTTAACCACTGCGTCACTGAGGCTCCTTTCATCCACATCAGTAATCCAAAAAGAAGCAAGACCCGTGATTGGTAAGACTTTCAAGCTCAAACAACACACAAGCAAAAAAGCACATCTATAATCTTCCGTTTGTATTTCAACAATATCTGTCAAAACAGATCCCCAAAAAAGGCACTCCTCTCCCAAGCTGACACAGAAGAACAAAAGGAAGGAAACACGCTGGGAGGTGTTTCGACTCTTCTGGTCTCCCAAACACCTGTGTAATGAGAATTACTAATCAACTGCATTTTCACACAACTTGTGAAATTTAGACTTCGGCATTCTGCCTGATGTAACCCGCTGAACACTTGACTGCGACAAAAGCAGAATTTGGGAATTTACACACAGAGGAGCGGAAGAGAGGAGGCTCGGTGGTAGCATCCTCGTCCTGCGTGCAGGAGACCTGGGTTCAATTCCAGCCAGCGCACCTCTTATGCAGCCACCACCCGCCTGTCAGTGAAGGCTTGAGCACTCCTGTGATGCTCAGCGGGTTTCAGCAGAGCTTCTAGACTAAGACTAGGAAGAAAAGCCTGTGATCTACTTCTGAACATCAGCCAGTGAAAGCCCTATGGATATCAACAACAATCGGATTCCCAACTGGTGACGGGGATGGCGCAGACCGGGCTGCATCTTGCTCCCTGGTGTACGGGGTCGCCATGAGCTGGGGCTGACGGCACAGCAGCAGCACAAACAACACAGCGAGGAGGGCTTACACCAGGCGCAAAAAGAAAGCCTTACCGGCCCGCTGGACGTCTGGAACCAGCGGCCATCGAGTCGACTCATTCCTGGTCACCCCACGTGTGCACAGTAGAACTGCTCCACAGGGTCTACAAAGGCTGGGTTTTGGGAAGCAGGTCACAAGGCCTTTTTTCCGGGGCACCTCTGGGTGGGCTCGAAGCCAAACGAGTCACCGTTTCACCACCCAGGGACTCCGCTAGATGCTTCGCTGTTGCTAGTTGCCGTCAAGTCGATTCTGACTCATGGCAACCCTGGGTATGCAGAGTAAAGCTGCTCCATAAGGTTTTCAAGACTGCGACCTTTTGGAAACAGATCACCAGGCCTGTCTTCCGGGGGCTTCTGGGCGGGTTCGAACTGCCAATGTTTTGGCTAGCACTTAACCATCTACATAACCCAAGAACTCTACTGGAGGTGGTGTTGTTGTTAGCTGTCACCGAGTTGGTTCCAACTCATAGAGACCCTATGTACAACAGGACGAAACCCTGCCCAGTCCTGTGCCATCCTCGCAATCGTCGTTATGCTTGAGCCCATTGTTGCAGCCACTGTGTCAACCCATCTCGTTGAGGGTCTTTCTCTTTTTCACTGACCCTCTATTTTACCAAGCATGATGTCCTTATCCAGGGAGTGGTCCCTCCTGATAACATGTCCAAAATATACGAGACAAAGTCTCAGCATCCTCACCTCTAAGGAGTAGAACCCAAGGGTTTATCTAGACTGCATTTCTGATTGCCAGACCATCAGTGCTTGTGGAAACTTCTCTGAAGACACCAATCCCAGTGACGTGCGCTGTGATGGACGGGGGCTGTGCGGCCTGAGTTGTGTGTTGCTCTGTGGGGCCTCAGGCTGGGCACACCCTCCCAGTGTATCCCAGTGAGCCAGGCACACCCTTCCAAGACTCTTGAGCCCCCTCCTGCCCCAGCAAGTGAGAATACACTGTGGACTCTTCCAACTGTTCCATCATTCCTATGGCCAACCCCTCCTCCCTCACTCTCACCGTGACCCACTGTGAGGCCCCCAGGGCCCCTCCTCCCCCACTATCACCATGACCCCATGTTAGGCCCCCAGAGTCCTTTCTCCCCCATTATCACAGTGACCCCAAGTGAGGACCTCAGGGCCCCTCCTCCCCCACTATCACTGTGACCCCAAATGAGGTCCCCAGAGCCCGTCCTTCCCCACTAACACCAGTGACTCCAAACAAGGCTCCCAGGGTATCCCTGGGCCTCCACGGCATCTGTTGCAACAGCTCAGGCTAACAGGACTTCAAGGAATGCTGAAGAAAAATGGCACCCATGCCAGAATGGGCCAGCAGCTAAAATATGGGCCTCTGCCCTCTGTAAGCTATTTCCCCAGGCAAAGCCCAGGGTCTGGCAGGGAGGAAGTGCCCAGCCAGCATTACTGAAAGAAGGAATGGTGTCTTCCATCCACAGAAGAGGTGCCCAGCCAGCACTTCCTGGCAGAAGGAATGGTGTCTTCCATCCACAGAGGAGGTACCCAGCCAGCACTTCCTGGCGGAAGGAATGGTGTCTTCCATCCACTCCACGGAGGAGGTACCCAGCCAGCACTTCCTGGCGGAAGGAATGGCGTCTTCCATCCACAGAGGAGGTACCCAGCCAGCACTTCCTGGCAGAAGGAATGGTATCTTCCATTCACGGAGGAGGTACCCAGCCAGCACTTCCTGGCGGAAGGAATGGTGTCTTCCATCCACTCCACGGAGGAGGTGCCTAGCCAGCACTTCCTGGCGGAAGGAATGGTGTCTTCCATCCACGAAGGAGGTGCCTAGCCAGCACTTCCTGGCGGAAGGAATGGCGTCTTCCATCCACAGAGGAGGTACCCAGCCAGCACTTCCTGGCAGAAGGAATGGTATCTTCCATCCACGGAGGAGGTACCCAGCCAGCACTTCCTGGCGGAAGGAATGGTGTCTTCCATCCACTCCACGGAGGAGGTGCCTAGCCAGCACTTCCTGGCAGAAGGGATGGTGTCTTCCATCCACGGAGGAGGTGCCTAGCCAGCACTTCCTGGCGGAAGGAATGGTGTCTTCCACTCCACAAACAGGACACTGTCACTCAACTAAATGCTTCTACTTCCTTCAACTCAACCCCACCCCATCTGCCATGTCAATTTTGAAATAAGACAGCAGAAAGGATTAGAATAGGGCTACTGAACGTTTAGCCCACCTTTGTGTAAACGATGGATTGCTGTGCATGCAAACAAGAAAAACCAAAGGGAAAAAGTCATCAACTGATCACCACGGAGGACAGTTACATCCTGGTGAGCACTGAGCGATGAAGAGCTTGTCTGAGGTGGGGAGCCATCAATACAGTCCATTCAGAGCCCAGTGCCACTTGTCTCTGGGGTGATGGGGGCAACATGTGTGACGGCATATCATTGCATAGAGGGTAACTGGATCTCCCTACTCTTTCCATAGATGACGGGCCATGGTGGCCACCACCCCTTCCTGCCTGGTGTGGTCCTTGGACCTTTTTCTCATGTAAATAAAACAGAAAGAAAAAATCTCAGCTGCTCTCCTTGATGCTCCCAACGATATAACCAATGTTTCCCTGTTGGGTACGGTAACTGTCCCCATCACCCCAACTCGCCTTTGTCACTGTGCCCCCTGAAAAACCAAACCAAACCCTTTGCTGTCAAGTTGATTACAGCTCACAGCAGCAACCCTACAGGACAGAGCAGAACTGTCCTATATGGTCTCCAAGGCTGTAACCTTTATGTAAGCAGGCTGCCACATCTTTCTCCTGTGGAGCAGCTGGTAGATTCAAATCACCGACCTTTTGTTTAGCAGCCGAGCACTTCGCCACTATGCCACCAGGGCTGCCACCCTCCCACCACCTGAAATTGCTCCCAATTTCATCGGCACCCAATGCTAAAGCTTCCATCCAGTCGTTGTCCCGTGCCACTGGGTTGATTCTGACTCATAGCGACCGCATGTAACAGAGTAGAACTGCCCCATAGGGTTTCCCAGGCTGTAATCTTTACAGAGGCAGGTCACCAGGTCTTTCTCCCGTAGAGACCCTGGGC
Organism: Elephas maximus indicus; assembly: GCF_024166365.1. Classification (NCBI taxonomy): domain Eukaryota; kingdom Metazoa; phylum Chordata; class Mammalia; order Proboscidea; family Elephantidae; genus Elephas; species Elephas maximus. The sequence goes on along the minus strand of NC_064820.1, from coordinate 2,317,736 downwards.
AGGTGCAAACCACCAACCTTTCAGTTCGCAGTCAAGCGCTTAACTCTTGCGCTACCAGGGCACCTAAAGCTTCTTGCCCTATTTGCTCACAATTAAGGGTTCTCCCTTTGTTTCCCCAAGGAATGGCTTATTCTTCGACCAGAGCAATCCATCCCACTGTTAAATTTAGGGTGGCAACTCAAAGACATCAAACATGCTGACTCCTCAAACCCCTGGAGCTGCCCAATCCAGGACACCGTTACTAATTCCGGATCACTGGAAGTCGGCCACCTCGGATACACCCCAGCTACACTCCGAACGTTGCAACGACCGTGGGGCCAAAACGGACATGGTTCAGTTACAAGATGCTCACTTCTCCAGAATGCGGCAAAGAAGGATACCTTATCTGTAAAGGATAACCTTTCCGGATCATCGGTCCCCAGGAAGGCATTCTGGCAGGAGTGTGCTGATGCGGAATTTCTGAGGCTGTCCACAAGATTTCTTAAATAAATCTGTCACTTTAGAGCTAAAAGGCTAAATAACATACAAGATTATTAATATATAATTTTACCTCTTTTCTCAAAGTACAGCAGCCCACATTGTACATGTGAGGTCAAGATAAAACAAATGACATCTTTTCAGAACACATTTGATTGCATAGATCCAATTAATCACTAGAAGTTAATGCACGAACAGGAAACGGCTAACACACTCCCAGGTGCTCAGAAAAGCGAAGCATTTCAAACGCCACATTTTACCAGTTTCGCGTGTGCCTCTCATCCCAGCTCCTGTTGTTTGTCTGCGCTCTCGGTGTCACTGCGGAGTAAACGGGACAATGAAGCGCCGATTCCCTACCTCTGACTCTCTTCAGGAAGCCCTTCAGCTGTCTACTAACTCTTGCAGGTCTAATGACTAACTCTTTTACACAAATTCCGCTGCAGAGTCATCTTCTCCCCACATGCAGGAAAGACTCCAAGCTGGATCTAACTGGTGCCGAGGGACCATTCGCTGACGGCTTTTTTAATAAACTACACCTGCTGCCATCAAGTCGATTCCGACTCCTGGTGACCCCAGGTGACAGAGCAGAACCTCCCCATGGAGTTTCCTAGCTGTATCTCTAAGGGAGCAGATGGCCAGGTCTTCCTCCCGAGAAGCCGCTGTTGGGTTCAAACCGCTGATCTTTCTGTTAGCAGCTGAGCACTTAAATGTTGTGCCACCAGGGCTCCTTATTACAGGCATTAACTTTAATGTATATGAGTCATTCTGCAATTATCAGGCAAAACAGCAAGTTGGCAGAAGCTAAAGTTAGTCTTTTTAGCAGGCGTGTTTAAAAAGACGCCCCCACCTTACCTGCGAGGAACAACGAAAACGCAAGAAATCCCTTTCGAGGAGGCAGGCTTCCCTATGTGCTGTAGATCGGTTTTCATGTTTACTCCCGCCAGCTGAATTAAACCCAGGCGCCTTCTCGCGTGCGCTGGAAAGTGCGATAACGCAGAGCCCGTGGCAGCTGCCTGGCCCTGAGGCCCCACAATGGGCCGTGCCAGGAGCTGTGCCCTTGCTGTTCCGTGTCCCTTCTCCATCATGACTGTGCAGGCCACCAGCCACCATGCCAGCTTGTCTCCCAGCACTGTCCCCACCACCCTAGGCAGGACATGTGACCCAAAGCCAGCTCTTCAGGGAATGGCCACATTTAATGAAAAAGAAGACAGGTGCTAAGTGGCCAATTCAGAGCTATACTAAAGTTCATGAGAGACCACTACTCACTAGAGACCCTTGATGGCAGATTGGTGGGGATAAACCTGCAGCTGCACTTACGGGTGCCGGTGGAGTCCACCTGTGGGGAAGGCTGGTGGGCCAGGGCTACTGGGGCAGCGAGCCCAGGACAAACGGCACCGGGACACCCCTGGCCCCACTGCAGATCCCGAGCCCTCGGATGCCGCCTGGGAGGGTCAGAGCTGTGACGGCTTCCTCAGAAGCAGGAGGAGGGTGGAGGGAGCCAGGGTGAATTTTATTAAAAGAAAGAGTTCTGAGTGAAAGTGGGGTTCTCTGGAGCTCACAGGGGGCCTCCGGCACTTGGGGTAAACCTCCCCTTTCCATGCACCTCCTGTATGCTGACCCCAACGAAGGCAGGGGTACTTACAGACAAAACTGTCTCTGTGGCACGTGGGGTGCCATGGATTACACTGCATTCCCCTAATCCCTGTCCCTGTGAGTGTGACCTCGCCTGGAAATAGGGGCTTTCTCTTGTTGTCAGTTAACGAGGCCATGCCAGAGAGGGTGGGTCCTCATCCCTTCTCAGCGGTGTCTTATGAGAAGAGACAGGGACACAAGGTCACACAGCAGCAGGGGACACAGCCCTGTGAAGATACATCTAAAAGCACAAGGAAATGTCAAGGATCACCAGCCGTCACCAGCAGCTGGGCGAGAGGCAGGGAACACCTCTTCCCTCAGTGCCTGAGATGGAATCCACACAGCCAACCCTCAACCTCAGACTTTCAGCCTCCAGAAAGAACTGTGAGCAAACACATCCCTGTTCTTTAACGCCAACAGACCCTGTGGTATTTTGTCACCGCAGCACTAGGAGACGAAGAGAGAGGCAATGCTCTGGAGAATTATGAAACAAGATCTGCATCTGACCAAGTTTGTCCTCTCATCTGTACTCGGCAGAGAGACTGAGGGAAAAGAATGCTGTAACTGGCTGCTAGGAGAGAAACAGGTTTTCTCAGAGAATATCACATAACTCAGGATCACAGAGATCAAACGAAGACTGTTAAACAGGCCTTCTCTTCCCCAAATTCCTCCCAAAGCCTCCACTATTCCCCTCGACGAGCCACAACAACTACATCAAACAAACCTCCTAATTGTGTTTGAATCTAGAGTGTAGAATTTTCTGCTCTCATTTCATTATCCAAGGGAAAATCCCTTTCAAACTCGATGTAGATATGGGGAAGTGCCCATCTGCCTCATTAAGATTCAGGGTATGTGACTCTCTGTACACTCGTCCCCTGTTGGGATGTCCAGCCATGATCCAATTTCAGACTGCTCACATCCTTGGGTCCACCTCAATAAGCATCGACAGGTACCCTTTAAAAAATGTCTTTGATGCATTTTAATTAGCAGGGTAGATGTGGTTCAGCAGTAGAATTCTCCGCTTCCATGTGGGAGACCCAGGTTCGATGCCCACCTAAGGCACCTCGTGAGCAGACACCATCTGTCAGTGAATGCCTGAGTGTTGCTATGATGCTGAACAAGTTTCAGGGGAGCTTCCAGCCTAAGACAAATGAAGAAGAAAGGCCTTCTGAAAATCAGCCAATGAAAACCCTATGGATCACAACGGTCTGATCCACAACCGATCGTGGGGATGGTGCAGGACCAAGCAGCATTTCATTCCATTGTACATGGGGCCACCACGAGTTGGGGATGACTTGATGGCAACCAACAACAACACGACCACTATGAAGACTGACCAGTCCCTTCTGTTGTCCTAACTGTAGTTGTAGTTTTAAGAACTCAAGCCCAAGCATTTCATGAAGTCCTAGGATGGGTATGAAGTTCCAGGAGGGTAAGAAGTTCTAGGATAGTATCATGGGTTGAATTGTGTCCCCAAAAAATATCTGTCAACTTGAATAAGTCATGATTCCCAGTATTGTGTGATTGTCCAGCATTTTATCATCCGATGTGATTGCCTATGTGTTGTAAATTCTATCTCTAAGATGTTAAAGAGATGGGGTTAGCAGTAGTTATGATAACGAGGCCCCAATCTACAATATTAGATTTTGTCTAAAGCCAATTTCTTTTGAGATATAAAAGAGAGAAGCAAGCAGAGAGAAAGTTCATACAACCAAGAAAGAAGTACCAGGAGAATAGCACATCCTTTGGACCCAGGGTCCCTGTGCTGAGAAGCTCCTAGACCAAGGGAAAATTGATGACAAGGACCTTCCTCCAGAGCCAACAAAGAGAGAAAGCACTCCCCTGAAGCTGGCACTCTGAATTTGGACTTCTAGCCTCCTAAACTGTGAAAGCTGGGTATGAAGTTTTAGAATGAAAATGAAGTTCTAGGACACCATGAAGTTCTGGAGTGGGTATGAAGTTCTAGGATGGTGCGAAGTTCTAGAATGGGTATGAAGTTCTAGGATGGGTATGAAGTGCTAGGATAGGTATGAAGTTCTGGGATGGTATGATATTCTAGGACAGGTATGAAGTTCAAGGATGGGTATCAAGTTCTGGGATGGTATGATGTTCTAGGATGGGTATGAAGTTTTAGGCTGGTATGAAGTTCTAGGATGACATAGAGGTCTAGCATGGGTATCAAGTTCTAGGATGGTATCAAGTTCTAGGATGGGTATCAAGTTCTAGGATGGGTATCAAGTTCTAAGATAGTATGAAGTTCTAGAATGGTATGAAGTTCTAGCATGGTATGATGTTCTAGGATGGTATGAAAGTCTAGGATGGATATGAAGTTCTAGGATGGGTAAGAAGTTCTTGGATGATAAAAAGTTCTAGGCTGATATGAAGTTCTAGGATGATATGAATTTCTCGGACGTGTATGAAGTGCTAGCATGGGTATGAAGTTCTAAGATAGTATGAAGTTCTAGGATAGGTAAGAAGTTCTAAGGTGATATGAAGTACTAGGATGGTACGAAGTTCTGGGAAGAGTATAAAATTCTAGGCTGGGTATGAATTTCGAAGATGGGTATCAATTCTAGGGTGAGTATGAAGTTCTAGGATGGGTATGCAGTTCTAGAATGGTATGAAATTCTAGATACGGTATGAAATTCTAAGATGGGTATAAAGTCCTAGGATGGGTATGAAGTTCTAGGATGAATATAATGGGCTGCCAGGTACTTTGCTCCAATCACCTTGTATGTAACTTCATATTCTCATAGTTTGTATTTACTGTTGCTGTTGTTAGTTGCTGTCAAGTTGATCCTGACTTGAGGCAACCCCATGTGTGCAGAGTAGGACTACTCCATAGGGCTTTCAAGGCTGTGATCTTTCGAAAGCAGACTGCCAGACCTGTCTTCCAAGGAACCTCTGAGTGGGTTCGAATTGCCAACATTTTGGCTAGTAGTCGAGTGCATAACTGTTTGCTCCACCCACACACCTCTGAAGTTCTAACATGGTATGAAGTTCCAGGATGGGTATGAAGTCCTAGGCTGGTATGAAGTCCTAGGCTGGTATGAAGTCCTAGGACGGTGTCTTAGTCATCTAGTGCTGTTGTAACAGAAATGCCACAAACAGATGGCTTAAACAAGTTTATTCTCTCACAGTCTAGCAGGCTACAAGTCCAAATTCAGGGCATCAGCTCCAAGGGAAGGCTTTCTCTTCTCTGTCAGCTCTGCTGAAGGTCCTTGTCATCAAACTTCCCCTGGTCTAGGAGCTTTGCTGCACAAGAACTTTGGGTCCAATGGACATGCTCTGCTCCAGATGCTGCTTTCTTGGTGGTATGAGGTGCCCCTATTTCTCTGCTCAATTCTCTCTTTTATATCTCAAAAGAGATTGGCTTAAGACACTATCTAATCTTGTAGATCTCATTAGCATAACTTCCAGTGATCCATCTCATTAACATCACAGTGATAAGATTTACTACACACAGGAAAATCATATCAGATGATAAAATGGTAGACAATCACACAATACTGGGAATCATGGCCTAACCAAGTTAAAAGACATTTTGGAGGGATACAATTCAATCCATGACAGATGGTATGAATATCTAAAGTGGGTATAAAGTTTTAGGTGGTATGAAGTTTTAGGATGTGTATGAAGTTCTAGGGTGGTATGAAGTTCTAGGGTGGAATGAAGTTCTAGGGTGGAATGAAGTTCTAGGGTGGGTATGAAGTTCTAGGGTGGGTATGAAGTTCTAGGGTGGAATGAAGTTCTAGGGTGGAATGAAGTTCTAGGGTGGGTATGAAGTTCTAGGGTGGTATGAGGTTCTACAGCTGAAGACAGAAAACCAAAAGGCATGTCTCAAGCTGAAAGAACTGAAGAAAATATTCAAGCCTCGAATTGCAATAGAGAAGGATTCTAGTGGGAAAATATTAAATGATGTGGGAAGCATCAAAAGAAGGTGGAAGGAATACACAGAGTCACTATACCAAAAACACTTGGTCACCATTCAACCATTTCAGGAGGTAACACATGATCAGGAACTAATGGTACTGAAGGAAGAAGCCCAAGCTCCAAGGAAGGCATTAGCGAAAAACAAGGCTCCAGGAACTGACAGAATACCAGTTGAGATGTTTCAACAAATGGATGCAGTACTGGGAGTGCTCACTTGTCTATGCCAAAAAATTTGGAAGACAGCTACCTGGCCAACCAACAGGAAGAGATTCATATTGATGCCTAATTCCCAAGAGAGGTGATCCCACTGAATACGGAGAATATCGAACAATATCATTAATATCACACGCAAGTAAAATTCTGCTGAAGACCATTCCAAAGCCACTGCAGCAGTAGATCGACAGGGAGCTGCCAGAGATTCAGGCTGGATTTAGAGGAAGACGTGGAACCAGGGGTATCATCGCTGATGTCAGTAGATCAACAGGGAGCTGCCAGAGATTCAGGCTGGATTTAGAGGAAGACGTGGAACCAGGGGTGTCATCGCTGATGTCAGTAGATCAACAGGGAGCTGCCAGAGATTCAGGCTGGATTTAGAGGAAGACGTGGAACCAGGGATGTCATCGCTGATGTCAGTAGATCAACAGGGAGCTGCCAGAGATTCAGGCTGGATTTAGAGGAAGACGTGGAACCAGGGGTGTCATCGCTGATGTCAGTAGATCAACAGGGAGCTGCCAGAGATTCAGGCTGGATTTAGAGGAAGACGTGGAGCCAGGGGTGTCATCGCTGATGTCAGTAGATCAACAGGGAGCTGCCAGAGATTCAGGCTGGATTTAGAGGAAGACGTGGAGCCAGGGGTGTCATCGCTGATGTCAGTAGATCAACAGGGAGCTGCCAGAGATTCAGGCTGGATTTAGAGGAAGACGTGGAGCCAGGGATGTCATCGCTGATGTCAGTAGATCGACAGGGAGCTGCCAGAGATTCAGGCTGGATTTAGAGGAAGACGTGGAGCCAGGGATGTCATCGCTGATGTCAGTAGATCGACAGGGAGGTGCCAGAGATTCAGGCTGGATTTAGAGGAAGACGTGGAGCCAGGGGTGTCATCGCTGATGTCAGTAGATCAACAGGGAGCTGCCAGAGATTCAGGCTGGATTTAGAGGAAGACGTGGAGCCAGGGATGTCATCGCTGATGTCAGTAGATCAACAGGGAGCTGCCAGAGATTCAGGCTGGATTTAGAGGAAGACGTGGAGCCAGGGATGTCATCGCTGATGTCAGTAGATCGACAGGGAGCTGCCAGAGATTCAGGCTGGATTTAGAGGAAGACGTGGAGCCAGGGGTGTCATCGCTGATGTCAGTAGATCGACAGGGAGTTGCCAGAGATTCAGGCTGGATTTAGAGGAAGACGTGGAGCCAGGGATGTCATCGCTGATGTCAGCAGATCAACAGGGAGCTGCCAGAGATTCAGGCTGGATTTAGAGGAAGACGTGGAACCAGGGGTGTCATCGCTGATGTCAGTAGATCAACAGGGAGCTGCCAGAGATTCAGGCTGGATTTAGAGGAAGACGTGGAACCAGGGGTGTCATCGCTGATGTCAGTAGATCAACAGGGAGCTGCCAGAGATTCAGGCTGGATTTAGAGGAAGACGTGGAACCAGGGGTGTCATCGCTGATGTCAGTAGATCAACAGGGAGCTGCCAGAGATTCAGGCTGGATTTAGAGGAAGACGTGGAGCCAGGGACGTCATCGCTGATGTCAGCTGGATCCTGGCCGAAAGCAGAGAATACCAGAAGGATGTTTACCTGTGTTTTACTGACTATGCAAAGGCATTCGATTTTGTGGATCATAATAAATTACGGAAAACGTTGGAAAACATGGAAATTCCCCAGCGACATTCTTCAAGGAGATGGAGAAACAAATCACCAACTTCATATGGAAGGGAAAGAGGGCCCGGATAAGTAAAGCATTGCTGAAAAAGAACAAAGTGGGAGGCCTCACTTTACCTGATTTTAGAACCTATTATACTGCCACAGTAGTCAAAACAGCCTGGTACTGGTACATCAACAGATACATAGACCAGTGGAACAGAATTGAGAGTTCAGACATAAATCCATCCACATATGAGCAGTTGATATTTGACAAAGGCCCCAAAACAGTAAAATGGGGAAAACACAGTCTTTTTAACAAATGGTACTGGCGTAACTGGATATTCATCTGTAAAAAAATGAAACAAGACCAATACCTTACTCCATGCACAAAAACAAGCTCAAAATTGATCAAAGACCTAAATATAAAATCTAAAATGATAAGGATCATGGGAAAAAAAATAGGGACAACATTAGGAGCCCTAATACATGGCACAACCAGTATACAAAACATTACTAACAGTGCAGAAGAAAAACTGGATAACTGGGAGCTCCTAAAAATCAAACACCTATGCTCATCCAAGGACTTCACCAAAAGAGTAAAAAGACTACCTCAGACTGGGAAAAAGTTTTTAGCTACGACATTTCCAATCAGCGCCTGATCTCTAAAATCTACAATATACTGCAAAAACTCAACTACAAAAAGACAATAACCCAATTAAAAAATGGGCAAAAGAAATGTGTAGACACTTCACTAAAGAAGACATTCAGGTAGCTAACAGATACATGAGGAAATGCTCATGATCATTAGTCATTAGAGAAATCCAAATCAAAACTACAATGAGACTTCATCTCACTCCAACAAGGCTGGCATTAATCCAAAAAACACAAAATAATAAATGTTGGAGAGGCTGTGGAGAGACTGGAACACTTATACACTGTGGTGGGAATGTAAAATGGTACAACCACTTTGGAAATCGATTTGGCACTTCCTTAAAAAGCTGGAAATAGAACTACCATACGACCTAGGAATCCCATTCCTCAGAATATATCCTAGAGAAATAAGAGTCTTTACACAAACAGATATATGCACACCCATGTTTATTGCAGCTCTGTTTACAATAGCAAAAAGATGGAAGCAACCAAGGTGCCCATCAACAGATGAATGGATAAATTATGGTATATTCAAACAATGGAATACTACACATGGATAAAGAACAGTAAGGAATCTGTGAAACATTTCATAACACGGAGGAACCTGGAAGACATCATGCTGAGTGAAATTAGTTGCAAAAGGACAAATATTGTATAAAACCACTATTATAAGAACTTGAGAAATAGTTTAGACTGAGAAGAAAACATTCTTTTGTGGTTACAAGGGTGGGGAGGGAGGGAAGGAGGGCAGGAGAGGGGTATTCACTAATTCAATAGTAGATAAGAACTACTTTAGGTGAAGGGAAAGACAGCACACAATACAGGGGAGGTCAGCACAACTGAACTAAACCAAAAGCAAAGAAGTTTCCTAAATAAACTGAATGCTTCGAAGGCCAGTGTAGCAGGGGCAGGGATTTGGGGACCATGGTTTCAGGGGACATCTAAGACAATTGGCATAATAAAATCTATTAAGAAAACATTCTGCATCCCACTTTGAAGAGTGGTGGCTGGGGTCTTAAATGCTAGCAAGCAGCCATCTAAGATGCATCAATAAGTCTCAACCCACCTGGATCAAAGGAGAATGAAGAACACCAAGGATGCAAGGTAATTACGAGCCCAAGAGACAGAAAGGGCCACATGAACCAGAGACTACATCATCCTGAGACCAGAAGAACTAGATGGTGCCCAGCTACAACCGATAACTGCCCTGACAGGGAACACAACAGAGAACCCCTGAGGGAGCAGGAGAGCAGTGGGATGCAGACCCCAAATTCTCATAAAAATACCAGACTTAATGGTCTGACTAAGACTGGAAGGACCCCGGTGGTCATGGCCCCCAGACCTTCTGTTGGCCCAAGACAGGAACCATTCCCAAAGCCAACTCTTCAGACATGGATTGGACTGGACAATGGGTTGGAGAGGGATGCCGGTGAGGAGTGACCTTCTTGGATCAGGTGGACACTTGAAACCATGTTAGCATCTCCTGCCTGGAGGGGAGACGAGAGGGTGGCAGAGGGGGTTATAAGCTGGTGAAATGGACACGAAAAGAGAGAGTGGAGGGAGAGAGCGGGCTGTCTCATCTCATTAGGGGGAGAGTAATTGGGAGTATGTAAGAAGGTGTACATAAGTTTTTGTGTGAGAGACTGACTTAATTTGTAAACTTTCACTTAAAGCACAATAAAAATTATTTTTTAAAAAAATGGAAATTCCATAACACTTGTACTCATGAGGAAACTGTATGTAGATCAAGAGGCAGTAGTTGGAACAGAACAAGGGGATACTACATGGTCTAAAGTCAGGAAAGGTGTGTTTCAGGGTTGTATGCTCTTACCATACCTATTCAACCTGTATGCTGAGCAAATAATCCAAGAAGCTGGACTATATGAAGAAGAACAGGGCATCAGAATTGGAGGAAGATTCCTAACAACTTGTGTTATGCTGATGACACAACCTTGCTTGCTGGAAGTGAAGAGAGCCTGAAGCACTTATTAGTGAAGATCAAAGACCACAGCCTTCAGTATGGATTACACCTCAACATAAAACAAAAATTCACAACAGGACCAATAAGCAACATCACGACAGAGAAAAGACTGAAGTCAAGGATTTTATTTTATTTGGATCCACAATCAATACCTACGGATGCAGAAGTCAAGAAATAAAAGGACGCATTGCACTGGGCAAATCTGCTGCAAAAGGCCTCTTTAAAGTGTTGAAAAGCAAAGATGTCACCGTGAAGACTAAAGTGCACCTGACCCAAGGCATGGTATTTTCAGTAGTCTCATATGCATGCGAAAGCTGGGCAATGAATGAGGAAGAATGAAGAAGAACTAATGCCTTTGAATTGTGGAGCTGGCAAAAAATATTGAATATACCATGGAATGCCAAAAGAATAAACAAATCTGTCTTGGAAGAAGTACAACCAGAATGCTCCTTAGAAGTGAGGATGGTGAGATTACATCTCACATACTTTGGACATGTTATCAGGAGGGACCAGTTCCTGGAAAAGGACATCATGCTTGGTAAAGCAGAGAGTTAGCAAAAAAGAGGAAGACCCTCAGTGAGATGGACTGACACAGTGGTTGCAATAATGGACTCAAGCACAACAATGATTGTGAGGATGGCACACAACTGGGCAGTGTTTCATTCTGTTGTACACAGGGTCATTAGGAGTTGGAACCAACTCAAGAGCACCTAACAAAAACAATAACATGAAGTTCTAGGAAGGGTATGAAATTCTAGGGCGGTGTGAAGTTCTAGGACAGTGTGAAGCCCTACGACAGTATGACGTTCTAGGATGGGTATGAAGTTCTAGGATAGTGTGAAGTTCTAGGATGGTGTGCAGTTCTAGGACGGTGTGAAGTTCTAGGACAGTGTGAAGTTCTAGGATGGGTATGAAGTTTTAGGATGTATATGAAGTTCTAGGATGGTATGAAGTTCTAGGATGGTGTGAAGTTCTAGGATGGTGTGAAGTTCTAGGATTGTATGAAGTTCATGGATGAGCACAAAGTTCTAGGATAGATATGAAGTTCTAGAATGGTATGAAATTCTAGATAGGGTATAAAGTTCTAGGATGGTATGAAGTTCTAGGATGCTATGAAGTTCATGGATAGGCACAAAGTTCTAGGATGGTATGAAGTTCTAGGATAAGCAAGGTGTGGGATATCTGGGTGGAATGATATTTCACCCTCAGACATGTCCCATAGAATCCCACTGTGCACCCTTAAAGGGCTTTCCTCTGTCCCAGGATGCACCTCCACAGACGGCAGGGGCCCTGGAGAAAACCTCCACAGATAAATGACACCCAGGGATAAGCTTCCAAGCAATGAATCTGTGTGAGTCGCACTTGCCAGCTTGCAGCTTCAGGGGTGATTTCTTTCCACAAGCCTGTTTCAGGACCTAGGAATTCCATCACTGCCGGCAGACCCAAAGGCTCTGAGCCTCACTTCAGAGTCAGCTTGGAAAGTCACGTACCCAAACTGTGCTGCCTCGACTCGTGAGCTCTACAGGAGCCCCCCGACCCACTGGACAATCACACTCAGGATTCTTAGGCACAGAAAGCATTTAAAAAAAAAAAAAAAAACACTGTCTTAAAGTATGCATTTTTTTAAATGGAGGTGGAGAGGTAGGGTGGATAATGTTTTCTAGACCACTACCTGTCTTCAGGTGTTCCCACCTGCCCAGTGCCACCTTTGTGGGTGACAAGAGAGTAAGGGAGTGGGCATGACTCAAAGGTGGAGGGGAGAGAGGCATGGAAAGACACAACTACATGGGTCAGACCTTCCCCACCAGGACACAGGACTGAGGGGTGTAGGGTGGAGTCCGTCATCAGCAGGCATGTGCTCTCCCAGCTGAAGGGCACCATCAGATGAGCAGCAAATGGCAGGACGTGGCTGAGTCGCTGTGACCTCCCGGTCATATTCCTAATGGACTTAGGAACTGGTCTATGAGCCGACATGTCATGGCCCAGGGACAAGGCTCTGGGCAGGAGGACATGTTGGTCCCAGTCGCTGTCGGGTGGGCAGCAGCTCAAAAGCCACATGGCAAAGGAGCCAGGTCCTGGAGCCACCAGAGTGTCAGACACACATGGGGCAAACTGCTTTTTACTGGCCAGGGAAAGGAAAGACAGCAGCTAGAGAACTTACCGGAAACGAAAGCTTCAGTGAGAAGGACACCAGCTGGGCTGGATCCAGGGCTTTGAACCAGTTCATTCTGGTTCAAACCCCTGCTGAGAATTTGCATTTCCACCCTAATTACACCGAACCAGAATCTACATTTTAACAAGATCCCTGGGTGATTCTTAAATATAATAAATTTTGAGAACCACTGCTCTGCTAGTGATTCTAGCAACTGGTCCCTAACCAAGAGCATTACCACCGCCCGGGACCTTGTGAGAAAGGCAAATCTCAGCAGGGGTTCGAACAGGAAGGAAGCTGCTTGGAACACCGGCAAGGGCTAAGTGTCTGGCGAAGGAGAGACATGATGGTGAGAGGAAGGCCAGGTGAGCAGAGAACTTGACCAGAGGAGGATGATAAGGAGGAAGACAGGAGAATCCCCTGGTTAGGCAAAAAGGGTCATTAAAGAAACCTGAGGAGGGGAGGGGCTCTATCAGGAAAGACGGGAACCACAGCACAGAGCACACCTTCCCAAGGGAGACGTCTGGTCACCTCGCACGGAGCAAGGGCTCGACCTCTGAGCCCTGGGTGCCTGCTCTGAAAAACACGACCTTTTGTCTCTATTTAATAAAAAAGGAAGAACTGTTGCCATGCAGTCAGCTCCGACTCACAGCGACCCCACGTGTGTCAGAGTAAGAACTGAGCTCCACTGAGTTTTCCGTGGCTGATTTTTCGGAAGTTAGATCACCAGGCCCTTCTTCCGAGGTGCCTCTGGGTGGACTCGAGCCTCCAACCTTTCGGTCAGCAGCCAAGCATGTTAACTGCCTGCACACCCAGGGACTCCTCCTGTATTTACAGCCCAGAAACATTAAACTTAAATAAAATGTCTGCCTTTAATTCCTAGCTCAAACTTTAAAGGAGTTTTCCTTCATGGACACCTTGAAAAAGATCCTCCCGTGTTAAGCGTCAGCAAGATGGCGCGAGGTGAGAAGATACAACGGGTTGCACAGATCCACCGTTCCAGGTGCTGAAGTGAACATCCAAGGCCCTTCCTCGTGGCAGCCTGCCAGGATAAAGCTCAGATCCCACACATCTTCCAGCCTCCGGAATCAATATTTTATGTGAACATTTGGATGCTTTTCAGAAGAGGGAATGGCTGGGAAAGAGGAAAAATCATCAAAAGTAACATTCTAGTACACGTTCGCCACTTAGGACTACGTCTTCCCATAACTTGGCACATGACACCGTGTCTACTTTCATTATGACAAAGTCAAGCTCTCAGGCTCATACAAACCAGCGACCACTCTACAGGAGGTTTTAAAGCAAGAAAACATTGCACAGCTTTCTGATCCCCTCCGTTTCAAACGAAGCATTTGCCCTGAGAACAGAGATTTCTCTAACAAGTACCCACTCAGCTGTTTAACAGAACACCTAACTAGCTACCCTTGAAATGTGGAGAACAATCACGCACTAGAAACACAAGAAAACAAAGTAGAACCACAGAAGAGTGCCTGCCCAGACAGTTATTTTGACCAGTCGAAAGCATCAAAAGTGACATCAAAGATAAGAATGCCATCCACTTCCTTGCCATCTAATGAGTGGAATGAAATATTAAGGCAATCTCATGAATAACTCCTCACCACCCACCCACAGTGAGCAATAATTGAGGATTGGCAGGAAAAAAAAAAAAGGTCATTTTATAAATTTGACTCCCAATTGCCTGAATTGGTTAGTGCAAGTTTGGGAGAAGACAAATTGAGAACAAGCAGGTAAGAAATCATACTGGTAAAAGGCCAAGAAAGCTACTGCCCAAAAATCTAGGATTTAAAGCCCTGTCAATCTCAGCTTTTGCATACAACTACAAAACAACTACAAGCACTCAGGAAATAAGGCGTCGTTAAAACTCCTGCCCGAGATGTCATAAAACCAAGAAAAAAGCCACTTGCCATGGAGTTGACCCCGACTCATGGCAGCCCCATGTGTGTCAGACCAGAACTGTGTTCCACAGGGTTTTCAATGGCTCATTTTCTCCAAGGAGTGTCGGGGTGGATTCGAACTTCCAACCTTTTGGTTAGCAACCAAGCACATTAACTGTTTGCACCACCCAGGGACTCCACAGGCATCGCAAACCAAAAAAAACACAGAAAACAATAAACTCATTGTCACGTGGAGCTACGTGGTGTGAGGAAAGCAAGATGCCGGCGAGAGCTAAGGAAGCCCCTGGAAAGAAGACAGAGGGTTCCAAGGCACTAAACCGATGGAAGCTGCAACAAACAACGGGGTGGAGAGGGCTGAAGTCACCAGCTGCCACCCGAGACAACAGTCAAAGAGCAAGAAAATTGCAGGCAGTTCTTACATATCTCTACCCAGAACCTATTTTCAGCTTGCACCCTAACTGCAAAACGTGCCAAAGCAGAACAGAAAGAGCTAGAAGGGGTTCTATGACTCTGCTCTTTCTAAGGGGATAAAAATCAACATGCTCACCTTAAACACTCAGGCTCTGCACACTTAAAAATCTGTGGTAGAAGCCACTGGTAGAAGTCAGCTGCCTCGCCGCTGAGGCTAATGCTCTGCTAAGAAGGTGTTCAAGGACACAGAGCGGGCTCTGTGAACTTCTCCCTCAAAGCCAGCAGCATCTTTCGGGGAGCAGAGCGCCCAGCAGCCGAATGAGACAAAGTCACTCTGGTTTTCAAAGACGTTTCCCCTGAGCTGCATCTATGTAACAAACCTGGCAGAAAAGACACATATTCTAGCAAACAGCTGGGAATTGGGTGTAGCAAACGTTTTGTAGCTAGGTTGACTGATTAGTTTCACTCATTTTATTTGGTCATTTGGTCTCATCGGGAAGCAACCTGAATTTGCTCATTTTCATAACAGAGATCCCAGCTCATCTGGGCACTCAGTGGCCTCAGGCACAGAAACGTGGATACAGTGTCCAGTAAACACAGGTTTTGTGTTTAGGCCCCTGCCAGTTTTACTTACTCGAACTTTAGGGATTATGTCCCAGAATTTTTTTTATTTAATTTTTCTCTAACAGCTTTATTGAGGGATAAGTTACACTCCATAAAACATACCCTTTGTAAGTGTACACCCCAGTGATTTTTAGTGAATTTACAGAAGGGTGCAATCGTCTCCACAGTCCAGCCTGAGAACATTTCTATCACCTCAAAAACACCCCTGGTCCCCACCTGCAGTCACGGTTTCCACCCAGCACCCAACAGCCACTAATCCGCTTTCTGTCTTTCCGCTGTTGTTGTTAGCTGCCCTCACGTCAGCTCCCACTCACGGCAAACCCACCAACAACAGAACGAAACATCGCCCAGTCCTGCGCTAGCCACCTTCACGATCACTGGTATGCTCGAGTCTGTGGTTGCGGTCACTGTGTATGTGGAGCGCCTTCCAACCTAGGGGGTTCACCTTCCAGCACTGTATCAGATAGTATTCTGCTGTGATCTACAGAGTTTTCATTGGCTGATTTTTGGAAGTAGATCTCCAGGCCTTTCTTCCTAGTCTTACTTTGGAAGCTCCACTGAAACCTGCTGAGCACACACGTGTCCACTGACAGACGGGTGGCAGCTGCGCATGAGGTCCACTGGCCGGGAGCTGAACTCAGGTCTCCCACACGGAAGGTGAGAATTCTACCACTCGGCCTCCGTATTTCCCAGCCTCCAGTGCACACCCTCCACCAAGTTAGGAAGACCCCATATACACACAGGTCCCAGGCCCAAGGACCCACCCTGAACCTGAGCAGCAGAAACTAGGTGAGCTCAGAGCCACACTCAGCAGGCAGTTAGGCACATCTATCATCAGGTCCAATTTCACAGCCTCCTGCCTGGTTCCCTCAGCCCATTCTCGATGTCAGCATCTGCTCTAGACGTTATTATTATTCCATGCTTGTTCAGAAGTCCCCCTCACTTCCTGCTGCCCCCTCCCCTTGTCATAGTCTTGGCTGCTGAATCCTTCCTGAGCCATGGGGGTTCTGGTCCACCACAGCTCTCAGCCACCTCCAAGTCCATCTGGACAGTTCAAACACCCCGTGTAGGGCTTCACAGGACTTCTACCCACTCCCACGGGTCACCCGAGGACAACGCTGACTGCACCCACCCAAAACAACCATCACCAGTTGCCGGGCTCTGGCCACGGGTTCATCTACCACAACTGACCTCTCTCTTATGCAAAGTCTAGGTCTGTACCCTGGGGACCGTGCCTGGCCAGAGAGGGTGTAGTTCAAGGCAGAGGCCCCCACATGCCCTGCCCCATCAGCCCAGCACCTCTACAAAACCCTGGGTCTTTGGTCACTGTGTGCCTAGCTGTCCCATGCACCCTCACTCTCATTCTAAATGCAAGTCGACAGCTAGAACGCCCATGAGGGTTTAAGTGACAGATGCCTTCGATGCAAATTCTAACTTAATGCACATTACACGGCAGCCAGCATGAGCAACTGCTTAATGACAGTGTCTGCTGGACAAGCGACGTTTAACACCCAGACAGACTGCTCTGCTTCCAGCCAGCAGTTACAAACAACGCTCCCATCCTTACCATCGGCCAAGCTTTTTACAGCAGACCTCAACCTTGGCCCTGTGGGAGGACGCACAGAGCCCCAGCTGTGATTCTCAAATCCACTTGGTGGCAGGGTGCCTGGTCTAAACGGCCCTGTCCTCTGATGTTCCGGAATGCATTCTCTTTCCACAGCCGCATCTGAAAGCAGTGGGGGCGGGGGGCTGCATCCTTGGGGCTGAGTCGGGAGCTCTCTGGGCTTTTTAACATAAAGAGAAGGACTTTTCTCTGGGGTTCGTTTATGAGGACACACTCTGTTCCAGCCACTTTGTGATTTTGCAGACACATCACGAATAACTGCTTAGTAGGTTTCCTTCTTCCGTGCCTTTTTCGAGGCTGCTTTCCTTCTCGAGGGCACGTCGTCCATCACTGCCAACTGGTGGGTGAATGTGAACCGGGGAAAGCCGTTCTATTCCGTGAGCCATTTGTCCTTGCACAAGCCAGACTGTCACTCGCCTATAGCTTATTTAATTTCACATTTCAGCAAATACAGTATTATTTCTCCAGTAGAGTTGGCTTCTGATAGCATCCTTCTCCTGGTTATTTATCATACGAATCTGTAATTGGATTACCTATTGTGGAAATGCGATTTACTCTCAAATGTACATAAAAGTGCAACATAAAATAAAATTGTTCCAGTGGGTGCTGCCTCGCCAGCTGACACAAGCTCTAGTATAGCCAGCGCCACAGGAACACCGTGACAGATAATGAGTGAGACGGAGAGAAAAAAGATTCATGGGTTCATGGCCTTCCTGAAAGGAACGAAATTCACCCTCTAAAAAATGCATTTTTTTTTTTTACAGTATACCTGTTGGTTCCCCCCCACCCCCCCCAATATTAGTCAGGAAACCAATTCAAAGACACGTGGGAAAGAGTAAATACTGAATGATTTTGCTTTTTTCCAAATGCAATAGTACTGAGCCAATATATTTTAAAACTTAGTGAAATGAAATAAATTGGGCTTCTCTTTGCTCCTGACAACCATTATCCTTGTACTAAGTAAACAGAAAGAAATAAAGGAGGGAAACAAGACAAAGGAGAAGAGAGGGAGAAAGGAAGAGACAGAGGGAGGGGAGGAGGGAAGGAGAAGACAGCAATCCTTTTGGGAAAATTATCAGCTTTCTTGAGCCGTAGTGGGGTTAACCCTACTTTCAGTGTTGTGCCCCAAGTGAAATATAACTTGTCTTTGAAGTTTCGTGGCTTCAAAACACTCTGAAATGCAGAACCTGGATTCCTCAGCTCTAGAACGTTTGAGATGGCAGAAACTGTGTCCATGCCACTGAGGTACAACAAACTGCTCATTACACACCACCCTCTGCTGGATCATGTTTTCACTTGCTTTGTTGTGTTTGGCTCAGATTCTGATTCCAAACAAGTTTTAGGTAGATTCATAGAAAGGGAAATGCTTATCTATGTTGTTATACCCTAGCTTATTTCTTTTTTTTTTTTTTTTTCTTCATTTCTCATTGCCAGAAATTGATGTTGGGCATCTGGATAACCAACACCCGACAAATTCATCAAAGAAATAAGTGATATGTTGACCAAGCATACGGGAAGCTGTTTCCTGATTTCTTCCCAGTGAGCTGCTGCTTACCTGTTGAATAAATCCCTGCACTGAACCTCTGTGAGCAAGAATTAGAGACGGCAGATTGCCCCCTATCTACCACAGCCCTCTTCTGCAGGCACCAAGCAGAGTGATAAAAGCCATTTTCAGAAAGAATTCTGCATCTCAGTTCAAAAAGGATGCTGGGAACAATGTCAATGAAAATGTCAAGGTTGTCAACAACAGTACACAAAGACAGTACAAACAACTGAAAGCACTTAAATATGCTTATCTCGGGATTCAAGAGGACTCTCCCAGAAACTGGCAAACAGACACAGGTGGGCTGTATCCACAATCCTCCCGTGACACACTTGGGTGTAACTCAATTTGTCAGACACTGTAGTTTACATTTTAAAATTATTTCACACTAAACATAAAAACTTTTTACCTCTATTATAATTATACACTAAGCAATTTGTCTGGGTAACTATAGCAACAATTTCAGGAGCATTTTTAAACAGAAATTTGTATAATTTTAGAACTGAGAATGGCAGAGGGTTTAAGCAGGATGGGGGCTGCTTTCTCAAATACCTGCACGTACACTACTACGAAGATGGATTCGGTGCCGGTGACGGATTACAAACTAATTATTCTGTTCTAACTTGCACGCTATAAAACCCATAATAAACCAAACCCATCGCTGTGCAGGCAATGCTGATTCATAGCAACTCTAAAGGACACAGGAGAACTGCCCCACAGGGCTTCCAAGGCTGTAATCTTTACAGAAGCAGACTGCCACATCTTCCTCCCTCGGAGCAGCTGGCAGGTTCGAACCGCCAACCTTCTGGTTAGCAGCTGAATGCTTTAACCATTGCACCACCAGGGCTCATGCTCCCTAATACAAACTCCTTTTTTTGATTAGTTACTAACCTTAGTTAACTCTAGAGTTCATGATTGCTTGTTTGCATAACAGAATGCCTTATAAAGGTCTAACTTCCGACTTGATGTTTAACAAAGTTCTCTTACTGCTCCAGCTTTCCTGTATCAGAAGCAAGGACTCCACTTCAAAGACTTTATGAAAGGAAAAAAAAAAACACGGACGTTCAAACTCCTTAAAAACAATCACCGAGTTAATACCAGTAACCAGTTGATATTCAGTATGTTAGGATTCCTGGTGACTCTCTGTGTGTCACAGTAGAACTGTACTTCACAGGGTTTTCAGCGGCTGATTTTTTGGAGGTAGATCTCCAGGCCTTTCTTTCAAACCACCTTTCTAATGCCAGCAGCGTTCAACATAGTCCCTGAGGACCTGGCCTCTGACACTCTAAGTGACTAGCACACAACACAGGAGAATGCTTGTTGGTTTTAGCCTTTGCTTCCTCTTATCTTTTAACCAATTCCCCCAGCAAGAGGCTCAACACTGTGTGGTCACAGAGACTTCTTCCTGCAAACCCACAAATGGGACTTAGGAAGGTCCGCAAGCCCTCCAAAGCTCTGAAAATGTTTGCACAAATGTGCCTAAATCTGCTTCCCTCCCATGGCCAACAGGGGTTAACAACTGCTACACTGTCCGTTTCTGTGCTTCACTCCAGCTGGCCAGACACTGGGAGGAAATAATGTTTTAAAAGAAAAGGGCAGGGAAAAACACAGGTCCAATTTTACTAAATCCTGAGCATTTCAGAAACTTCTTTTGGACAGAGACAAGCTTTACCAGCCAGGAGACCAAAGCCACTGCTCCCAGCAGGGATTTCGCAGCTGTTTGCCATTAAGACAACCAAATAAGTTAGTGCCGTTAGTAAAAGGCCTAAAAGGATTATCACATTCATCCTCCCCTTGTTAACCTAAGTGCACCCAGGTTAAGGCATGTGAATGAAGGCAGATACCAGGACATCAACCCCAGGGTTCCAGGAGCACACAAATACCAAGTGTGACCCTCCCCAACATGCAGATGAGCTGGTATTTCATGAGGAAAGATTTTACAAGACATCACAGAAAAAACAAAATCTGTGTTTCATGTGGACCAAACTATTACATTTGTAACTGCTTTTTCATTTAAAAACAAACATGGAACAAAACAAACCCTTGGGGGAACAAATCCGTGTTTCCTCTGGGTAAACACAGGCAGAGAGTTATACACCAGATAGGGTATTATCTGCTGTAACTGAAACTGTGAACTGGTCACCCAAAATAGCACACGCTGAACATTAAACCTGCTGCTAAGGAGCAGAATTCCGATAGGACAGAGCAGAGCTGCCCCACAGGCTTTCTTTCCAAGGCTGCAGTCTTTACCGAGGCGGACTGCCACATCTTTTTGCCACAGAGCGGCTGGTGGGTTAAGGGCTAACCTCTTGGTTAGCAGGCGAGTACTTAACCACTGCGCCACTAGGGCTCCTTTGCTAAACATGACTCTCTCAAATAATAAAACGTGTGTTAATTATCAGCTCGTTTAGCAAACCAAATTTGCTGTTATAATTTTCCTTGATAAAGTCTG
This sequence comes from Elephas maximus indicus, assembly GCF_024166365.1. Taxonomy (NCBI): domain Eukaryota; kingdom Metazoa; phylum Chordata; class Mammalia; order Proboscidea; family Elephantidae; genus Elephas; species Elephas maximus. Next base: position 2,296,478 of record NC_064820.1, on the reverse strand, counting down.
TTCCTTTAAAGTCTTTTTCTGAAATGCTAACTCTATAAGTCAATAACATCTGCTTTTCAAACTAAGCCATTCCAACCCAGCTCTTCTGGGCAAACTGCGACATATCACTGTTTTTCTTAAAAATAGGATGCAATGCAGCCAACATCTGTAACCCCAGTGTTTCAACTCACGTGCTTCTAAGGGGCAGATGTTTGCGTCGGTCTTAGAGCTCAATACACACTATCTTCACTTAACTTCGATTTCTTTCTGAGCGCAAGTAGGAAAACAGACGCACAGCCAGCAAGTTTTTGCGGATACATTTCGTCTCTGGGAGAAATCTTTCGAGTTGGAAGGCTCGTGTTTAGCAGCCACCACTCGTGCCTCTGCTTCCAGCAAAGCTGACGGCTCCCTGGCCAGCAGGTCACCTCGCCCTAGCCCCGCTCCCCGTGAAATCCTTGCAAGAGCGGCCTGGTCCCGCTGTTTGCAGGACCGCGAGCCTGCCCATCGCCCTCTCTCCGCCCGGAGCGCTCGCTCGCAGCGCCCCCTGCCGGGGTCTCCGGGACGCCGCGGGCGCCGAAAGTTAAAACCCAGCTCCGCCGCCGCGTCCAGGTACAAAGCCAGGCCAGCTCGGAGGTGCGCGCTTCCCGCCAAAGCCGCGCGCCAGGCGGCCCGGGGGCGCGCGGACCTCTGCCTGGAGGCGGGGGTCCGGCACGTCTTAGACCATCAGTGCCCCGCGGGGCCCGCGTCTGCGTCCGGCCCGCGCGACCCTGAGCCGGGATGCGAAGCCCGGGCGCGCGCGGGATGCCGGAGAGGGGCGCCCGCCGGCTGCAGCCAGAGGCAGCCTCGCGGCCTCGGAGACCCTTCCCGGCCTCAGTCTCCCCCAGACCCGGCGCCTCGGGGAGCGGAGCCCAAGTCCCCCTGCGCCCCCGTTTCCCACGCACGCCGCCAAGCCCCTGCCCGGTCGGTGGAGCCAGCGAGGGACCTCGGGGCCGCGAAGCGTCCAACCCCGCGAACCCCCACCGTGCCCCTCGGGGACGCGCAGGCAGGTCCCAGTCCCCACGGCCGCCCGCTCCGCATCCCGCACGCGCAGCCCGGGTCTCGGCAGGGACCGAACTTGCCCCGCGCACTGGTCCCACCGTAGGCGCCCGCCCGGGACGCGGCCCCAGCGCCAAGAGCGCGACCACCGCTGCGCCCCGGTGCCTGCAGTCGGCCCTGCCCGAAACCACCACGAGCCGCCCGCGACCACGGCGCCCCGGGTCCCTCCAGCCGCACGGGCAGCCGGACCCACGGTCACCGCGGACGGACTCTCACCAGGTGCGGGGCGCTGCTGCAGCCTTCATCCGGCGCCGGGGTCCAGGCCGCTCCGAGGGTCCTCGCTGCGCAGCTGGGAAGTCGAGGCAGCCGCCGCCGCTCGCCGTCTCCGGGCTCCCGGCTGGGGGCGCGCGGCCGGCAGGGGCGCGCAGGGTCTCCGCCCGCGGGGACGACCGGCGAGACAGCAAAGTTGGAGCCTGAGCCGGGGCCGCGGGGCGACCCTGGAGGAGGGCGCTGCGGAAGGCGGGCGGGCTCCGGGGCTGCGGAGCTGACCGCGGCTGGAGCGACGCGCAGGGAGCGAGCGCAGGAGCAGCCGCCGCCGGCGCCGCCTTCTCGGCGAGTAGAGAGCGCGGGGAGCGCGGGCCGGAGCGCGGGGCGGAGCGGGTACGCCGCGCCCCGCCCCGGCCCCGCCCCCATCACCGCGCCCCGCCCATCGCGGCCCGGCCCCGCCCCCAGACACGGCCCCGCCCAACACGGCCCCGCCCAGGCTGCACCTCTCCCGCCCGCGCGGGGGAAACCCGAGAGCGCCCCGCTGCGCCAGGCACCTCCCGGGCCCCGCCCCGGCCCCGCCCCCGGCCCCGCCCCTCCCCGGGCGGGACCCCCTCCGCGCCCCCCGCCCCCTCTGTCCCCCCGGGAGCCCCAAGCAGATCCCCTGGTGCGAGTTCGCCCGAGCGCCTACTTTTCGGGGCCCCCTCGCAGCCGAGCAGACCCCTCCGTGGCCCCCGCCCGGACTTGGCGACTCTGGGGGGGCGGCATAAAGGCCGAGGCGGCGCGGCCGAGCTGGGACGTGGCGCGCGCTCCGGGCCCAGGTACGTGCTGTCCCAGCGGGCGGGGCAGGCCCGGGCACCGGACCCGGAGGGGTGATCTTGCCCTTTGGGGAGGCATCCTCCCTGCGGGGTCTCGGAGGGCCAGCTGGGCTGTGGTCCGGCTCACTCGGGTCGACTTTGGGGTGAAATAAGGGACGGGCACAGAGCTGTCCCCGCGTCGCCACGCCGCGCGTTGCTTGCACAGGGTGACCGGCCAATTCTGGGGCAAAAAGGACTTGTTGCTGCGCTTTTGCGGGATCTTCCCGCCTGATCGAGAACTCAGGCGAGAGCTTTGTCACTGGGAAGCAAAACAGGTACCTCGCAGACGCCTCCTGTCACCTGATCTTTGTGGCAGCTAGTCCTCTGGGCGGGCATGCCGAGTGGGGGCTCGGCCGCTGCATTTACACCCGTGGGAGGGCGCGCGGGGACGTTGTCGCGGTGTCAGCGTGCATGGAACTGCGGTGTGGAGCCCTGGGGGCCGGTGTAGCCCCTTGGAGGTGCGGGGCGATCTCCCCACTACTCCGTGTCCACCGCCGAGAGTGGCTGGGAGGCTCCCTTGCAGAAGGACAGACATGAACGCCCCCCAACTCTGCCCCCTCCTAAGCGCCATAAAGACGTCTCCAACCAGCAGGGTCAAGCCACCTGACCGCGGGGGTGGGGGGCTGGGAGCTTTGCAGTATGTCCGTAATGGTACCGTGGAGCTCAGATATGAAACAACCCATCTCTGCGCGGCGTTGCCAAGTCCACACAGCAGCAGACCCGAGGTGGATAGTAGAAGTGCAAATTGCCATTATCTATGTTTCTTTATTTTCTAGAAATATATTAACAGAAGAATTAAGTGAACGCGTATCTGGAAGTTTCCATCAAGCTCAGGCCAAATACGTAGTCTCTGGCCCTGGTGCAGGGGCTGCCCTGCGCTGTGGAGGCCTCCCCGGGGTCCCCACTGCAGGGCGCCCACCCGGCAAGAATGTCCTTAAGCTCCCGGGCCCCTTGGAGGGCCACCTCCGCTGGCCGTGGTGGGAGCACTGCCTATCTCTGAGGACTCAGGTGAAGAGCTTAGCACTGTGCCGGGGCCTCTGGCACAAGGTGCAGCGGCTGGTTCCTGCCATTTCTGTGCTGACGTGGCGCAGGGGCCTCGGAGGCTCCCTGGGCGGAGGAGGCGGGCCGAGGCCTCGCGGCTCCTGGAGGGCAGAGGGGGCGGAGACGCCAGCCCTGCGCTGGAGCACTAGAGCTCTTGGAGGGGTGTGGACCTGGAGCCTCCAGCTGCCAGGAGAAGGGAGACCGAAACCAGGGCCCCGAAGTGTTAGCGGATCATCGTCCCTGCCTCCAGTTTAAAGGCAGTTAACACTTAAAAAAAATTTTTTAAAATCTTGGCATACAGATGTCAACAGTAGGAAGATAACTTTCCAAGCTCCAACCCAGGCCGGCTGATCACTGAGAAGTTATGGCAGGGTGTGTGTTTGTGGGGCGGGAGGTGGGTTGGCCGGCTGATCACTGAGAAGTTATGGCAGGGTGTGTGTTTGTGGGGCGGGAGGTGGGTTGGCCGGCTGAGCACTGAGAAGTTATAGCAGGGTGTGTTTGTGGGGCGGGAGGTGGGTTGGCCGGCTGAGCACTGAGAAGTTATGGCAGGGTGTGTGTTTGTGGGGCGGGAGGTGGGCTGGCCGGCTGAGCACTGAGAAGTTATGGCAGGGTGTGTGTTTGTGGGGCGGGAGGTGGGCTGGCCGGCTGAGCACTGAGAAGTTATGGCAGGGTGTGTGTTTGTGGGGCGGGAGGTGGGCTGGCCGGCTGAGCACTGAGAAGTTATGGCAGGGTGTGTGTTTGTGGGGCGGGAGGTGGGCTGGTCGGCTGAGCACTGAGAAGTTATGGCAGGGTGTGTGTTTGTGGGGCGGGAGGTGGGCCCCTCCTTGCTGTTCACCGGCTCCTGGGTGTACACTTTAGTGATAATGAATTACAAATTGGTAATAAGCAGGGGAAGGAAGGAAATTACAACAGTAAATTGTATATGTATATAAAATTATACGTTAATATTTGTGTGTGGAAACCCTAGTGGTGTAGTGGTTAAGTGCTACAGCTGCTAACAAAGAGGTCGGCAGTTCAAATCCTCCAGGCGCTCCTTGGAAACTCTGTGGGGCAGTTCTACTCTGTCCTATAGGGTTGCTATGAGTCGGAATCCACTCGACGGCAGTGGGTTTGGGTTTTTTTTGGTTATATATGTGTAAAACCCCCATTACATATAATTATAAATTGTCCTTAGGAGTGCATCATTAGTTTGATGAGAAAACCAAAACCAAACCCATTGCCATAAAGTCAATTCCGACTCACAGAGACCCTACAGAACAGAGTAGAACTGCCCGATAGGGTTTCCAAGGAGCACTTGGTGGATTCGAACTGCCGACCCTTTGGTTAGCAGCCTAGCTCCTAACCGCTGCCACGGTCTAAATTGAGGTCATGTTGTGTAACTTTTTTCTTTTCAAGTTCCGTAACTTTCTTGAGCTTTGGTTTCTCAGTCTGGAGCTTAAACACACCTGGCAGGAAAGGTGTAAGCCCTAAATGAGAAACCAGGCTGGGAGTAAATGAACACGAGGGAATACTGACCCAGCACCCAGCACTTAAGTAAGCTCTACACAAATAAAGTTATTTTGAAGTAGGCACAGGGGTTTCCTTTTTCCAGATGAAATCTTTTTTCCTTGCAAAGTCACTGCTCACAAAAGAGCTACTTAAACTCTTTACGTCGTAAAACCAAAGTGATCATGTTTAAGCAAAAATGTCTCATTCTCATCCAATAAAACCGTAGCTCCCCAGTGCCTTTCCAGGGCGGGCCATGCATGTGGTGTAAAAGAAGGTGAAAATGATGAGTCTGGGGCTCTGATCCATGTGACTTGAAAAGGCCATCCATTTCCTGACTCACCTCAAGTTCTTCTTGTAGATTGGAACCGTCCCTGCGGCCGGGAGCTAATTAACCTCTGTTGGCCTGTGTTTACCTCCCTCCCTGTGCTGCAGCTCCAGCCTGATCTCAGGACCACCGTCTCCGACGTCGGGGGCCCCGTGGAGCCAGAGACCCCCACCTAGAAGAGACCCAGCTGCTACGGGGGGCATGAGAAACAGTGGCGGGAACCCTGTGATGTTGAATAAAATTGCATGAAAATCATGAAAAACCTCAGTCCCGAAACCACGGCCTTGTTTTCGTAGGTTTTTCTGTAAATGAACCGGGAGACGCTCAACATTCCTCGCACGCGGGTGTTCTCTTTCCACCCGTTTTCTTTCTTTTACATCCACAGCATTTTAGAAATGATAAACTTGTGTGGTCACCTGGTTGACCCCATCAACTTTTTTTTTTAGTGTGGGTAAACTGAGGCCCAAAGATGTGACGCTGCCTCACCAAGAGGGGCCAGGGCTGCTTTGGGCTCACAGATCCGCAGCCGTGGAGGAACCACGATTATGTGGCAGCAGGTTACCCCCGCTCCCCCTCAGCGTGTGGACAGTTGAAGTCTCTCCAGGTGGGAGGAGATCAGGAAACACTAGCCTACTCAGGCCCCAGGAGTCACCCAAGGAAACTCTCCTCCTTTTAGCACCGTAGCCCAGCCCGCCCGCAGAGTTAAACGGGCCAGTTTTATGGAAAAAGAGCAGCACAGAAACTAAGAACAGAAAGAGGGTACAGCGTGCGTGTCGGTTGCATTTGCGTCAACCTTGACTTAGGGACCCCCCACGAGTGTCAGAGCAGAACTGTGGTCCACAGGGTTTCCAATCGCTGGTTTTTAGGAAACAGATTGCCAGGCCTTTCTGCGAAGGCACCTCTGGGTGGACTCAAACCTCCAACCTTTCAGTGAACAGCTAAGCATTAACTGTCCACACCACCCAGGGACTCCAGGAAGAAAGTATTGTTTGCATATACAAGAGTGAGCATAGATGGATGTGGCGCAAAGTGAGTCTTCCGGTCCTTAACCTGAAGGGCAAGGCCAACCATGCGGGCACCCCCCACCCCTCTGCCAGCCTGTGTCCAAGGCTGGACGAAGATATTTTTGGGCGCCAGGCACCCGCTCTGTCCAAGTTGCTCTCACAGGCTCCCACTTGGGATTCAGCCTCATAAACTGTCCAAAGCTGTCCTAGCGTGGGAGGGAACTTTTCACACAAGAGTGAAACAGTAATTCATTTCTTTTTTTAATATGTATATAATTTTCATTGTGCTTTAAGTGAAAGTTTACAAATCAAGTCAGTCTCTCACACAAAAACCCATATACACACCTTGCTACACACTCCCAATTACTCTCCCCCTAATGAGACAGTCTGCTCTCTCCCTCCACTCTCTCTTTTCCTGTCCATTTTGCCAGCTTCTAACCCCCTCCACCCCCTCATCTCCCCTCCAGGGAGGAGATGCCAACATAGTCTCAAGTGTCCACCTGATCCAAGAAGCTCACTCCTCACCAGCATCCCTCTCCAACCCATTGTCCAGTCCAATCCATGTATGAAGAGTTGGCTTCGGGAATGGTTCCTGTCCTGGGCCAACAGAAGGTCTGGGGCCCATGACCACCGGAGTCCTTCTAGTCTCAGACCATTAAGTCTGGTCTTATGAGAATTTGGGGTCTGCATCCCACTGCTCTCCTGCTCCCTCAGGGGTCCTCTGTTGTGTTCCCTGTCAGGGCAGTCATCGGTTGTAGCCGGGCACCATCTAGTTCTTCTGGTCTCAGGATGATGTGGCCTCTGGTTCATGTGGCCCTTTCTGTCTCTTGGGCTCATGATTGCCTTGTGTCCTTGGTGTTCTTCATTCTCCTTTGATCCAGGTGAGTTGAGACCAATTGATGCATCTTAGATGGCTGCTTGCTAGCGTTTAAGACTAATTCATTTCTTAAATAAGATAGTATTTTCTATAGCAGAGTTTCACACGTCTTGCTTACACCATTAAGCCATAGTACATAGTCTAATAACATCTATGTAAATTTATGCTAACTACTTGAAATTTAGTTTGTTTTGATATTTTAGTCAAATTAATATCGAATTTGGCAACCTGGGTGGCTGTCCACATAGCCCACCCCTTAACCCAGTGCTGCCTGTGTCTGGAGGCCCATCACAGTCCCTTCTCTGACAATCCCAAGTCTGAGTTTCCACCCAGGTCCATCCAGGACCCTCTCGTGGTGTCTCTGTGTCTGGACGTGCTTTGCCACTGTCCACCAACAATGACCTGGCCTTCATCCGTCCCAGGTGAGCTCTGCCCACCGCTGTGCTCTCCTGGACTCACTCCTCAAGAGAGAACCATGTCCCCCGACCCTGTGGCCACATTCAAGGAAGCAGACTGGTTGCAGTCCACCCACTAGGAGCCACAGCAGTAACCCAAGGATACAAGAATCAGAGTGTACGTTTCACAGGAAGCACTCACACGCAGTAAGGGGGGGTCATTTCCAAGAGTAATTTTTCCTCAGGAGAGTTTATTAACTCATCTAACTTGTGGTAGAGGCAGTGGTGGTTCACTGGGAGACCTGGGCTGGACCCCCGGCCAGTGCATCTCACGTGCAGCCACCGCCCATCTGTCACTGGAGGCTTGCGTGTTGCCCTGATGCTGAACAGGCTTCAGTGGAGCTTCCAGACTAAGAGGGACTAGGAAGAAGGGCCTGGTGATCTCCTTCCTAAAATCAGCCAATGAAAACACCGCGGATCACAAGGGTCCCATCCACAACCGACCATGTGGGTGGCGCAGGACCAGACAGTGTTTTGTTCCATTGTCCATGGGGTTTCCACGAGTCAAGGGCCCGCTGGACAGCAGCTAACAACAGCCACCAGTGAGAACTATTGATGAAAACACTGCATCCTGCTTCAGCTGTGTGTCCAGAAGACCAGAGTATCCTGGAAATCGTGACGTGCTTCTCCTTGTTCTGATGGTTAAATTTCTAAATATATGTTTCCAGCAACCTAATTTCCTTAAAATAAAATTGCTACGCTCAGAGAAGCCCGGGTCATCTATGCATAAGCATAGTATGGGGAGAGGGAAAAATGCTAAGTGTGAACGGTTTGGGGAACAGCCAGAGGGTGGTGGCCCGGAGATCAGCGCCTCAGGCCTTACTGAGTGCTGTTTTCTGTTGTCAGCATTCAGTCTGAGTGTCTATAAGCAGAGAATGGCTGTGCTCTAAATAAATATGTCTGATACGTGTCCATCAGCGTCCTCTGTATCCCTCTGTCTTTGGAACTCCAGCTGTGGGGACAAACAAGTGGCTTTGGAAATATATTTTCAAAAATATTCATCTGGCTTAGTCTCAGAAGCACAGTTACTCTGCCTGGCTTTGCTTCATCATTCACCAGGGGGATTCATTTGTAATGAGTTTGAGCTCAATTAAAAGGATATCTGTTAAGTGAAATTAAACAAGAGGCAAAATTCTCCTGAAGCAAACAAATAGGAAGCGGAGCTGTGAGGACCACGGGGATCCTCTGTGATACCTCACCGCTGCGGTCGTAATTCGGAGCGTCAGTTTCTCTCACTCACAGGAGTGAAACCTCTTGTTGCCACTGCCCCAGGCTGTCCACAGCACTACACCACAGTAATCGCCCCCAACAGCACCCCTTCGTCCTCAACAACACACCCCGATTGTATTTGAACTGCAATCTGCCTGCCTTTATTTTCTTTCTCCCTCACAGCTGGGTGTGGCCACGCGTTAATAAAAATTGACATAATGCCTATTCTCAAATGTGAAGCTTACTTATATCCCCACTCCCCAACTTCTGCATTATCCTGACACCAGCCACTACATGGAGTTTTCTCTCTGGCTCTAACCATTCAGAGCCAAGTCAGACCTTACAAGCTAGAAGGACTCTGTTCTCTGGGAGCGAATGCCCCACACAGCCCTTATCCTGCCTCCCAGCACCCAGAGCTGGGTCTTCACGAGTCAGGGCTCTGTCCTTCCAGCCCCTGACATGTAGGCAGATGCTGGCCTCTGTTGGCTCTCACTGCCCCCCGATGGGTTCGGTGGGTTCCATAATTCACTAAATGACTCAGAGAACTACACAGACTGTTTAGACTGACAATTAGCCATTCATTACAACCAGAAAGGATACAAATGAAGAGACACACAGGGCTCCCTCTGGGAGAGTTCTGGGCACCAGATTTCCATTGTCCGCAGGGACGTGCCATCCCCTCGCCAATCCAGGAAGCCAACTGCTTCCACGTTCAGGGATTTTTATAACAATGCAGAGTCATGGTGAGGCCTCATTGCACACGCTTGGTCTGTTCAGTCAATGAATATGCATGATTGACTACACCATGCCCCCCTGTTCCTGAGGCCTGTTGCTAGGTGTGGTGTTAAAAAGCCAAAACACCAAACCCATTGCTGTCAAGTAGATTCCAACTCACAGCGACTCTATAGGACAGAGTAAAACAGTCTCATAGGATTTCCAAGGAGCAGCTGGTGGATTCCAACAGCTGACCCCTTGGTTAGCAGCCTTAGCTCTTAACCTCCGTGCCACCAGGGCCCCAGGTGTGGTGTTAGGGGCTCCCAACTCATTTTTACATGTTTAAGTGCTGCTTGGCTGTTTTAGAGGGGCCCTGGTGGCACAGCGGTTAAGAGCTTGGCTGCTAACCAAAAGGTCAACAGTTCAAGTCTACCAGCTGCTCCTTGGAAACCCCAAGGGGCAGTTCTACTCTGTCCTATAGGGTCACTGTGAGTCGGAATCGACTCAACAGCAGCAGGTTTTGTTTTTGGTTGGCTGTTTTAGAAAAGCAAAGACACCTTGATTGCATGAGAAATTCCAAGGGTAATTTTTCAGGAAACCAGAGACAAAGACCGAATGAAGTTCTTTGTCCCACAGGCCATAAAGCTCTTTTATGGCCAATAAGATATAAGTTGGGTGGAATGCCAAGAAAGACTTCCTAGAAGGGGGAAGACAAGAAGGAGTATCTTTCTTTCCCTTCCCTCCTCCCTCCTGACTCCTGCCTGGAAATTGGTTGTGATGGTTGAAATTCCAGCCGCGACCTTGGGCTGTAAGACAACTTGGAGGAGGTAGGCCATGAGCCAAGAATAGGAAAGCCCCAAAAGGAGCCCAGACCCCCGATACGTCTGCAGACCCCATCTTAGCCTTGGACTGCCTTGCCCCAGACTCCATAGCACAAGAAAGAACCTACTCTCCATTTTGGTTAATTCACTGTGTCTCTGTCCTGTTTTTAGTAGGAGGGTGAGGTCCTAGCTGACGGAGGGCACAAGGCACGTGGGATCTGACATCCCTGCAGCTTTGTCTCCTACAGCACACCCCAGGCAGCCCTCACCCCCCTCCCCACTCCATCCCGCGTTCCCTCCTCCAATAAAGTCCACTACACGTGTCCTGGGCCCTCAGCTACACGCTAAAAACTGTTGGGGGTTGAATTGTGTTTCCCCGAAAAGATGTGTTCAAATCCAACCCTGGTACCTGTGAATGTGACCCTGTTTAGAAATTGGGTCTTTGGAGATGCTGTCAGTTAACACAAAGTCATCCTGGAGTACGTGGTTCCTAATCCCTTCTGAGTGATCTCCTCACAAGAGGAAGGCACACAGACACACAGCTGCTCTGACAGCAACCCTAGAAGACAAAGCAGTTTAGTACCCATTCTAAAAAAAGGTGATCCAACAGAATGCAGAAACTATCCAACAATATCATTGTCAGCATACACAAGCAACATTTTGCTGAAGATCATTCAAAAGTGGTTGGGTTGCAGCAGTATATCAACAGGCAACTTCCAGAAATTCAAGCTGAATTCAGAAGAGGACATGAAACCAGGGATGTTAGGGTATCATTGTTGATGTCAGATGGATCCTGACTGAAAGCAAAGAATACCAGAAAGGTGTTTACCCGTGTTTTATTGATATGCAAAGACATTTGACTGTGTGAATGATAACAAATTATGGATAACATTGTGAAGATCGAGAATTCCAGAACACTTAATTGTGCTCATGAGGGACCTGTACATAGCCCAGGAGGCAGTCATTCAAACAGAACAAGGGGATACTGCGTGGTTGAAAGTCAGGAAAGGTGTGCATCAGGGTTGTATCCTTTCCCCAAATCTGTATGCTGAGCAAATAATCTGAGAAGCTGGAATATGAAGAAGAACGGGGCATCAAGATTGGAGAAGACTCATTAGTAGCCCTCGTTATGCAGATGACACAACCTTGCTTGCTGGAAGTGAGAGGACTTGAAGCACTTACTGATGAAGATCAAAGACCACAATCTTCAGTATGGATTACACCTCAACATAAAGAAAACAAAAATCCTCACAACTGGACCAATAAGCAACATCATGATAAACGGACAAAACATTGAAGTTGTCCAGGATTTCATTTTACTTGTATCCACAATCAACAGCCATGGAAGCAGCAGTCAAGAAATCAAAAAAAACATTGCATCAGGCAAACACTGCTGCAAAAGGTCTCTTTAAAGTGTTAAAAAGCAACCTCTTGCTACCGAGTTGATTCTGACTCTTAGCAACCCTATAGGACAGAGTACAACTGCTTCCTAGGATTTCCAAGGAGCGGCTGGTTAGCAGTTGTAGCTCTTAACCACTGTGCCTTCAAAAGCAAGGATGTCCCTCTAAGGACTAAGGTGCACCTGACTCAAGCCCTGGTGTTTCCAATCACCTCATATACTTGTGAAAACTGGACAATGAATAAGGAAGATCAAAGAAGAATTAAGAATTGATTCCTTTGAATTATGGTGTTGGCTTGTAATTCAAACACACTTGTTAAATATTAAGGATCCTGTTTTTAAAAAAAGTTACCCTCGAGTCTATTCCAACTCATAGCAACCATATAGGACAGAGTAGAACCGCCCCGCAGGGTTTCCAAGGCTGTAACTTTTCAGAAGTAGACTGCCACATCTTTCTCCGGAGCAGCTGGTGGGTTCACACTGCCAACATTTTGGTTAACAGCTGAGCACTTAACTACTGGGCCACCATGGTTCCCTGAGTATTAAGGATAGGGTTGCAAAGAAGTAGCAATAGATTGCATCAGGTCTATACCAGAAGAGAGGGGGAAAAAAGAAATAAAGATGATTTGGTCCATCCAGTACAAGGGGGGAAAAGAAAGAAGAAGAAAACAAACCAAAAAAAAGGCAGAAACGAAAACAAAAAGCCATTGAAAGAGCAAGATGGGTAACATAAATAAATACATAAAACCCAGTTATATCAGAAAGCACAATAAATGATGCTGAAGATATATTAGGCAACTGTTAATCAAAATTATCAGGGGAAAAAAACGTATTTTAGGATTAAAACTTTTTTTCAGTAAAGGTTCACCACTTGATAAAGATCCAGTTCAGCAGGAAATACAAATTTGTATGAGACTAACATTAAGAACAAAAGAAAAACTAGTTGTTGTAGGGTCAGTTGACACAAGTGCCCCACATGTGTCAGAGCAGAACTGCGCTGCATAGAGTTTTCGGTGGCAATTTTTTGGAAGTAGATCACCTGGCCTTTCTCCTGAGGCACCTCTGGGTGGACTTGAACACCTAACCTTTCCATTAGCAGCCAAGCAAGTTAACCATTTGCAATACCCAGGGACTCAGTAATTGTATATGTTGTTGTTTGACGCTCCTACCAACCTCATGTGACAGACTATAACTGCTCCATAGGGTTTTCTTGACTGTGATCTACATACGCATAAAACATAATCTTATTTATGGGTTCCCCATGTGTCTGAAAGGTTCCTTATAAACACAGCTAGGGCAAAGGTCCAAGAATGGTTAAAAATTTCTGTAGAAAACAAACAAGATAGGTGGGTTTATAAGACATCAATGTTGTTTATGAGGGTATGAAGACAAGGATAGGTTGGCACAGGGATAGACAAAGAGAACAAACTAGCAGAGCCCATGAACACACCCGATAACACACCATCTTGGTGTGTGGCAAAGGTGGCACGCAGGTCCCTGAGAAGAGAAAGGATTTCATAAATGACTCTGAGACAAGGGACCACCCCTGTGTAAAAAATCAAATTAGAGCCCTTGCTCAAACCAGTCATAGAAATAACTTGTAAGTAAATTAAAGCAAGAGCAGAAAACATATAAGAAGCTATGTACGTGACCTCAGGGTAGGGAAGAAGTTCTTAAAATAAAGTGCAAGACCAACAATAACGGGATAAAAATCAATACAGAAAACAACAAGGTGGTTTAGAACTTCCATAAGACGAAATATAACTTAAAAGCCAGCCACCGCTTGGGGGAATTTTCAAAGCACACAAATGAAAAAGGGTGGTATATGGAATATGTTTTCAAACTCCCCCCAACCCATTTGAAAAGGACAAAGCAAAAGAGAAACGTGCAAATAAGAAGAAATCCGTGGAGCAGGAAGCTCAATGGCCCATAAACATAAGAATATAAAGAAGCTTCTTTTTTTTTTAATTTTTATTGTGCATCAAGTGCAAGTTTACACATCAAGTCAGTCTCTCCTACAAAACCTTATGTACACCTTGCTATATATTCCTGCTTGCTCTCCCCCAACGAGACAGCACATTTCCTTCTCTTCACCCTGTGTTTCCGTGTCTGCTCAGCCAGCTTCTGTCTCCCTCGGCCTTCACATCTCCCCTCCAGACAGGAGCTGCCCACATAGTCTCCTGTGTCTACTTGATCTGAGAAGCCCACTTCTCACCCGTATCATTTTCTGTCTTGTAGTCCCATCCAATTCCTTTCTGAAGAGTTGGCTTTGGGAACGGTTCCTGTCTTGGGCTAACAAAAGGTCTGGGGACTATGACCTCCGGGATCCCCCTGGTCTCAGTCAGACCATTAAGTCTGGTGTTTTTACTAGAATTTAGGGTCTGTATCCCACTGCTTTCCTGCTCCTTCAGGGATTCTCTGTTCTATTCCCTGTCACGAAAGTCACTGGTTGTAGCTGGGCACCATCTAGTTCTTCTGGTCTCAGGCTGATGTAGTATTTGATTTATGTGGCCCATTCTGACTCCTGGGCTCACACTTACCTTGTGTCTTTGGTGTTCTTCATTGTCCTTTGCTCCAGGTAGGTTGAAACCAATTGTTGCATCTTAGATGGCTGCTTGCTAGCGATAAAGCAGCTTCTTTTTAATAATCATGGATGCTCAGCTAAAACAAAGGGGCACCACTTCATACCAATCACATTGGCAGTAATGAAAAAGTCCGACCAGACCAACGACTATCAAGTATCAGCAAGTGGAGTCTTAGAGCTGTACATGGGCACACAGGGTTTTGAGTTGATGTGTTTGAACTGTGCTGTAGGTAAAGAATACTGAACACACTGTGGACTGCCAGAAGAGCCAGCAAATCACCTTGGAAGAAATACAACCAGAATACTCTAAGAACAAGTAGACGCAGGCAACTGACTAAAGTAAAAACAGCTGCTTTAGAGTTTGGGGCCCGACTCCATCTTACTTTTCTTTTAATATACGCAAATCCCTGACTTATTCGTTAAGACCCATGACTAAATGTAGAGAAAGTTTTCTCTTTTCCTCTGTGTTTAAGCTGAGAGAGCAACAATTAACTGTTTCCAAGGAGCTATCAAGACTCTTCTTGAAACAACGTCTCAGGAAGAGGGCCTTGTTGCTGACTCTTATCTAGGTCTCCTAGGCAACTGCTGATAAGAAAAATTTCACTTAAGCAAGCTGTTTCTAAGACAGAAACATCCTGTAATCTTCCGCCTCCTTGTCCCACTTCCAGTAAACCCACCTTGCATTAATCTAAGTTTGTAACACACAATCAAAATAGTACATCTCAAGTCCTTTGTTCTCACCCTTTAAAAGGTCCCCACAGCTTCACCATTTTGGAAGTGTTTGTTCACTCTGTAAAATCGGATGTTTTCCCCAATCCAGACTGTTATGGAACCTTCAATAAGTCCCCTGGCATTACTTGAACAGAGTAAGCATTTATTACTCTAAGACAACTCTTAACGCTAGGATGGGACACATCATCAGGAAAGACCAGTCTCTAGAAAAGGACATCATGGTTGGTTACGTAGAGTCGTTGAAAATGAGGGAAACCCTCAAGGAGATGGATTGACACAATAGCCACAACAGTGGACGCAGACATACCACTGGTCATGAAGATGGAACAGTGGACGCAGACATACCACTGATCATGAAGATGGAACAGTGGACTCAGACATACCACTGATCATGAAGATGGAACAGTGGACGCAGACACACCACTGATCATGAAGATGGAACAGTGGACTCAGACACACCACTGGTCATGAAGATGGAACAGTACGCAGACACACCACTGATCACGAAGATGGAACAGTGGACGCAGACATACCACTGGTCATGAAGATGGAACAGTGGACTCAGACATACCACTGGTCATGAAGATGGAACAGTGGACTCAGACACACCACTGATCATGAAGATGGAACAGTGGACGCAGACACACCACTGATCATGAAGATGGAACAGTGGACGCAGACATACCACTGGTCATGAAGATGGAACAGTGGACTCAGACATACCACTGGTCATGAAGATGGAACAGTGGACTCAGACATACCACTGGTCATGAAGATGGAACAGTGGACTCAGACATACCACTGATCATGAAGATGGAACAGTGGACTCAGACACACCACTGATCATGAAGATGGAACAGTGGACGCAGACACACCACTGATCATGAAGATGGAACAGTGGACGCAGACACACCACTGATCATGAAGATGGAACAGTGGACTCAGACACACCACTGGTCATGAAGATGGAACAGTGGACTCAGACATACCACTGATCATGAAGATGGAACAGTGGACTCAGACATACCACTGGTCATGAAGATGGAACAGTGGACTCAGACATACCACTGGTCATGAAGATGGTGCCAGACCAGGCGACTTTTCTTTCTCTTATACATAAGGTCACCCTGGGTCAGAGCCAACTTGACAGCAAAACCAACAACAACAACATATGGGTACCACCTCTTGGGAAGGCATTTCGGCCACTCTTGTAAAGTTAGAATACATATTCCGTACAATCCTGTTGACAAAATTGCAGTAGGGACTTTAGTATATAAAGTAATAAAACAGTATGTAGCTCCTTTGAAAAATCACCTATGTGAGACCAAACAGTCGACAATTACTTTAAGACAAAGATTAGAGTGTAAAGGGGCAGGGAAACTGGATTAATGGAAATAGAACAACCAGAATGGAAATAATGAGAATGTTCGCTCATTGCGAAGAATGTAACCATGTCACTGAATAACTTGTGTAGAGGCTACTGAATGGGAACACAAGCTGCTGTGTAAACATTCACCGAAAACACAATAAAATATTATTTTAAAAATACATGTGGTTTTATGATGTCTGTATCATATATGGAAACCCTGGTGGCATAGAGGTTAAGTGCTACGTCTGCTAACCAAAGGGTCGGCAGTTCGAATCCGCCAGGCACTCCTTGGAAACTCTATGGGGCAGTTCTACTCTGTCCTATAGGGTCACTATGAGTCGGAATGGACTCGACGGCAATGGGTTTGGTTTTTTTGGTATCATACGTACCTGCATACATACATACTTAGTCATGCTGTAAACATGCAAACACTATATGTAGTTCCATAATGTGTATATATACACTGCAGACATCTATATGATTTACAGATGCATACACAGTAGTTACATAGCACAGAAATAATAAACGATAAAATTAAGTTGTTTATCTGGGGAGGAAGGAAGAGAAGAGGGGTCATGGAAGCAAACAAGAGCCTCCCACTTTAACTGTGATGCTGTTTCCCATTTAAGGGAAAAAAAGATATGAAGCAAGTGTTATACACTGTGAAGACTGGACAGAGCTGGCTTGGTGGGTGTTCATTAGATTTTTACCCTCTTCCGTGTGCTCAGGGGTCTTTCTAATTCAACAGGATGGTTAACGGAGGTAAGAAAGTACAGACAGTAAGCGGAGGAAGCTCATTAGAGCAGGTTGTCTGGAGGGGAAAAGAAACCAGTAGCACCTGGAGGGTCTCTGCAGAGGACTGTTTTAAAGTGGGTCCTGGGAAGCACGTTCACCACGGATTGAAGTCCCTCCATGGACGAGGAGAACTTGACTACGTAGCAGAGAAGCAAGCTCGCCAGCAAGCTCCGGAAGACCAGAGGCAGTGGGACTTGTGTTTGGAGTGGCAGGGACATCCTCCCACTACTGGAGAGAGGGCCCAGGACTGGAATGCTTGTTATGAAAATGAAACCTGTCCCTCTGAGAGTGTCTGGTTTCATAATTGAGTATGAGTCAGTGTGGATGTGGGGAGGGGGAGAAGGCATGAACCTTAGAGGAGAGAAGTTGTGGGCTGCCCTTGAGTCAGTCCCTGACTCATGTTGACCCCATGCACAATGGGATCGGACTGGACCAATCTATAGGATTTGCATTGGCTAATTTTCAAAAATTGGTCTCCAGGCCTTTCTTCCTAGCCCATCTTAGTCTGCAAGCTCCATTGAAACCTGTTCAGCATCATAGCAACATGCAAGCTTCCACTGAGAGGGGGCTGGTGGTTTTGCACGAGGAGGGTTGGTCAGGAATCGAATGAGGTCTCTCGAATAGAAAGCAAGAATTCTACCATCAAACCACCACTACCCCCCAGAGGAGAAAAGAGAAGCTATAAAATCGACGTCTTGAAAACCAGGAAAGCAAACTTACTGGGAAAGTGTCCTAGAATCTCCATGCCCCAGTGAATGATAGTTGAGAGGCCGTGGTCATCATCCCAAAGAGGAACCCAACAGCATGATTGTAGGGTTGTCCCCAGTGAAGACCAGCAGCTCAGATCAGCGAGGAGGCTGATGATGTGGTCCACCCAGGGAGCGGTTTCCTAGCGACAGAAGGACAGAGTAGCAAGGAAGTTGAGGAAGTTTGCAAGGAAGCGACTTCAAGGATGGCCATGGAATGTATGTTTACTACGGAAGACGTGGGGACAAAGAGGATGGCACTGCCCAAGGACTGGAGGACGAGACAATGGATACAATGGCGCCTGGAGAAGGTGAACAGAAGTCACTGAGGTGAGGGGCTTTGGTGTTGGGGGTGCAGAGGTCCAGGTTGTAGCCACGATGATGGGAGGCTGAATGAAGGAGTGAAGAGCTGTGAAGATTCTGAAGATGAGGAGGACAGATGGGTCTTGGACCAGATGGCCAGTGTCTTAAATGTGCGATCCTTGTAGAGGGTGAATTCAGGGAGCATGCTGGCAGGGAAGGGAGAGGAGTTTTCAGTGACTGAGTCAGTGTCGCCTAGTGAGAAGGGTACACGCTCAGCAAGGCTGGGGCACGCTCAGTGTGGCTGGGGCACACTCAACGAGGGTAGAGCATACTCAGCAAGGCTGGGGCACACTATAGCGAAGGGAGGTTTTATTCATCTGACAGATTTTGAAAGCGAGGTTCAGAGAGGACAAACCTCTGTGAAGTAAATCGCAAATGAACACCCTGAGGAAGCCAACCCATGCTCTTCCCACCGTACCAAGTGCTTTGACATCATCAACGCCACCAACTTCAACAGGATACCTGAGAATTCGGTGCTGTTCCAAGGCTTCTCTCTAAGGTATGCTGGTGACCTGCTCAGCTGCCCATCAGAAATACCTGGGGAGCTTGCTCAGCACACCTACACCCAGGCTGACCCTCCAGGTAGAGAGTCAGAGCCTCTAGGGGAGAGCCCAGACCTGGTTTGCTAACGCTCCAGGTGATCCTGACGCACAGCTAGTTAGGAACCATCACCTCCAATTAATTTCGCAAAGTGTGAATCCTTCCGACAGAATTGAGAAAGAATCTCCTGGGAGAACATGGGCGCAGGGCCCAGTGTGTCTCCTCTGAGGTGCTGAAGTTCCTGCTCCCAGCATCCTCCACAGCGACTCGCTCCACACTGGGCCAGATCGAGAGGCACGCTTTCTGTCCAGAACCCTACGTCATCCCAGGAGATTCTTTGTATTTGCTCATCTTGCTCAAAGATTCACTGAAATACCAACTTTTACCATGTGATTTCTGTAAAGTGTGTTGCTTGCCTCTGATATCCTCTGTAAAATGCTCATTGACATTTTTATTGCTCTGGGGACTGTCTTCATTATGGGTCTCCTCTGTCTCGCTCCCACGCTCTCTCTTTCTCTGTCTCTACTACTCTAGGGACTGCCTACATTATGAGGGTCTCTCTGTGTGTTGCTTCCTCTTTCTCTCCCTTCTTCCTTCCCCCCTCACTCTCTCACCTCTCTGTCTTTCCCGCGCCCCCATCACTCTCTTTCTCCCTCCCCCATCTCACCTCTCTCTGTCTCTGTCTCTCCCCCCCTTACAAGCACACACACACACACACATGCATGCACACACACACATGCACACACACACACATGCATGCACACACACACATGCACACACACACACACACTGAGTGAGGGGGGCCCTCTGTGGACCAAGGGCAGGACCCATTACTTGCAGCTGGGACAGGCAGGAAGCAGCACCCCATGGAGCAGCACAGGGCACTTGCAGCATCGCATTCTCTCCCTTGCCTCTACTTCCCTGTCCCACCAGCACATGCACGGTCATCTAAGCACCTGGCATAATAGTTACAGCAACATCCATTTCAGTTCCCCTGCTCCCTGGAGACGGTGTCACCCTGCTCACCCCAGAGAAGTGAGTCAGGCTTTTAGGTGAGTTAGGAAACAGCCTGTGGGCATGCTGTTCCCAGAGAATGTGACACTGGCTCCACCAAGCCAGACACAGCTGCAGACTCCGAGCAGGCAGGCTGCCTCTGACCACCTGCTCAGAGCCTCCTGCCACGCCTGGGTGGAGACCCTCCCTGTGTGGGGACCACACGAAGGAAGCGACAAACATCGCAGCACTTGGCAACCATTGGCGAGGCATCCTGCAATGCGTCCTTCGCTTACCAATAGCTACATGTATATGTACCCCCTGCCCGTCTGTCAGTCTGACATACTGTGATGGCCCGCCTGTCACTGTGATTCTGGAAGCTAGACCATCGGGATTTCAAATACCAGCAGGGTCACTCATGGTGGACAGGTTTCGGTGGAGCTTCCAGACTAAGACAGACTAGGGAGAAAGGCCTGGCAATTTATTTCTGCAATCTAGCCAGTGAAAACCTATGGATTACAACAGAACATTGTCTGACTCACTTGCTTTGGACACCATCAGGAGAGATCAATCGATGAATGAGGACTTCGCGTTTGGTGAAGCAGAGGGCCAGTGAGGGCAAGAGAGACCCTCTGTGAGATGGAATTGATGAAGGGGGGTGTCATGTTTGGTGAAGCAGAGGGCCAGCGAGGGCGAGAGAGACTCTCCATGAGATGGGTTGTCATAATAGCAGCAATGATGGACTCAAATGTGCTGGAGATCAGGAGGATGATGTGGTAAATAAGGGTACCATGAATTGGAGCTGACTCAGCAACAGCTATCAGCAAGTTATATATAGATTTAGATATATAAAGTGTACGTATATGTTGTCCAGCTTTCACATGCATATGATGTGATTGAAAATACCATGGCTTGGGTCAGACGCACCTTAGTCTTCAGGGTGATATCTTAGCTCTTCAACACTTTGAAGAGGTCCTTTGCAGCAGATTTACCCAATGCAATGCATCTTTTGATTTCTTGAGTGCTGCTTCCATGGCTTTTGATTATGGATCCAAGTAAAATGAAAACCTTGACAACTTCAATCTTTTCTCCGTTTATCATGATGTTGCTCATCGGTCCAGTTGTGAGGACTTTTGTTTTCTTTATGTTGAGGTGTAATCCATACTGAAGGCTGTGGTCTTTGATCTTCATTAGTAAGTGCTTCAAGTCCTCTTCACTTTCAGCAAGCAATGTTGTGTCATCTGCATAATGCAGGTTTTGAGGGAGTCTTCCTCCAATCCTGATGCTCCGTTCTTCTTCACATAGTCCAGCTTCTCGTATTATTTGTTCAGCATATAGGCTAAATAGGTATGGTGAAAGAACACAACCCTGACGCACACTTTCCTGACTTGAAACCAATCAGTATCTCCTTGTTCTGTCCAAACTACTGCCTCTCGATCTATGTAAAGGTTCCTCATGAGCACAATTAAGTGTTCTGGAATTCCCATTCTTTGCAATGTTATCCATAGTTTGTTATGATCCACACAGTCAAATGCCTTTGCATAGTCAATAAAACCAAAGAAGAGTTGACGCCTTTCAATTGTGGTGTTGGTGAAGAATATTGAATATACCACGGACTGCCAAAAGAATGAACAAATCTGTCTTGGAAGAAGTGTGGCCAGAATGCTCCTTAGAGGCAAGGATGGCGAGACTGCATCTTACATACTTTGGACATGTTGTCAGGAGGGATCAGTCCCTGGAGAAGGACATCATGCTTGGCAGAGTACAGAGTCAGCTGAAAAGAGGAAGACCCTCAATGAGGTGGATTGACACAGTGGCTGCAACAATGAGCTCAAGCATAACAATGATTGTAAGGATGGTGCAGGACCGGGCAGTGTTTCGTTCTGTTGTGCATAGGGTCACTATGAGTCGAAACTGACTCAACAGCACCTAACAACAACATGTATATATTACATATGACATATGTATATAACAATATATAAGATATAGATTGAGTACTTCTTATGCACAGGACTCTGCTCTTTGTGGTTGCTGGTGTTAACTGCCATCGAATTGATTAGATTCTGACTCATGGTGACCCCATGTGTGCAGAGGAGAACTGCTCCATAGGGTTTTCAAGGCTGTGACCTCTCACAAACAGATTGCCAGGCCTATCTTCCAAGTGCCTCTGGGTGGGTTCGAACAGCCAACCTTTCAGCTAGTCGTCAATCCCTTAACCATTTGCACCACCAAGGGACACTCCAAAAACCAAACCTGTTGCTGTGGAGTTGATTCCAACTAAAAGAACTTTTTTTTTCTTATTGTACTTTAGATGGTTTACAGAACTAGTTTCTCATTAAATAATTAGTGCACATATTGTTTTGTGACATTGGTTACCAACCCCACAACATATCAACATTCTCCCCTTCTCAACCTTGGGTTCCCTATTACCAGCTTTCCTGCCTCCTCCTGCGTTCTAGTCCTTGCCCCTGGGCTGGTGTGCCCATTTAGTCTCCTTTTGTTTTATGGGCCTGTCTAATCTTTGGCTGAAGAGTGAACCTCAGAAGTGACTTCATTACTGAGCTAAAAGGGTGTCCGGGTACCATAGTCTCAGGGTTTATCCAGTCTGTGTCCAACCGGTAAGGCTGTTTTTTATTTTATTTTATGAGTTAGAATTTTGTTCTACATTTTTCTCCAGCTTTGCAAAGGACACTGTATTGTGACCCCTGTCAGAGCAGTCAGTGATGGTAGCTGGGCACCATCTAGTCGTGTTGGACTCAGTCTGGTGGAGGCTGTGGTAGTTGTGGTCCATTAGTCATTTGGAATAATCATTCCTTGTGTTTGGTTTTCTTCATTCTCCCTTGCTCCAGATGAGGTAAGACCAGTGGAGTATCTTAGATGGCTGCTCACAAGCGCCGAATAAAAGAGCCTTGAAATGTGAACTCATTGGCCCCTTATAATAGCTCTGTGTGGTGGGGACTGTTGTGACCACTTTCTGAATGAGGGAGGTAGGCACAGAGCAGTTAGGTGACTTGTCCTTTGTTAACCAGGTAGGAAGCACTGACAGATGGGATTCAACTGTGGCCCTGCTGGCACCTCAGGCTGGCTCTTCAACACCACCCGTCCTGTGAACAAGACTAGGAGTCAGCTAACTTTTCCTGTGAGGGGCCAGACAGTCCGTATCTCAGGCTTTGCGGGCCCCCGGTCAGTGTTGCAACTCTTATCCAGTAAAGCCAATTGCCATCAAGTTGATTCTGACTCAGGGCAACCTCATGTGTGTTAGGGTAGAACTCTGTTCCATAAGATTTTCAACGGCTGATTTTTTGGAAGTAGATCTCCAGGCCTTTCTTCTGAGCTGACTCTGGGTGAGCTGGAACTGCTGACCTTACAGTTAGTAGCTGAGCACGTTCACCTTTGCAGCTCTAGATAATCAATCATGAACCAGTGAGCGTGGCTGTTTCAGTAACACTTTATTTACAAGAATGCGTGGCCAGTCCCTGCTCTGGACCTGTGTTCTCAAACTTGAGTGCGCCTCAAAATTGTGGGGAGAGCTTGTTTAGACCCATCGGGTGTCTGCCAACCTCCCACATTCCTGAATCCGAAGGCCTTGGCTGGGGCCCAAGTTCACATCCTTAGCCAGTCCGTAGGTGAGGTGGATGCTGCTGGTCTGGGAACCATACCTTGATAACCACTGCCGCGGATAACAAGCACAGCCTGCCCTGTCTTCTGAAATGCAGATGGTGCCATTGCTGAGACTACGCCATTATCACTTCCTGTACTGGCAGTCTTTGTTCTTAGGCATCGGAGAATCAATTCTGGAACCTCAGCTCAGCAGACAGAGACTGTGTCTTATCTTCTTGGTAGTCAGGATGCTTGCATCGTGACTTACATGCACTGTTGTTGTTAATTGTCATCTAGTGGCTCCAGCTCATGGTGGCCTTAGGTGTAACAGAACGAAATGTTGCCAAGTCCTGTGCCATCTTCGTGATCGCTGGTATGTTTGAGTCCAGCAGCGCAGTTATCATGTCAATCCATATCATGGAGGGATTCCTTCATTTTTTCTGACCCTCCACTTTACCAACCATCACGTCCTTCTCTAGAGACTGATCGTTCCTGATGATGTGTCCAAGGTAATTGAGCTGAAGTCCTCCCATCCTCACATCTAAGGAGCTTTCTGTTTGTATGCATTCGAATTGCGATGTCGGCAGAGAACATTAAATATATCGTGGACTGCCAGAAGAATGAACAAATCACTCTTACACGTACTAAGTGCTCAAAAATGTTTGTTTGTAGAAGGAAAATACAGTAACTCTTTGCTATATTCGATTATTTCCAAACATTTTAAAATGTGACCAGAAACATGAAGAACTTGGTAAAGTGCTCTAGCTCCGAATATCGCTGTGACCTGGGCTGGGGACCTCATTTGTTCTGGATTCTGACTCCAATTTCTCAGGGCACACATTTAAAGAAAATCTACGTTTCCAGACAGTTTTGTGCCAGTCACATTGAATGTCACCTAGCCTGAGTTATGATCCTACATAAGCAGCAGCCCTCGTCGCTCAGGGTAGTGTTCCTCTGAGATTGGGGAAGGAAGGGGTTGTTCACCAGGTCACAGGATTTCTCAGAAGACACTACCAATCTAGGCAAAAACAGAACCTGCTCAAGTTAAAAGATTACCATCAGGCTGACTGGACACGTTTAGCAATACCTTGGCTGACAATACCTGCCCAGACTTATTCCCCCTCAGGGGGACATAACCAGATGCAAGTCAAAGGGTGAGCTCTGTACAAGCCTCAGCGCGGAGGCTGAATCCCAAAAGCCCCGTGGGCCCGTGGCTTTTGTTCATTTAGAAAAATGGACGGGAAACGAAAATAGCCTTCCAACACTTTCGAATTAAAAAAGCAAGCAAGCCAATCACAGAAGGACAGATAGACAGATTCCACTTCTGTGAAATATCTAGAATTGGCAAATGTACGAAGATCAAAGTTTATCAGTGGCTACCAGGGACTGCGGGAAGGGGGATGGGGGTCGTTCCTTAGGCTGCAGTGGGTTTCTGTTTATGCTGATGGAAAACTTGGCAACGGTAATTGGTGAGGGTCGCATAACATGATTAATGTAGTTGATATCACTGAATTGAGCACGTGAGAAACATTGGATTGGCTAATGTTCGGTTATATATAGTTTTATAACAATAAAAAGGAGCATTAAAAAAAAGTTTTAAAAAATATGGGGAGAACTTCTTTCAGTTTTAACACGTGACTTTTTTCCTGATTCCGAGACATTATGAGCAGCGCAGGGAGGGAGAAGCTGTCAGGATAAGCACCGGGCTTTCTCGGCGCCCAGACGTTAACTTGGACACGCAGACCACTCCGGGTGCTCTCACTGTATTTCATAATGAAAAGACAAACTTCACTTCTAAGCATTTTTATTCCAGGTATAACCACCCACGTTCCTGAGGTCAGCAAGCAGATGGAGTTGAAGAGGAGAGTGTCTAACTGCAGACTACAAAACCACAAAATTCAGGTTACTCTGTTAATGGCAAGACAGGATTTGAGAGCCAGCAGGGGTTTTCGGGGTCACCAAGCCTCAACCTCGTCAAGTGGATGAAGACGCCAAGGCTGGAGTGATTCCGCGTCTTTCCCGGTTCCTACAGCCAAGTCTGGGCAGGTGGCATCCCACACCTGGTCTCCTGCCACACAGCCAGTTCCCTCACATCCCCTCTTCACTGTTCCCACTATGTCTCTGAGAGACAGGGGCTCTGATTCATCCTTCACTGCTTTGCCTTCAAATGTATAAATGTGTGTGGGGTATGTGTGAGGGTGTGCATGTGTCTAGGGGTGTGTGCACAGGTGTGGGGGGGTGTGGGGGGGTGTGCGTGTGTCTAGGGGTGTGTGCACAGATGTGTGTGGGGAGTGCGCATGTGTTTGGGGGTGTGTGCATAGGCATGTGTGTGGTGTGTGCATGTGTTTGGGGCTGTGTGCACAGGCATGTGTGCACAGGTCTGTGTGAGGGAGGGTGTGAGTGTGTGTGTGAGGAGGGTGTGCGTGTGTTTGGGGGTGTGTGCTCAGGTGTGTGCAGGGGTATGCGTGTGTGTGGAGATATGTGCACAGTTGTGTGTGTGCCTGTGTGGAGGGTGTGTGGGAGGCGTGTGTGCACATGTGTGCCCACGCATTTATGTATGTATGTGCGTGTCTACACTAGTTCTTTCTAAATTGACCATCAAATTAATTTTATTAAAAAAAAAACAGTGAGATATCATTTTCATCTAGCACACTGACAAACATTTAAAATATATCCACCACCTGTCTGTCAGTCTGTTGTGCTGTGGAGACTTGCCTGTTGCTATGATGCTGCAAGTTCTGACAGCCGGTATTTCAGATACCAGCAGGGTCACCCGTGGTGGAGAGGTTTCAGCAGAATTCCCAGGCTAAGATGAGTAGGAAGAAAGGCCTGGTGATTTACTTCCAGAAATTAGCCAGTGGAAACCCTATGGATCACCACAGAAGGCTGCCTGACGCTTCTACTTTGGCTGCATCATCAGGAGGGACCAACCGCTGGAGGAGGGCATCATGTTCGGTGAAGTAGAGAGCCAGCGAGGGTGAGCGAGACCCTCAGAGAGATGGATGGCACAATAACCACAACGATGGACTAGAACAGGCTGGCCATCACGAGGACGACACAGGACCAGGAGCCATTTTGCTCTGTTGTACATGGAGTCGCCGTGAGTCAGAGTAGACTGGATGGCAGCTAACTAGCTATAAAACAGATATTTGTCCTCTTAATTTGCCTGACTAGCGGGCACGCAAATTTATGTAAATTGAATGAAGGAAGATATTTACCAAGAGCTTTAAAAATGTGCATACCAATTAAAACTACGATGAGATTCCACCTCACTCCAACAAGGCTGGCATTAATCCAAAAAACACAAAATAATAAATGTTGGAGAGACTGCGGAGAGATTGGAACTCTTATACACTGCTGGTGGGAATGTAAAATGGTACAACCACTTTGGAAATCTATCTGGCGTTATCTTAAACAGTTAGAAATAGAACTACCATACAACCCAGAAATCCCACTCCTCGGAATATACCCTAGAGAAACAAGAACCTTCACACAAACAGATATATGCACACCCATGTTTATTGCAGCTCTGTTTACAATAGCAAAAAGCTGGAAGCAACCAAGGGGTCCATCAACGGATGAATGGGTAAATAAATTGTGGTATATTCACACAATGGAATACTACACATCGATAAAGAACAGTGACGAATCTGTGAAACATTTCATAACATGGAGGAACCTGAAAGGCATTATGCTGAGCAAAATCAGTCAGAGGCAAAAGGACAAATATTGTATAAGACCACTATTATAAGATCTTGAGAAATAGTAAAAACTGAGAAGAACACATACTTTTGTGGTTACAAGGGGGGGAGGGAGGGAGGGAGGGAGAGGGTTTTTTATTGATTAATTAGTAGATAAGAACTGCTTTAGGTGAAGGGAAGGACAACACGCAATACATGGAAGGTCAGCTCAACTGGACTAGACCAAAAGCAAAGAAGTTTCCTGGAGAAAATGAATGCTTCAAAGGTCAGCGGAGCAAGGGCAGGGGTTTGGGGACCATGGTTTAAGGGGACTTCTAAGTCAACTGGCAAAATAATTCTATTATGAAAACATTCTGCATCCCACTTTGAAATGTGGCGTCTGGGGTCTTAAATGCTAACAAGCGGCCATCTAAGATGCATCAATTGGTCTCAACCCACCTGGAGCAAAGGAGAATGAAGAACACCAAGGTCACATGACAACTAAGAGCCCAAGAGACAGAAAGGGCCACATGAACCAGAGACCTACATCATCCTGAGACCAGAAGAACTAGTTGGTGCCCGGCCACAATTGATGACCGCCCTGACAGGGAACACAACAGAGAACCCCTGAGGGAGCAGGAGATCAGTGGGATGCAGACCCCAAATTCTCATAAAAAGACCATACTTAATGGTCTGACTGTGACTAGACGAATCCCGGCGGCCATGGTCCCCAGACCTTCTGTTGGCACAAGGCAGGAACCACCCCCGAAGACAACTCATCAGACATGAAAGGGACAGGACAGTGGATGGGAGAGAGACGCTGATGAAGAGTGAGCTAATTATATCAGGTGGACACTTGAGATTGTGTTGGCATCTCCTGTCTGGAGGGGGGATGGGAGGATAGAGAGAGTTGGAAGCTGGTAAAATTGTCACGAAAGGAGAGACTGGAAGGGCTGACTCATTAGGGGGAGAGCAAGTGGGAGTACGGAGTAAGATGTATGTAAACTTATATGTGACAGACTGGATTTGTAAATGTTCACTTTAAGCTCAATAAAAGTTAATAAAAAAAAAATGTGCATACCATTTTAGCCTGAACTAATTTAAAGAATTAAGAGGTTTACAGAAGTTGGGGGCAGGGATTGTCATTGTGGCACTCCTAGACACAGTCAAAGGACGAAACAAGGTAAATATCCCACCATAGATGAATACTTAAATACATTTTATTGCATCCAGTATGTAGTCATTGTAGAGTCTGTTTCAACACATGGAACATTGTTGGTAATGTACTTATTAGGTGAAAAAAAAGCAGGTTGTTAAACAACATATAAAGTATATAATCCTAAACTTGTATATTTACAAAGTTAGAGAGGGTCTAAGTTGAATAACAGACATTTTATCTTTAGTTTTGGCAAACTGGATTATAATATGTCTTGGTGACTTTCTTTTGGGACCTACGTTGTATGGGTTTCCATGAGCATCTTGGATAGATGCTTTCACATGCATGGGAGGTGACTGAAAACACCGTGGCTTGGGTCAGGGGCTCCTTACTCTTCAAGGTGACATCTTTGCTTTTCAGCACCTTAAAGAAGCCTTTTACAGCAGATTTGCCCAAAGCAATGCATCTTTTGATTTCTTGACTGCTGATTCCATGAGTGTTGATTATGGATCCAAGTAAATTAAGTCCTTGACAACTTCAATCTTTTCTCCGTTTATCATGATGTTGCTCATCGGTCCAGTTGTGAGGATTTTTGTTTTCTTTATGTTGAGGTGTAATCCATACTGAAGACTGTGGTCTTTGATCTTCATCAGTAAGTACTTCAAGTCCTCTTCACTTTCAGCAAGTAAGGTTGGTCATCTGCATAATGCAGGTTGTTAATGAGACTTCCTGCAATCCCGATGCTCTGTTCTTCTTCATATAGTCCAGCTTCTCGGATTATTTGCTCAGCATACAAAGTGACTAGGTTTGGTGAAAGGATGCAGCCTTGATGCACACCTTTCCTGCCTCTAAGCTATGCCATATCCCCTTGTTCTGTTCCAACAACTGCCTCTTGATCTATGTACGGGTTCCTCAGGGGCACAATTAAGTGTTCTGGAATTCCTATTCTTTGGAATGTTATCCATAATTTATTATGATCCACACAGTCGAATGCCTTTGCATAGTCAATAAAACACAAGGGAACATCCTTCTGGTATTCTCTGCTTTTAGCTAAGATCTATCTGACATCAACAATAATATCCCTGGTTCCACGCCCTCTTCTAAACCCAGTTTGAATTTCTGGCAGTTCCCTGCCGATATACTGCTGCAACCATTTTTGAATGATCTTCAGCAAAATTTTACTTGTGTGTTATATTAATGATATTGTTCTATAATTTCTTCATTTGATTGAATCATATTCCTTGGGAATAGGCATAAATATGGATCTCTTCCAGCTGGTTGGTCAGGTAGCTGTCTTCCAAATTTCTTGGCATAGACGAGTGAGCACTTCCAGTGTTGCACCCGTTTATTGAAACATCTCACTTAGTATTCCATCAATTCCTGAAGCCTAGTTTTTCACCAACGCTTTCAGTGCAGCTTGGACTTCTTCCTTCGGTACCATCGGTTCCTGATCATGTGCTACCTCCTGAAAAGGTTGGACATCAATTATTCCTTTTGGTATAGTGACTCCGTGTATTCCTTCCATCTTCTTTTGATGCTTGTGCATCATTTAATATTTTCCCCACAGAATCCTTCAATATTGCAACTCAAGGCTTGAATATTTTCTTCAGTTCTTTCATCTTGAGAAATGGTAAGCATGTTCTTCCCTTTTCGTTTTCTACTCCAGGTCTTTGCACATGTCATTATAATACTTTACTCTGTCTTCTGGAGCTGCCCTTTGAAATCTTCTGTTCAGCTCTTTTACTTCATTATTTCTTCCTTTTGCTTTAGCTATTCGATATTCAAGAACAACTTTTAAAGTCTCTTCTGACATCCATTTCGGTGTTTTCTTTCTTTCCTGTCTTTTTAACAGCCTCTTACTTTCTTCATGTATGATGTCCTTGATGTCATTCCACAACTCACCTGGTCTTCGAACATTAGTGTTCAGTGTGTCAAATCTACTCTTGAGATGGTGTCTAAATTCAGGCAGGATATATTCAAGGTCATACTTTGGCTCTTGTGGACTTGTTCCAATTTTCTTCAGTTTTAACTCGATCTTCCATAGGAGCAATTGATGGACTGTTCTACCGTTGGCCCCTGGCCTTGTTTTGACTGGTGATATTGAGCTTTTCCATCATCTCTTTTGACATATATACTTGATCTGATTCCTGTATATTCCATCTGGGAGGCCCGCGTGTATAGTCGCCATTTACATTGGTGAAAAAAGTCATTTGCAATGAAGAAGTTGTTAGTCTTGCAAAATTCTATCATGGGATCTCCAGCATCGTTCTATCACCAAGGCCGTATTTTCCAACTACTGATCTTTCTTTGTTTCCAACTTTGTCATTCCAATCACCAGTAATTGTCAGCACATCCTGGTTGCACGTTTGATCAATTTTAGACTGCAGAAGCTGGTCAAAATATTCAATTTCTCCATTTTTGGCCTTAGTAATTGGTGCATTAATTTGAACAATAGTCGTATTTACTGGTTTTCCTTGTAGGTGTATGGATATTGTCTTATCACTGACAGTGTTGTACGTCAGGATAGATCTTGAAATGTTCTTTTTGGTTATGAATGCAATGTCATTCCTCCTGAAGTTGTCATTCCTGGCATAATAGGCCTTATGGTTGTCTGATTCGAAATGGCCAATACCAGTCCATTTCAGCTCACTAATGCCTAGGACACTGATGTTTATGCATTCCATTTTTGATGATTTCCAATTTTCCTAGATTCATACCTCATAGATTCCCAATTCTGATTATCAATGAATGTTTGTAGCTGTTTCTTTTCATTTTGAGTCGTGCCACATCAGCAAATAAAGGTCCCCAAAGCTTGACTCTATCCATGTCTTTAAGATTGACCCTACTCTGAGGAGGCAGCTCTTCCCCAGTGGTATTTTGAGTGCCTTCCAACATGAGGGGCTTATCTTCCGGCATTATATCAGACAATGCTTCACTGCTATTCATAAGATTTTCACTGGCTAACTCCTTTCAAAAGTAGATCGCTGGGTCCTTCTTCCTAGTCTGTCTTAGTCTGGAAGCTCAGCGGAAACCTGTCCACCATGGTTTGCCCTGATGGTATATGAATACTGCTGGCATAGCTTCCAGCATCACAGCAACATGAAAGCC